>NC_134486.1:306645546-307245546 GCF_040206685.1 Ascaphus truei | reverse complement strand
GGCCATTAGGTCCAAAAAGAAAGGCCAGTCCCGGCCAAGCACAACGGGGGCAGGGAGCCAAGGAGCGACTCCTACTTCGAGGTAAGCCTCCTGACCTTTTACCTGTAGCCGGATTTTGGCCATCGGATAGCGTTTTACATCGCCGTGTATACATTCTATACTCCATGGGGAGTCAAAAGAACACACGTTAGGCGGTTACAGTTCCTGGAGGACCAGAGTTTTCCCAGAGCCGGAATCTACAAGGGCCTGGACGGTTTTTCCCCCAATCAGGGCTGGAAGTAGCCAGGGCTTGTAATTTTCTCCAGTGAAGGCTGAGGTGACAGTCCTGCTGAATGAACAATCCATCTGTGGACAGTCCACATACCGGTGGCCTTGTTCTCCGCAGGCGGAACATGGAGAGGGTTCCCTCGCAGGAGGGGGCTGTGGATAGCGCTCCGCTGGACCGGATACTGGAGACCAGGCATCTGGTGGGTCTGTGGGCGACGTCCTCAGACGTTCCTCTCATTTTGCGACGAGCCGACATCCGAAAGGAGATGAGGGTCTCGGCGGGACCAGCATTTGGACTCCATCCTTGCTGGAACGACTGCTCCATCCGTTGGACTTGGCAGTTGCGTATGGACGGGCCGTAGGTTCCCCGTTGATCCGACCTCCCTCTTTGGGCATCCGCAAGTGCCGGTGGAGTCGGGTCCAGGACACTCGCCTGCTGCTCAGCCCCAAGGAAGTTCTCCACGAGTCGGACCGCCAAAGCTAGGGTTTTAGCAGCGTGGCGTTTTACCCACGAGCGTGCGGAAGGGGGTATTATTTGTAGAAAATGTTCCAAAACCACCTGCTCAAGAATTGCCTACTTAGTGCACTCCTCGGGTTGTATCCAGCGCGTACACAAGTCCAATAATTGCTGAGCGAGGACCCGGGGTCTCATCTTAGCGGTGTACTTCATGTTCCGGAAATTCTGCCGGTAGGTCTCTGGGGTCAGACCTAAGCGATCCAGTATGGCGGCTTTTACTTGTCGGTAGTCCATTGCCTGATATGCTGGGAGACCCTGATATGAGGCCTGGGCTTCTCCTATGAGGATCGGGGCCAAAGCAGTTGCCCAGCGATCTGTAGCCCAGCGCTGAGCTATGGCAACTCTTTCAAATGTCAGTAAAAAGCCTCTGGATCCTTGTTCGGCGCCATTTTCCTCAGGAGTATCGGGGATCTGTTTGCAAGTTCTGGACTGGCAGACCTTTGGAAATGGGTCAGCAGCTTGGCAATCCGCTCATCTTGTGCTGCCTGTAGTCTTTCATCTCTCTCCGCTTGCAGCCGGGTCTGCTCCTGCATTAACTGTCCCTGCTGTCGGGTCTGCTCGCACAGAAACTCTTTCAAAATTTCTTCCATTCTTGTGTGTGTGTGTGGCCCTTTAACTGCAGGAGCCTTTTAAAAATCCCAGGACTTCTGAACACCATATGTTGCAGGGTACATGCAACTATACACGTGGGTTTCTTCACAAGGCTTATTTATTTAGCCTTAAAAGATATATACAGCACACAAAACAAAAATTGCTTTTCATCAGCAAACAAAAGAAAAATGGCTTTTTCTTCAGCAGACAACAAAACAGTTTCTCTTTAGCAGACAGTGTAAAAATAAGGCAGCCACCCTTTTCTATGCAGGAGACAGACAGTTCATAAACCATGTACTTTGCTAACAGACCTTGAATCAGTAATCTCTTCAGTAGCTTACTCCTCTCTCCTCAACAGTCAGCCCCATGTGTCTACAGCCTGGGGTTTTAACACACCTTGATTAGGCAGCTGGGATCCAACTAATTGTCCTGAGGTTCCCAGCTGAAGTTAACCTAGTCACTGCTGCACTGCAGACTAGACATAGGTCTGCCAGGCTTATAGCTGGTGGCTTTTATTTACCCTGTCACAGTCATCATAATGTTTAATGTTCCGAAGTGTGATACTGTAACACGCCTTTGCGTTTCAACAATGTTCAAATGAGACATACTGTACAGTACACGCATGCGCATAATATAAAAACAGTATGAAAAGAAGTAAAAGTATTGCTTACTAAATAATACATATAGAAATGTGATAATTTTATTGTCGAAGAAGACGCGACGTTATATTTTTGTAATACTGTATACATTTTCCAATTTACAATTACTGCACGCACACACACAGACTTGCAGAAAATGTACGGCTTTATTAGACTTTTAAGACAACAGCTCGTGATCGCCCGCCTGAGTTTTTAGACTGTATTGCAGTATTGCGGCCAGCGCTAAAAATCCGAGCGCTAACATATCGCTAACATATCGCAAACCGCTCCGGAAAAAAAAAACATACCGCATCTGGCCGCGGTTATCAGAGCGACGCGGCTACGGCCGCATTAGGATAAAGGCGGCCGCAGCTGTACGTCCATCATGTTCAACCTATGCTAAATTTAAACGACAGATACTTTATCCTATATTTGTACTTGCAGTACACAAAGTGATTGGGAATTAACACATTATTAACGATCTCATTAATTCCCGCATCGCACCTATGGGTAAAATGTTGCACCTGGTAAACTATCACTGGAAATATAATGTATACCATCTTAAAGTTGTGGTAATAAGGCACGTTTTAGTTTCTGGGTGAAATATTAACTCCATTTTACTGGACTTTGATGTATCTCGCCCTTTGTGTATTAAGACAATAAATCTCAAATATCTTGCTGTTCCCATTACCCTGTTGCTGTAAATGGGTAAATGCAAGTCTATATTTTGCTTGACTGTGAACTTTCATTGTTAGCGGGTCCTTCAGCGCACAGATGGTTTGGAAAAAAAGTTACAGTACTGCACAAATGTGGGCTTTCCAGGAACTCCACTATTTTCCTCAAACTTTGTTTTACATTAAAACAAGATGGTTACTTCTTTCCTCAAATATTTAACTTGTTGCACACCATACACTATTTAACAATAAGTCAATGTGTATTTAAATAAACGACATACTATGTTATAATAATGTGCTTGTGAATTTGAAGTGTATGAGTGATTTTGCTTTGTTATGAAAAGCATGTGGGAGATTAACTCAAACAGATTTTCCAGCTCACAAGAAATGACCTTTCAAATAAAGAATGCACGTTGCCGTATGTAACTGTTGTTAAATACAGGGATATTTTTACATGCCATATTGAGAAATGTCATTTTTTTTAGCTACAGCACATGAAAATAATAATTTTCATTTACACAGCTGAGAGGCACAGATGTGTTTTGTATTGGAAACCTGACATGGAAAAATGAAGAGGAAAACAGGCCTGTTTCACAGAATGGCTTTATTCCTCTTTACACTGCTCACATCTTCAAAGCACCTCCTTAGCAGGAAGAAATATTACTAACAGCTTTCACTTGACTGACATGTCTGCTCAAGCCTTTTAGCAGCTCTACCCTTAGCATATAACCCCCTAAAAAGAGGCCCAGCTCCATGACTCACATTTCCATGTTTAAATGACATAACCAGAGCCTAGTGGGAAAACATTGTGCTCAGTGTGGCACCAAACTCTCTCCCAACTGTTTTGTTATGTATATGTAGCCCTGCTTCCTAGTGAACACAGGCAACTACCATATGCTGCATTACCTTTAGGCTCACAGGGTCTGAGCTTCTGCCACGGAGAGCCTGGGGTACACAATGCCTATAACTCGGTGCAGCGCCTCCACCTGCGACAGCTTCCGTCAAGGGGAAGTGGGTCTTCGCAGGACTTATGTACATAACACACACAGCAATATCCCTTAACCAATTAACTTTACTTGCATTAACCATATATGTTATACCAACAGGTGCCCCTCCCTAGAGGAGACACTATACTCGGCGTCTCGCCGAACGCTCACCCTCCCGTCTCCCTTCCCCGGGTGATCCCACCCCGTGTCCAGTTCCCCTTGGGAATAGTTCTCCCACCCTCAAGTGAGTCAATGAATGTGTATGATTGTGACTGCGCAGATACTGTGTCCTGAATGAAGGATGGTACCATTGGTGCACTTTAGAATTACCTGCCGGGCACTCCAGTACCCGATGCGGCTACAATCTTCACAAAGGATCAGCGAGGTGTAGATGATGTCACCCGTAGGTGCCTAGGGCGATCCCACGCAGACACGCTGCGGCTCGATAGCGAGGTCTGAGCCCAAACCTCCCACTGACTTAGAACTGTCCCGGTGGTGATAGTGTGGCAATAAAGGGAACCGGAACCTAACTATGGCCTGTCCCTAGCTCTGCTTGTCTCTACGGGGACTCAGGGCCTAACTGGGCCTGGGGCATGCGGCCTCGGTAGGGGGCGGTCTGCCTCCCCAAACTGAAGCTCATTCTCCTCTCCAACCAACTCTGACCTCACGTGCGCGCAACCACTTCCTTTTCCTCCTGGCCTTGCACCTCAATTGTCCAGGCGCATCACAGGGACCCGCGGGGGCTGCTGGGACCCTTCGTGCTCTACCTCCTTCGCGGGCTTTTCCTCACCCTCAATCTGCGCATGCGCAACCTCTGCTAGGCTAAGTTTGCGCTGACGCCAACCACAACATGGCAGCTCCCTTATGCGGAACCTCCGTTATTGGAGTGTTCCTTAACTGCAGCATACCCACCCATAACAACCAAAAAGGGTGGAAAGAGGGTCCCGGCTACATCCTCCCACCTGCGGATTCCAACGTCCCCACTTGGACGATACCTTAAACTGGCACAACGTTATATAATGAAAAATGCCTAACATAACATTCTTCCTCTAAATCAGATTGTACAGCTCACTAAACATTACAATTACTGATTTCACTCGATTGCGAGCCCACTGCTGAGCCTCATAGTGGGGTGCCCCAAACTTATCGTAGGCCATCCTCATTGGAGGTTGCCCATTCCTCTGACTTCGCCTTAACTGCTGTTCAGTCATTCCCGCGGGAGAGTGACTATCTGAGTCTTGCACCTGGAGTTCTTCCCTTGAGGGGGTTGCGATCTCTACATTGTCATGAATGGGTACGAAGCACGGGCTCAGCGGGTCCAATACTGAATCTTCCGGAGCCACCCCCTGGGGCGAGCGCTCACGGAGCCCTTTACCCAAAGCTCCGCCGGGAGGTGCTCTCTGTTGAGGGCCTGTAACAGGGGACTTATCCCTGTTCAGTAATGTTCCTTTAATCTAGCAGTGTGGTAGTTAATTACTAAACACCACCTGCCTGATTAGATTGGTTACAAAAAGCCTGCCTTTGAGACAGGAACTGACTCCCTTTAGCTCTGACTGAGAGCTGACCTTTGGTGACACCACAATGTCTTGAGTTCTGCCAGCCACACAGCAGAGCTGATTGCAAGACACCCAATAAGACTTCTAAACCTGGATGCTGATATTTTTCTGTGCACGCACGGGTGCGGTTCCAGGAGAGCAGAGAAGCTTACTCTACAGCTGATAAACAGATAAGACTTTCATTATTAAGAGACTGCTTATATCTGCTTATTTTCATGCTATATGTTTTGGGGCTGCGAGACAGGCTTAACTAATGGAGATGTGAACTAATTGCATAGGATTTCACTTGAAATACTCCCAAGTGAATGGAAGCTTTGTTCCCCCCCCTGTGTTTGGATCATTTCCTGATGAAAAGGAACAGGCACAATAAAGCCTATTATAATTTCACATTATAAAGCCTCCTAATTGTGTACCTCTGTGAACGTCCGTCTACATTTGGTGTCCAAGGTGGGACAAGAAGTGTCTTTGTAGTTAAAAAGGACCAGAGTTTTTATGTGAAATTTTTTGTTATGCTTTTTACCTACAAACAGTCTAAACAACTTGAAAAAAAAAAAAAAAAAAAAAAACTTCTCATGCAGCAGAGGCAGAGTTAAAGGGGTACACACCACTGAAACTTACACTGCACTGAGACTTATAAAAACCACGGATGGACTCTTTTCCCTAATCCCAAGAGACTGCTGAAGCAGGTAAACCTTTAATTGCCTATCACAAAGTGTAATACGGTCATTGAAATAGGGATTTTGCCTTCCAGCCATAGTCAGGATTAAAGAAGTGAGTCAGCCCTTGAAAAGGGATTGGTGTTTGTTGTTTTCAAAAGTTTCGCTGAAGCAGTGAATACAGATGGTGACCCACGAGTAGTACTGATTTTGCAGATAAAGGTTGCCACACCGCATAGGACTACCAGCTGTGAATGGAGTATATGCAGAAAAGTGTGAAAATTGATACAAGCCTGTGCTGAAGCAGGGGAATTTTAGGCAAACAAATGCTGAGTGTAAAATTGCCCTATAAAGGAAAAAGGTTTTTCAAAGCCAATTGCTGAGTCTTGAGTCACCCTGCCGGGAATGAAAGAAATAGTCCACTGCAAAAAATGGTTTTTTTCTGCAAGTAAAAAAGTATGCCTATTATCTGGGGAGCAAAACAGAAACCCAAAGAGTGAAGTGTGAATGCCATAATTCCCAAAGATAAGACTGAAAATTACTGAACTCAGGCAGAAAACCAAATTCTGTTGCTGAAGCGGAGGGATTGCGCCCAGCAAGTAAATGGTGTATAGCAAATAGACTTTTTTTTTACCTAGCCGCTGCACAACTTGTAAACCTGATAAAAGAAAATGCATGCACAGTAATGCTGATATTGAAAAAAAAAAAATTATCCAAGAAAGAAAAGTCTACAGAGATGCCTGGGAGAGCTACGACCTCTACAAGCAAAATATGCCCATCTGTAGGACTACCACAATTGGGGGTTCTAGCAAATACAGTGGCAACAGCTGCAATAGCGCCTCCTGAGGTCAGGAAGAAAATTACACCTGATAGCCTAAAAATGGAGGACAAGATGCAGCGTTCCTGTAATGAACCCTTCCAGTCCAATAAAGAGGAAGACATCTCTTACGGGGAACCCGAACCGAGTCACACCCACAAAACAAGCCAAGAATGGTGGGGGTGCCTGAACTCGGCACGAACAAAAATGACCACTCCCTTTGATGACGAATATGATCAGCAGGAGACAGAGCGGAAGCAGTGGATCACCGAATATTTCTGTCAGCTAAAGTAGCTGCAAGAAAAGCCTGGCGTATATAATGAAGCTGCTAAAACTTCAAATGAAGATGGAGACCCCAGTATCCCTGAAGGGAAGGTGTCATCCAAATCGAAAAGGAAGAAAAAGAAAAGCAGTTCTTCACTTACCGTGGAAGGAACAGACATGTCTGCAGATCCTGTGGAGGAAAAGGGGGACGAGTTGCCCTGCAGCCTAGAGAAAATGGAGAATTCGTCCCACGGTTAACCGAATATCCAGAGTGCCCAAGGCAGAACTCGTGTACCCCAAAGAAGTGTCTGTCTGGTGCCAACAGTGAGGAACCCTCAACTAGTCATCCCAGGGAAGCGGAGCCGGAACCAGTGAGTGACGATCCATTGACCAGCCCTGAAGACGCCCTGAAAATTGCCAGGCATGACTGTAATCTGCTCTGTGAATAATTAGGAAGAGAGAGAAAAAATAATGCTGAGCTACAGAAGACTGTGCTCGCAATTTATTCTGCGGCCAAGACCGAATTGGAGGATCTCAAGACTGAGCTAGATACTGCAAAGGCTATTATCTCCGCCATGGATGAAAAGCAGAGCCAATCTATTAAAATGGTGGCTACGCTAAAGCGGCAGTATGAGGAGGCACTGAAGCAGATGACAGTCTTCGAGCAAGAGGTTCACACTCTTCGTATAGAGCTTGATGCCTCACATCATGAGACCAACAGCTGCTGCACAGACCTGGAAGTTTCCAGAAAGGAACTACACAGTCTCACTGAGGAGCTGGATATTGCTAAAGAAACTATTGGTAATCTTGGTACAGTTCTCAAAGTCTCTCAGAAGGAGCTTCAGACCCTCAACCTAGAGAAGGAAGTCTCACGCCAGGAGATTGTCATTCTCAAAGCAGATGTGCGTAAATGGAAGGAGGACTGCAAAGAAGCCCTGAAGAATACAGAGACTGAAAAAGGAGAAAGTTCAAGATTAAAAAGAGAAAACTTAAAACTGAAAGAAGAAAATTTTCAGTTAACAGAAGAAGTCAAGGAAAAGTTTGACGCAGAGCACCGACTGCAGAACCAACTGCAAGGTCTGCGTACACACCTCCAGTATGCTGAGGAGAAGCAGCAAACGCTACAGGAAGAAAAACTGCAGGCTGCTAAAGAGGTACAAGCGCTGCAGGAACGTCTGAATACCCAGTATGTCCCCACAGAGCAGTATGAGGAGCTAAAGGCCACGCTGCATGTCTTCAGAGCATCGTTGGAAGCGGAGCTTCGATACCAGGTGACTCTGTATGAGAGGGAGCGTGAGAAGGCTCAGAAACTGGAGCAAGAGCTGGAGAGACAGAAAGACTGTGCCATTCCCTTGAGTAAGTACACCAAGGAGAAAACAGACGCAGCGGCAACCTTGACGACAAAAATTACAGAGCTCCAGAATATGAAGGAGACTCTGATACAGATTCCTCCAATATGGAAAAAGGTATTGGCTGTGCCCAAGCACCGGTATCCCACATGTAACTAATGCCCGTAAGGACAAGGGTACAGTGAGAGTTGGGGACTCCACGCAACTTCAAAACAAAATTACGAAGTTTGAGCCACCAAAGAAAGCACTAGCCAAACCTACAGCTGCCCTACAGGCAACAAACAGAGGTAGGAGTGCAGAATCAAAGCCAGAAGAATCCTTAGCTGAAGAAGCTGAACTGGCGACTCCGTGGTGTGGAGAAGCTGCAGAAAGACCACTTCAAGAGCAGAAAACTCTAAGGGCTAGTCCTAACTGCTCTACAACTGTTGCCATACACTTTGTCTACAAAAAGAGGAGTGCCTGACGCAACAGAAATCTCAAGACCGCGCACGCGATAAAAAGACTTTACGTGGAAAAAGTCCTCCTCGAGCGACTGAGGAGTGCTGATCTCAAGCATCTTCGGGAGGAGACAAAAATAAACTGGAGAAAGGGCTCTAATCCCAGCGGGACAGAGGGTTCTCTTCCTCCATCCCCTCTCATTCAAATCACAGAGATATCTAGAATGAGAGTGGAAGGATGGGCTTTGGCCGTGGTAAGCCCGAGCTTCCCACAAACAGGGGAGGTATGTAACAGGGGACTTATCCCTGTTCAGAAATGTTCCTTTAATCTAGCAGTGTGGTAGTTAATTACTAAACACCACCTGCCTGATTAGATTGGTTACAAAAAGCCTGCCTTTTAGACAGGAACTGACTCCCTTTAGCTCTGACTGAGAGCTGATCTTTGGAGACACCACAATGTCTTGAGTTCTGCCAGCCACACAGCAGAGCTGATTGCAAGACACCCAATAAGACTTCTAAACCTGGATGCTGATATTTTTCTGTGCACGCACGGGTGCGGTTCCAGGAGAGCAGAGAAGCTTACTCTACAGCTGATAAACAGATAAGACTTTCATTATTAAGAGACTGCTTATATCTGCTTATTTTCATGCTATATGTTTTGGGGCTGCGAGACAGGCTTAACTAATGGAGATGTGAACTAATTGCATAGGATTTCACAAGAAATACTCCCAAGTGAATGGAAGCTTTGTTCCCCCCCTGTGTTTGGATCATTTCCTGATGAAAAGGAACAGGCACAATAAAGCCTATTATAATTTCACATTATAAAGCCTCCTAATTGTGAACCTCTGTGAACGTCCGTGTTCAGGGCCCCTTTGAGAGGTTCCCTCTTGTGGATCTTCCGGAACATTGGAGTTCCCTGACTCTTCTTCTTCCATTGATATCTCCCCATCCAACTAGGATGACGGCCATTCCAAATCCCCCTTCTCCACTCGGGGAATAGGGAGTAAATGATTCCGATGCCAGGTCTTCAGCTGGCCCTCCGAGTCTTTAATGCGGTAGACTGGAAGGCCGGGCATTTGAGTAGCTACCTCATACACTCCTTCCCGCCATCGGTCAGCCAACTTATATTTCCCCGGTACTCCCAGGTTACGGAGAAGCACTACATCGCCAGGTTTAATGTCTGTGTTTAACTTTATGATCATACCGCCTTTTATTCCCGGCATTCGGTTTTTCGGTGGACTTCTCGGCTTGTAGGTAGGCCCATTGCAGATTCTCTTGCAATCGCTGCACATAGCGGAAATGTGTTGTATTATGCACTCCATCGGTGGAGACTCTCAACCGTATGTCCACAGGCAGTTGTGCTTCTCGGCCAAACATGAGAAAGTAGGGTGAGAACCCGGTGGAATCGTGTCGCGTGCAACTGTAAGCATGCACTAATGTTTCCACATGCCGACTCCATTCAGTCTTTTCCACCCCCGTTAATGTGCCTAACATGTCTAGTAAGGTACGGTTGAATCGTTCCGGCAGTACATCCCCTTCGGGGTGGTATGGAGTAGTGCAGGACTTATTGATATGCAAGAGTTTCAGCAGTTCTTTTATTAACTTGCTTTCGAAGTCTCTTCCTTGATCTGAATGGAGGCATTGAGGAAGCCCATAATGCATGAAGTACTTCTCCCAGAGCACCTTGGCCACCGTAATGGCTTTTTGATCTTTGGTCGGAAAGGCCTGGGCATATCGGGTATAGTGATCCGTGACGACCAACACATTCCCTATGCCACGGCTATCAGGTTCGATACACAGGAAGTCCATACATACTTAAGTCTATGGGTCCCGTACTTTTTAAGTGGCCCATTGGGGCGGCCCTGGTGGGTAAGGTCTTCTGCTGAATACACCGCACACACCGTCGGCAGTGATACTTTACTGCTTCGCTCATCTTTGGCCAGAAAAACCTATCTGTCACTAGTCCAAAAGACTTGTCTACCCCCAAATGGCCGTGTTCATCGTGTAGAGCCTTCAGTACCAAGTACTGTAGTCTTTTTGGCAGTACTAATTGTCTTCTATTCGGGTGATTATGATACTCCACAACTCAGTATAGCAAATTGTCTCGTATTTCAAATTTGTCAGCTTCCCGCATTAGTAGACCTCCTACATCCCCCGGGGCCTGTCGGAGGAGGGCGGGCGATTTTGTCAGATGGCATAACGAATGGCCCCTGCGACTGGGTCTTGTTCTTGGTATCGTACCATATCTTTCCAGGCGATGATCTTGTCTGGAGTAACATGCATACCACTGGGGTCTCGATAGGCTTCCGGGATAGCGTTTGATGTACACCTTAGAGAGTCAGCCACTCGTAATTCGGAGAATGCAGCTTGGTCATTGACTATGGCAGCTGTACCACATAGGGCCCTTTTTCCGGGTCTCGGAATTTCTTCCCACTGATCTTCGTCGGGGGTAGTGGCCAGCCCTGGTCGCCTAGACAAGGCGTCCGCTCCAATGTTCAGGAGGACTGGCTTGTATTTCAAGGTGAAAGTGTAATTAAATAGAGCAGCAACCAGCGATGCCTGGCCGTGTCAAGTTTGGCGGAGGTCATGATGTAGGTGAGGGGATTATTTTCAGTCCGCACCTCGAACGACACACCGTACAAGTAATCACGAACTTTGTCCACAATGGCCCACTTGAGGGCCAAGAATTCGAGTTTGTGCACGGGTAGTTCTGCTCACTGGCAGTAAGACTGCGGCTGATATACGCTACAGGTCGCAATCCCTCAGGATACTTTTGATGTAATACTGCTCCTAGGCTGTTGAGGCTAGCATCCACATGTAGTATATATGGTTGTTTGGGGTTGGCATAGGCCAGCACGGGGGCAGCCATCAGACTCTGTTTCAGATCCATAAAGGCTTGTTCACACTCGGGTGTCCATTTGTCCCCGAAGGACTGTCGGGCAGATGTGGCCTTCCGGCCTGTGTCCTCCGGATATATTTTGAGGAGGCCATTGAGGGCTTTGGCCCGTCTGGAGTACCGCTCCACGAACCTGCGATAGTAGCCGCAGAACCCCAGGAACGACCGCAACTCCCTCACATTGTCAGGGTGGGGCCAATTGACAACAGCTTCTATCTTGGCAGGGTCCATGGCAATTCCTTCGCCGGACACTATGTGTCCCACGTAAGTCACCGAGGTGCGGCAGAAACAGCATTTTTCCAAGGAGAGTTTGAGCCCTTCTTGCGCTAATTGGTCAAGTACTTTCAAGAGTCGAGCCTCGTGCTCTTCCAGGGTTTTCCCGAAGACTATGATGTCATCTAAATAAATGAGGCATTCTCTGGGGTTCAAGTCACCTAGAGTCTTCTCCATTAGCCGCTGGAAGGTGGCGGGGGCACCATATATTTGCTGGGGCATATGTGTGAATTGATAGAACCCTAGGGGGCAGACTAACGCCGTTCTCTTGATCCTCAGGGCTCATAGGTACTTGGTAGTAGCCGGACCGAAGGTCCAGTACACTGAACCATTGGCTCCCATGTAGGGTATCCAGGATTTCTTCTATGCGGGGAAGATTATACTGGTCCGGTACCGTTCGATTGTTCAGTGTCCGGTAGTCAACACATGACCTCACGGCCCCATTCTTCTTTCGCATGACCACTATGGGTGCGATTAAAGAAAGAAAAAAGAAGATTGGGGTACCTGATCCGGATCTTCATGGCATCGGATGATGTTGGAGGGCTTCAAGGTACGTGAGCTTCCTGTTACCCCGGGAGTCGGAGGGCCACCGCTTCTAATGGTAAGTAATATATTGAATGTTTGTAAATGTCTCTTTTTACAGGTTTATTCATTGGATGTGTTTTTTGATTTTTGGGGGGAGGCACATTGACTGATAATATATTAATCTGTACCACTTTAGGGTACAAATTAATACATTATTATGACAATATTTGGGTGGTATTTCTGGCTTGGTATTGCTGTTGCTTTTTTTCATTTCAGTTTATTATGTGGTTGTGATTGTTTGTTTTTTCATGCTTAATGGTAATAAAATGTTTGCGATTGGTGTTCGTTTTTAGTTAATGTTGTATTATTACTGCTTTTTATGGTTATTTTAGAAATTTTTAGAACTTCTTTCTTTCTATTTTACTGTTTCAATTAATTAATGTTGTAGTAATTCATTGTTTTGATTGGTTAGTGTTACTATTCATTTTGAGCTGGTTTAGGAATTTATTGGTTTGATTGGTTAATGGTTTAATTAATTCATTGTTGATGTTGTTATTGCTTGTATTGATTGGAATAGCTGGCTACTGTTTTTATTTAGTGAATTGTGGTTTTTTGGGGTTTAGTTATGTTTTATTATTGTGTGTCTTGTGTATTAATGTATTGTAATTAGGGTGCCCATTGAGTGCTATAGAGGCTTATCATGTCCATATTATTATTATATGGGTATGATGTACCACTATAGTACTCAATGGGTACAGGGTGGGTATAGTCAGTCAGGGGTGGGTGCTTAGACCTCCCGGGTTTGTATCGGGTCAGGGTGGGTTAACCCCTTAATGACTATAGCGGTTAGTAACCGCTAAGGTGATTAAGGGGTTAGGGGCCATTAGAATGTCTTTATTATGTATATATGCTTTCTTGCTACGGAGGACAGAGGGACCTGCTGTTGTGGTAAGTATAACTGTATTTATTTACTTTATTTTTGTATGCTAATGCAGTGTTTAATAATGGGCAAATAATCTATTATCCATATCTGGATAATAGTTATTTTGCCCATTACTGTACTGTATGGGTTTGGGCAGGGGGGGGGGGGGGGGGCGTGAATTGATGTTTATTACAATATTTATTAATATACATTTCTTTCATAGTGTAGATGTGCAGGGGGTCTCCGGAGCTGAACCACGTTTGTTTTATGTCCGGGGACCCCCTGCTTCCCAAGATACACGACCCTTTATGGGGTGCCGGTATCCCTCTGCATTGAAATGTCCCGCGTCACGTGACCGGGACATTTCCATGCATAGGAGATACCGGCACCCCATAAAGGTGCCTGTATCTTGGGAAGCAGGGGGTCCCTGGACCTGAAACCAACGCGGTTCAGCTCCGGAGACCACCTGCATATACACTGTGAAAGAAATGTATATTTAAATAAATAATTTTCGGGCGACATTTCCGCTGGGAGAGGTGGATCTCTCAAAGCCACTCTCTCTGCAGCAGAAATGAATCGCCGGTTTAGGCCTTTTCAGAGGCTCGATGCTCTCGCTGGCAGCAACTCGGCCATTTTGGGAATTTTGCTATCACAGGTAATCGAGCCTTTCTGAATACCGTGATAGCAACACCCAAAAAACCATCATTTTAAATGCCCTGGCGATAATTTTGTTCAACCCTCTCTGAATGAGGCCCTTTGTGTTTAGATTATAGTCTTTAGGCATTGATATTACAATATTTACAAGTTTTGACAATTTAGCAATTCTTGTTAAATTCTATCAATAACAATCAAAGTTGGGTCCATGAAAATTGACATGAGGCATTGGTTTGACTCTTACAGCAATATATAACGCCTTTTTGTATATATGGTGTTAAATATTGCTTAATATTAATTTGTATACTGATTCCAGGGTATGACTGCCATTATGAATTGGGAATAATGTAATATTTAATTAATGCTCATTGCTCTAATACTATTCGGATTACAATACACCATATTATTATTATTATTATATCACATTCATAATTGTAAGCATTTTTTTTTTCCAGCATGACATTTATTACTGTGTCTAATGGTTGTATATTTTTAACTCTTAACTTTATTTCATTTCACCCAATCTTGTCCACTTATGTTTTTCTTACATATCAATTGTTTGCACATGCTGTTTGTATTAATTATAATTGGGGCGAGAGGTTTATGTTGTACCTCCTCTCTCATTATTCTCCTTGAGAAAGCGCGTAAGTGGGTGTGAAATGCGTAGGAGGAGGATTCTTTCTGTCCATGGACATTGTATGTTTTTTATGTATGTGTAACCCTTCTATGGTACCCCACCCGACATGAGATTGGGGGGTACACTCCTTCTGGTCACTCTGAGTGGTCTGGGTGCTGTGACCTGCTGGTAAACAGGAGGGCTGAGGGCTCCGCGGTGTTGTGGGGAGAACCAGGACAGGGACAGGAGGTGGTGTGGGACAGGGTACCTTGCTCTCTCTGGGTGGTGCAGTGCCTCCAGCCAGTAGGGATCCCCTGGGGTCTCCAGAGGAGAGACCCCCACTGACACTCCATTCTCCTCACACCAGGAACAGTGATACACACACACAGCAGCTTCTTTCTGTGGTTCTTTATTCAGAGCAGCATACACAGCATACAGCAGAACATCATAGGCCTGATCTGGCTCTCTGCATTTCTGCTCATGGCAGCTTAACTTCCCCTCCCTCCTCACCCAGGTGGGGCAGGAGGGAGAGAACTCTTCTTGGCTTGCTCTCTCTCTGAAGACTCCTGATCACTAACTGAATTTGGGAATATGTCTCAATTTGAATATCCTCAGGGAGTGTTTCTAGCTTTGAATCATTACAACTCAAAGCTGGATACCGATTGGCTCACACACACATCAGGGGGTGTTCCAACCCATATCCACCCTTTGGATTAACACATTCAAATGTTGCTTAGGTCTGCCCCTGAATATTGCTACATACTCAGAGCTGAAATGCAAAACAGACCAACTGGAGGAATTAACCTTTCCACTGCCTGTTCTAACAGGACTGACAGAGGAAAGGCCCAGAATTAGCAATAGCTGCCGAAGGCCAGGCTATATACTCCCTCTGGTAAAACTCCAACCGTCCCGGCTTGGACTGCAGCAGGTATAACCCTTACCTTGCTGAGCAACACCTGTAAATTACATGAGCTGAAATGCAATAACTCCTATGCACTCCAGCTTGACAGAACTGACATACTCACTACTGCATGGACACAGATACATGGCAATACAGTGACTAACTAAACAGAACCATTTCTACTACAGCAGTAATAGAACACATTAATAGTAATGAGCAGGCTTCCTGATCATTCTCCCAGTATCATTAGGTAGATATGGGAACTCATAGCCCATCTTTTTGAACCTATGAACTATTACTCGGGCTGCTCTACTACATTTCACCAAGCTTCTGTCAGTAGCAGTATCCGGCAGCACCCAGAATATAGGACCTACCCATACAGGGGTCCCTTCTGCCTCCTCTATGACAGGAGACAAAACATTTTCAGATTGCATTGAACTTATCCCCTCATCATCACAATCCCCCCAATGCACAGACCCTTCCAATTGCATAACAGACATAAAATCATATTGTCCATAGGGAGCCACGGGGCTTCCAGGTGAAGAGGGCCTGGGGGTCAAGGGTCGCACCTTGGGACTGGTGTTGGATGGGGAATGCGGGGCAGATGACTCAGGGACTGGGGCCTCCGGTGACAAGGGGCCAGCACCAAAGTCTCTAGGGGCACGTTCAGGGCATTCTCCCCGGGAGGAGCAATGGCACAGTCCTGGGTCAAGTTCAATTTGCCCCTCCCTATGCTCTTACAGCAGCGGGCTTCAGCCAGCGCCTGGGCCTGAAGGGCCTCCCGGGACTTCTTCCACTCCCTGCATGTCAGGAGGAAAGGATCAACCGGAAGGGTATTACTCACCGGAGTGGCCTGGATCTCTCTGGAGCTCACCCGGCCGGGCGACTCAGCGGCCATGTTAGCTCCCAGTGGTGGAGTAGCAATGGTAGTCGATGCAGTCATCAGGGGTGGTGCCGGCCGGCACTTCTCCTGCTGACACCGCAGATACAGCTCCGCAGCTTTCTGGGCTTGATCCCAGCGGGGGTCTGTAGACAGGATATGCAGCTCACCGCCATGAGTAGCAGGGCAGATCCCAGCCGCATCGGGTACGTGGGAGGCATCGGCCGATACCTCTGTGGTGTAGCACCCACGCTGGCAGCATGGATCAGATGGAAGGCACCAGCAACAGTTACTGGAACTGACAGCTCCACAGCATACTCGGGTACGGTGGAGGTAATGGTAGAGACCTCAATGATGTCATCAGCCTCTGTGCTGCTGACAGCCTTCTCAGCACACAGGCCCAGTCTCTCATAGTGGAGCAAGCAAGGCAGCCTGGCAGACACAACCACCAGTGTTTGAAGTGGAAGTGCATCTGGCCCCTCACTTCCTGTTGCTCCGTGGAACACACTTAGCTCCTCCCCCTGGTAGATAGGATAGTCCAATCCAGAACAAGCAAAGTGGGAGGGGTTTGAACAGTTCCCGCACTTTCTTGCAAGCTGAAGATCAGCACAAGCTTGCAAAATGCAGAAATCCTTGCAGAACAGCACATGGCTTCCCTGGTAAGGCGGGAAACGCCATTTTGAGCACAAAGAGAGTCCATGCGGCCCCCAGAAGAGCTGGAGCCGCCATTTTGAGAGCACAAATTACATGACATCCCTGTAGGAGCAGGAAACGCCATATTGAACATAGTCCAGCACAGTGGGGTCTCCGTTTGCATTCAGGAGCCACAAATACATTTCTGTCCCTGAAATCTTTGAGTATCACGCACCCTGGGGTAGCATCAGGGAACGCCTCGCACAGGGATGGCAGTAACTCTTACTGCTGGGTGCACAGGGACCTACAGACATTCTCCATGTAGTCCCTGCCCCCTTACCTCTCTCTTCGTCGTGGGATGCAGAAGGGTGGCCACACTTCCCTGGTGAAGCCTCAGGGACCTGCCTCCCTTTTCTTCTTAGATGGGGTGCACAGGGATCATAGGCGTAATCCCCAGAGTTCCCTGTCCCCCTCACTCTCCGCTGTGGGTACAGGAGGGTGGCCACACTTCCCTGGGGACGCCTCAGGTCAGTCGCCCCTGCTGCAGTGCCATTAATAGGCAGCCAGCTCCCTGGTGAAGCCTCAGGAACCGGCCCCTATTTTCTTCTTGGTAATGTAGATGGGTGCACAAAGGTCCCTATGCAATCATAGAGCAGCCTCTGTCCCCTTGAAGTGCATGTAAAGACGTACGCTCCCTGGTGCATAGCCACCAGGAATAGTCCCACAGCAAGGTCTTCTTCATTAGGATAACCCCCTCCCTGGGGGAGCTTCAAGGAGGGGTTCCCTCACGGCAGAGTCTATGGCTGCTGTTCTGTGCTGCATACAAAGTCTTTGAAACTGCTGCATGGTCTCCTCTGTCGTTGAAAACCTGTCCCGTTGAAAAACCTGTCCTGTCCTGGGGAGCAGTCCTCATATCTCAGCAGTGCCTCCAATTGTAACCCTTCTATGGTACCCCACCCGACATGAGATTGGGGGGTACACTCCTTCTGGTCACTCTGAGTGGTCTGGGTGCTGTGACCTGCTGGTAAACAGGAGGGCTGAGGGCTCCGCGGTGTTGTGGGGAGAACCAGGACAGGGACAGGAGGTGGTGTGGGACAGGGTACCTTGCTCTCTCTGGGTGGTGCAGTGCCTCCAGCCAGTAGGGATCCCCTGGGGTCTCCAGAGGAGAGACCCCCACTGACACTCCATTCTCCTCACACCAGGAACAGTGATACACACACACAGCAGCTTCTTTCTGTGGTTCTTTATTCAGAGCAGCATACACAGCATACAGCAGAACATCATAGGCCTGATCTGGCTCTCTGCATTTCTGCTCATGGCAGCTTAACTTCCCCTCCCTCCTCACCCAGGTGGGGCAGGAGGGAGAGAACTCTTCTTGGCTTGCTCTCTCTCTGAAGACTCCTGATCACTAACTGAATTTGGGAATATGTCTCAATTTGAATATCCTCAGGGAGTGTTTCTAGCTTTGAATCATTACAACTCAAAGCTGGATACCGATTGGCTCACACACACATCAGGGGGTGTTCCAACCCATATCCACCCTTTGGATTAACACATTCAAATGTTGCTTAGGTCTGCCCTTAAATATTGCTACATACTCAGAGCTGAAATGCAAAACAGACCAACTGGAGGAATTAACCTTTCCACTGCCTGTTCTAACAGGACTTACAGAGGAAAGGCCCAGAATTAGCAATAGCTGCCGAAGGCCAGGCTATATATGTAACGGGTATTCCCCCCCCAATCGCAGATATAGTGTGGGTGCGGAAAACATACTGTGTTACCAGGTGTGGTGCGTTACCTGTTGGCTCACAGGAGGGCTGAGCTTCCGCCACGGGGAACCTGGGGCAATTATATCATGAGTAACCCTGTACTCGGTGCAGCGCCTCCACCTGCGATGGTTCCTAGCAGAGCAGGAATTGTTCCTCGCAGGACACATACAATAACCACATACACTGTATGTATAATAACCAACGACTTTTACTGGTGAGCATATGAACCAATAACCATCAATAGAATAACAGGTGTCCCTCTCTAGAGGAGACACTAACTAATCTGACACGTATAACTCTCCCAACTTCACCGGGTGATCCCACCCCGTGTCCAGTAATCCCCCACACAATGTCCAGCACTCTATAGAGAGCGGATATGTGTGACTGCGCAGTCACTAAGGAAACTACTAGGTCTGTTGGTGCACGTGTAGATCAGAGTTACCTGCCGAGCACTCCAGTGCTCGGGCCTGCAACGGACTTCACAAAGGATCTGCCGCTTGGTGATCTCCATCTGATCTTGTGGTTCGTTGTCCAGGGTCCGCCAGGGGCGATCCCATCCTGGAGATTGTCTCTGTCTCTGGGCCCAGACTTGAGCCCAAGTCTCTTCACGGGAAACGCAGCGTCCGCTGTGTCCCTATCTAATTCTAGCGCTACTGTGACAGGATCCCTAACCTAGGGCCTGTCCCTGTAGCACCACAAACTGGGGAGTGAGGACCTCTCTGGGACCTAAGGGGTTAATAGCCTGCTCCGCTCCCCTAACTCTTTCCAGTCCTGACTCTAACTAGTACTCCCAGCGCATGCAGCAACGCACTGCAACCTGCTGGGTGCGTACAGCAAACATGCTGCACAAATACTGTGCCTTCTTGTCAGACCTCACAGCACTGTCAGCCGTGACCCTGACAAGACAGCACTCACTACGGGCAGCATCCCTACCTAGGGCCGTACCTAATCAATTACCCACTAACCTGGTGGGGAGTTGGGGCCTACCTGGGATATGGGGGACCTTACGCGGTGCAGGAGCTTCACTCGCTCCCTGCACCCTTCCTTCCCCTTCTGCTCCCCAGCTCCAACTACCGTAAGTGACAGGGTCCCTAACCTGAGGGCTGTCCCTGGCAACATTCACTCTACTGGGCGACTCAGAGCTATCTTGGGCCTTGGGGGCTGCTGGCCTAGTGCAGGGAGTCACTGACTCCTGCACCCTACCTCCTTCCCTTGGCTGCTCCTGGGTATGACTGCCTGCGTAGCTGCAAGCTCATGAAATATATCCTATCTCTCTCCAGAGCAGTCCTGCAGCCCTATTGGCTCCTATGAGGCACCTGGTGCCTGCCCCACTATGCCCCATGGGAATTGTAGTCCCATGGAGGCTATAAACACATTGGGGCCGCGTGCGCGCCTTCCCTGCGCATGCGCGAGTCCCTAATGGCTGCTGCAACCTCTCCTGTTTTGTCCCTAACTGTCTCGCTAGTCCAGCGCATGCGCGACTCCGTCGGACCGCCGGGGGCTTACTGCGCATGCGCGAACTGGCGCAACATAGCGGCGCCCTCACAGCCCTGCTCCAGGAGCGCCGGGACCTCGGCAACGTGACCGCGGCCCTAACAACGGGCCGCTCACATCCCCGGGAACCCCCGAGCAGGAGCCTGACCGCCCTCACCCCTGCGATACGCTGGCGGGGCCGCCATTGGACTCGGCGGCACCCGCGATCGCCAGCTAGGTGAGGGGGGTGCTGACAGGCAGGGGAGACCTGGCTACATGTAGTTTAAATAAATGGTTTTTTAATTCCTTTTTTGGCTGGTAAGTTCTATTTTTTCTAAGGAGTGGCTGTTCTTCTGATCTTCTGTTTTTGCTGGAGTTCTTGTGGATCGGAGAGACGCCGCAGAGGGATGCCAAATACTTTATTTAAGTGCACTGCATGGCCATGAAGAGAGGGGAACGGTGAACGCTTGTGAGTAGAGTTGATTACTCCACACCGGACAAAGAACAATACTCAGGTTGTCTGTGACGGATGCAGCTGACTATGCCGTGGAGGAAAGAGCCTCCATCTTTGGCTTGAAGTCAGGTATTTGCAGGTCCACACCCGGTCTCTTACCCTCATTCTACCTCGGATATAGTGCCTTCAACTCTATCTATGCTCCGTTTTTACTTTAAATCTCATTGGAATTGATAATATTTCTGTCAGTGTACTCCTAGAGTTCATAGTCGGTTTCTCTAATTAATATAAAGACGTACAGTACTCTGGCAGTGTTTGGACCCTGTTGATTCCACTGTTCCTAATAAATGTAGCAGATGCACTGTGTTTTGGGTCATTGTCTTGGAAGAACCAGTGACCTTATGGCAAAACATCTAAAATGTATGGTGGTGGTGGTGGTGATGCTGCCATCTGTGTGATAATGACCTCCTGAAAGTATACTTCATTCATGATTCCTGAACAAAAAATGAAATATGACATTGTTATACAGGTAGTTGATGGAAAAAGAATAAAGGGACAGAATCACATTCAGATACAGAAACCAGAACGTGCTTACCAAACCTTCAAATTTATCTATGGGTCCTGGTCCAAGTCTAGAGATTACCCCCCACACATAAACCTTAAGTGGATGCTTCGGTCAAGGTTTAATGGATAAATAATTTCTTTTCCAGAATGCCATAGTGGAAAATCTTAACAGGGCAACTCATCCGAAAATATAACATCCTCGAACTTTTCTCCACTATCAATACATGCACATGCTTTGTCAACTTTTTAAATCTTGTTAACATCCCTTATCATGGGTTACGCACTCTGCAATAAGAGTAATAAGTGTAATAAGAAAAAAATATGTTAAGAGTAAGGAGTGAAAAATAATATAATGTCCACACATATCTCTTAGCATGTGCATACATAAACTGTACAGTACAGCACTTTACCTCACACTCCAAAAATTCAGTCCAAATCCCATCTCATTAGTCTGATACTGGTCTGCAATATCATGCTTCTGTTGCAGAATATCCCGAACCTCTGCAGCAGACCATTCATCATTTTCCAGGCTGATTTTGTCCCCTACCTAAATTGCTTCACTGTGAAAGAAAAAAATTAGGAAGATGAAAAAGAGTATAGATGCATAGACATACAATACAAGCTGTATGAAAAAAAACATTAGAGGAAAAAGTGTATACATTAGTGTACTTAATTGGTTCTGACCCTGCGGACATTATTACAAACTGTTGTCTGCCCATGAGAATGATACCAAACGCAGCGTAGTGTCACTTGGATTCCTCCTTTCCCAAGCCACCATTGGATTTCCCTAGTTGTGAATCTCTTTTTGTTTGTGTGCATTATTGCTATTAGGAATGTACTGAACTACGAATATGTATTGTGTATTGAATGTATATTGCATGTTTATTTTATTATACAGTTAAAGCTGCTGGAACAGTTATACTCCTACTTTTGAAACCTTGCAACAGTTGACATCCAATCACCAATTCAGCCCCTCCCAACATTAATACCTTGTGCTGAATGTCGCCCCTGTGACATCAGCGGTACTATACATTAATTAACAGAAATTGTATGGCCATACTCATTGATCTTGATCGAACACGTGCTTCAATAATTTATCAAGTCAGCTTCTATGGATGCAAGAACCTTCTTACTGATGTACCAGTCTTAGCTCTAAGGTGCCTAATAAAGTGCAGTATACTTGCTGATGCAAGAATATGTGCAATCCCAAAAATCACTCATACCAAGACTAAAGTGGGAAAAGAAAACACTGCAGCACAAAAAACTCCAAAGGGGAAGACTCCAGGATCGATGTGGAAATAGAGGAAGATAGTCTAAACTATTGCCATTCATGTACCCAGAAAAGCTGTTTCTGCACCAGGTACCTGTACCCTAATCATCATCACACACAGCTCCTCTCACCTTAAACCCAGTACATCCCACTCCAGACCCATCTCATCTCACCCCACTCAAAGCTCAGCCCAAATCGGACCCTGCTCACCTCACCATAGGCCCAGATCTGCCCAACTTGGACCCTGCTCACCTAACCTAGGACCCCAATCACCCGACTCCCAGACCCAGCTCTGACCAACCGATACCAAACTCAAACCCCCCACAAAGTGCAGAGCTCCAGTCTAGATGTACAGTAACTGGTGCAATTATCAGATGCAGCTTTGCAATGTAAAGGGAATATGTAAAGCAAAATTGTGATGCTGCTGTACAAGATCCATGTACACCTGTGGCCAGGTCTGCCATTGCTTATGGCCTGCCATCACACCTGGAGCAGAGACTTAACACAATGGAAGAAAAAATGTACCGTGTTTTGGTGAGGCTAAATGGGGAGGGACATGGTGGGTCTCTATTCGATTATGGGTACCCAGCAGCAGGAGAGAGCAAGACATCTGGAGGAAACCTCTCCACTAACCCTTCCCCCCTTGTGCCTCCATTCAGTAGCCAGATGGTAGGAGGCACACACAATGACTAAGAAAATGATGACGCCTTTATGAATATGAGCCCACGTGCTACACTGACCGACCTGCAGGAAAGTGGAAACCCGGAGCAGTTACCTGTGCCTGTTTTTAAAAGTACACCTGCCGCATCAAGGAGTCAAAGACACATTAGTATCGCTGTCTGCGGGGATTCAGTAGACGACTTCCCACTCTCAATAATACCAGGAAAAATTTTGCATAGCTACGTTTCAAACAGGCTAGTCATTTGACCAGCTAATTTTCCAATTTCATGTGACTATTAAACATTATGATGAGTGGGCCAGAAATGTGAACTTTGATGTCGTCGGATGTTAAAAGGCTATTCCTAACAATTTGAGTAGAATTACTTTACAAGAACTTAGGAAGCAGAATTCAAGACCATGAAAGACACAATCAATGGACTTTAACGACATCAAAGCACCGTGGGCTGTACTAATAAGTGAATTAAACTGATGACTAAAAATACAACTTTTGAAAACATAGTTTTTAATACAGTGATTTTTTTTGTCATTGTTTAATTCTTGTTTTAATATTTTTTTTGCAGATTCGTCAGGCTGATCAATGTCAACACCTTGTTCATGTAGGAAATACATCCAGCGATAATGAATAATTAAGGTAATGTATGCGTTCCATTCAATTGACAATACCTGTACTGCGCATGTGCAAAAATTCAATGTAACCCATATGCGTTCCATACAGTTTACATAGAACACAGACACAGCAGCACAGAGTAATTAATGCATCTATTTCTTCTCAATTATTTTACAGGTAAAACTGTACAAGAGACAATCAGAAGATGTCGGTTGAAGAAGATCGTATTATTGTAATAAGATTGTATTATTTCACAAAATATTTCTTATTTATGTCTAAGCTCTAATTTACTTTAATAAAAATGTCATATTTTAAAAATACTTATTAGTCATCTGACGTTTTTTATGGGAGTAAGGGTTGGATTACATAGCATTTACAATAGATTAAAGATATACTAGCACACTAGCACCATCTATCGTTACTGCAGAGTACTACGTCAGCTGCCAAACGAAATTTTGGAGTCGCGACGCAAAAAACTGCAATATAAATGCATAAAACATGCAAATAAATGCCGTTGATTTACACCTTGTTTTCGATGGCACCGAAAACAGTAAGTCTGTCTACATCTATATTTCATTTCACGAGGCGATTAAGGTGGTGGAGAGCTGTGGGCAAGGTGCATTGTTTTCTAAGGTGGAAGTGGAGTCAGCTTTCAGTTTGCTGTCTGTCCACCAAGGGTGCTTCCACTTATTAGGTTGTAAGTTTGAGAGTTGTTACTTTGTAGGATTTATGCCTTACATCCTGTCTCCAATTCAAAACTTTAAGCTGGCTTCTAGAATATGTTGTGAAGCCTGTCGGGCAGCCAAGGGATTTGTAACTATTTGGACATTTTTTTGTTTGTGTGCCCGGCGTTGTGTGTCCTGGTGCAGAATCTGTTGGCTTGTTTCCAGGCGATAGTAAACAGGCTTGGAATTCCATTGTCTAGGCAGAAGACAGCGGGTCCTACCCAAGTGCTTGGTTGAGTGGAAATTTAAATAGACACTAAAAGGCAGTTTGTGCTGCAGGAGTTGGAGGGATTCTTGTTATACTGAGGCAGTTACAGTTGTTATTGGGTAACTTGAAATTCGCGGGGAGGGTAATACCCATGGGTCTAGTTGTTGCAGATGCCTGGCAGCTTCTTTGAGTGAGGGTAGGATGCCCAAAAAATTTATCAGGATTTCTAAGTGGTTAGCAAAGCTTTGGCATGCAATTATTTAGTAATCACTAAGGTAATGAAGGGGTTAACGCTTACCACCATCCTTCCATGGGACCTAATTCCCTTCCCTGAGGCAACTACCCGCACCACCCACCGACCCAACACCCACCTCCAACAAACCTACCCCCCCTCCCCCTCATGACTAATGACCAATAGCCCTACAGTATTAGCCAAATATGACTGATAGGGCTTTAGCCATTAATAAAGACAGAAGAAATACATGTATTAAAAAAAATACATTAAAAATAAATGAAAAAAAAAACATAACCTAATAAAATAATACATGTAAAACATAAACCCATAGATGGGTTAACCCTCTGACTGTCCCTTTGGCTACTTAGCCAAAATGAAAGTTTGTTACTTATCCTATCCTGGGTGAAGGCACCCCAGAACTAATGCAATAAATGGCAATTGTTCACGAACGCCAGATTAAAGGTAAGGGGGGGGCACGACACTGGGTGAGAGCAGGCAGGGGGCACAGCGCAGAAAGTTTGCACACCCCTAACTTAGGTCATATAATTGCAATAATAAAAAATGATGATTTTTTTTGACAGCTACAATTTTAACTTAAGTTTTAAGGCAGTTTGATGTATCAAAGCCTGATATTCTTATGGCTGAGACAAACAATATCTAACTGTGAATAGGTAGATATTGTACAAAAAAGGGTTTGCAGCAATTGCATACATTTACTAGGCACCCAAATTGACAAATTACATTTTTTTTAAATTAGTCTTATCACCAAATGTATTCAACAGGCATTTTTTTAACTACAGTAAATGAGGCATCATATGCCCAGACATTTTTTTATTGACAATAATAAACTGTGGACAAATGAACCTGTTCTTTTCTATTGTTGCCTTAAATGATAGATAGATAGATAGATAGATAGATAGATAGATAGATAGATAGATAGATAGATAGATAGATAGACGAAAGATACTAGGTTATATTGGCTGTATGTATGTATATATGTATATGTAGCAAAAGTCAGAACCACATCAAATGCTTTGAGGAAAATAATGATCTCATTAGTCAAGGGCATTGTACTTGTTCTCAGTAGCGAGATTAAATGTCAGCTAACTACAGTACAAACAAAAGTCATTTATACAAAGAGACCATCACTGTTAAAATCTATTATCTGGGCTCTTAGAAGACATCATCAACAATTGATTCACTGCTACAGCAAGTTACTCTTACAAATCCTGAGTTAAAATTTCAAAGGCGGTATGTTTCTTTTCATATGATGCTTACAGTACATGCATCTTCTGCTATCATGTTTTCATTTAACTTCCTTCCACACCCTGCCTTTCATTACAAAGATCATCTTGTTGAATTATTAAATGCTGTTGGACAATAGGGTGCACATAGAACAAAAGTATTTTTACAATAACTTTTTTATGGAAAATGTCAGAGAAATAATGCAAGTGGCATTAGTGTCAATCTTCTTAAAGGCTACCTGAAATATTTATTTTTCTATGGTGCTAATGTTCTTAAAAATATATTCCCACTGTTGTCATTTTCTGTTATTCCCCACCAAGTTTGGCTATGAATTCAACATGGCCATTGATATATATATACATTGTATAAAATAGTATAATTTATAGAAAGTCCTATATATTGAATAGTGTTATTAATAAGGGAATTTAGAGAGATTCCCCTAGCAGCGAGGCAGGGGGAGTTGTCATTTGATGCATTCAGTAAGAAGATATGCTCCACAATATGGTTGTTGCGTGTTATTAAAATGTCTGGTTTACCATTTAAGAAGAAGCAGAGGCCCAGCATGGGGCTTCCACCTCCATCGGGGCTGCTGGACAGCATGAGCAGCTAATCTGGTTACTGAGCCCCCTCTTTTCTGTGGAGAGTGCACATTGGTGCTCGCCTGTTCGACGGTGGCGGGGGGGACAATACCAACAATTGATGCTGCTTGCAGAGGGGCCGGTAACAGCTGGAGGCTTCTTTGCCTGTAGCCTGGTTTTTGGAAGGGGCGGTGTGACAAGGTGAAGTTATTCACTGATAATTATGCCTGGGAAGCAAACCTCTGATAGCTGAAACCAGCAGTCAGAGGGTTAACCCAGTTAGAAATACCTGGGCAATCAGGGCTGAGTTAATTGTCAGGCAGCTGTATAAAGTGCCTGACCTGAGCAGGAGTGAGAGAGACTTTTCCAAACCAGGAAGTATGCCGGTGGCTCTGCTACTCCAGCCAGAGGATTGCCACAAGCTGAAACAAGCCTGCTGGACACAGCCCTGTCTAGAAGGAACCAGTCTTCCAACCCTAGAGAGAAATTAATACTGCTGTTGAAGTATCCAGGAGGCCTTACTTGGACTCTCGGGTGGAGTTCCCAAAACACAGATAAGAACTTTTATATTTTCATGCCAGACGTTTGCATAATATTGTTTGACCTGGAAGAAGGCTAGCTACCCAGAGGAATATCTAGGGACCTACTGAATAGTTAATCTCTCAAGGGGAGTAGAGTTTTATTTTATGGTTTGGTTTACTTAAAGGGAGGGTGTGCCTATTAATTGTCTGACTGTGGAAAATAATCCACTGAAGTTAAAACCTTACCCACTGTTTGGGAAACTTCTAAACCCCACTGTGAGGCCGTCCTCCACAGGTAGTGTTAGAAGTGGGATTTGGACGGCCCCTGCCTCTAAAGGATCACACTAAAAAAAGCACAGCAAGCTAAGAGGCAAGCCCAGCAATCTAAGAAGCGGGCCCAGCTACCAGAAAGACAGGCCCTCCAAACAGAAAAGCTCCTCCAAATGCTATCTTGAGGTCCAGCCTCAGTCAGACCAGAGATCCCACATAACCCGCTAGTGATGCTACCTAAAATGAAGCCGAAAGAAGACCCAGAGGCATTCCTCATCACTTTTGGAAGGGTAGACACTGCCCAAGGCTGAACAGTTGATCTTTGGGTAACGACTTTGGCTCCACTCCTTATAGGAGAAGCTCAGTCCGCCAACCAGGCTCTACCAGCAGACAAGGCTATGGACTACAATTGGCTAAAGGCCGCCATTCTGGACTGCTTAAGCTCACCCCAGAGATCTCCTGCCAGCAGTTCCGGTCCATAAAATACACAATAAGAGACAGACCCTGTATCATAGAACACCGCTTAATGGTCTTATGTACCAGGTAGATACAACCAGAGTAGTGTACCAAGACAGAGATCCTGGAACAGTTTGTGCTCAAACATTTTGTGCAGATTCTGGCCCCTCCTCCCTCTCCTGGGTAAAAAGGCACAATGCCACTTCCTTGGAAGCAGCGGTACGCTTGATGGAAAATTTTCTTGGGACAAAAAACAAGAGGTTAAGAGACAGATATGGGAATTTTGCCAGACCTGACTCTTCCTGACTTCCGTCAGAGGCAGAGGGAATACGCAGCTTTGGCTAGACAATATGAGAAGGTGGTATGGGTCAATGATAACGTTGTGAATGAACAAGGTTTAAGGGTGTTCCCACATTTCGAACTAGTGAATGACATCCTATATCGGGTGATTAAGGTTACACAAACAGGGGAGGTAATTCGGCAAATATTATATAAGACCACGGACCGTATCTCGTCCCGGTTCTACTGGCCAGGCATAAGTACTTGGTGATATTATGAAACTATGTGAGACATGTCCTGAATGCCAGTTGACTAGCCAGAAGGGACAGAAACAGGCCTCCCTGGTTCCTCTACCCTTGGTCTAGGTCACATTCGAAAGTAATGGCATGGACCTGGTAGGACCTTTAGAACCCTCTGGAAAGGACATAAATTCATACTAGTTGTCGTGGATTATGCCACCACATATCCTGATGTTATGGATTACAGGTATTTTCTGGCATATAACGCATAATGAATACAGGTCACAGGTACATATATATACATAGTATCATTGTAAGGCCTAGTATAGCTTAGAGTATACTGTTAAAATCCTGGTTTTCTTGTATTAGAAATAATAGCTTGTTTTGCTCAGAAGTGGCAGGATATTGGGACAGGTTACATAGACATAAAAGGGGAACTTATAACGGTAAACACGCTGGGGTTTTTTGTCTTATACAAACTCTGAGTACCCTTTCTTTATAAATAATAATCTCACGATACCCTCCATATCTTAATATGTGAGAGTGTGGCCGAGACTTTTTCAAGTGCAACATTTTGGTTTGTGTTCTCTGCTTAGTGCAGGATATAACTCACCATAAGGCGACACTTGATAAAGGAAGGTAGGATTGAACCCAGATTACTGAGGCCTTCCCTTTGAGAACAGCAACTGCTGAACAGGTGGCTCACAGGCTGTTAGAGCTGTTCTCCCATGTTGGACAACCCCAGGTAATGATGACCAACCAGGGAACAAACTTCATGGCTAAGTTAATGCAGGATGTCCCGAAATTGTTAGAGTTAAAATCAGTCTGGATGTCGGTCTACCATCCTCAGACTGACGGATTGGTAGAGAGGTTTAACAGAACTTTAAAAACCATGCTTGCAAAGTCTGTAGATACTGAAATGTGAGCTTGGAATGCACTTCTCCCTTTCCTGCTGTTTGCAGTACGAGAAGTTCCCCAAACCTCCACAGGTTTCTCCCGATTTGAGCTCCTATATGGACACCAACCCCAGGGTATTCTGGACCTACTAAAGGAATCCTGGGAGGAGTAGCACTCCCCTTCAATATTTAATAGACCTTAGAAATAGCCTAGACGTGATAGGTCAGTTTGGTAAGGAAAATCTTAAATCTGCTCAAGAACATCAAGAGATACAGTATAACAAAAATGCTCGCATGATACTTCCAATCTGGGGACTTAGTGATGCTGCTATTACTGACCTCAGAGAGCAAATTCCTAGCAAAGTGTCAGGGTCCATTCCAAATTCTCCGCCGCACAGGAGAGGTGAATTTTGAAATCTCTCAAGCAGTGTCCATGAAGGTTAAACAAATCTACCACGTGAACCTCCTGAAACCCTGGAAAATGATGAGATCTCTTTTCATCCACCCTATGGAAGGGGAGATGGATCTGAGTCCACAGCCTCCACAGGGTAGTACTTGTAATGATCATTAGGTCCCTATGGGAGGTCAGTTAACCACAGAACAAAGGGCCGACATACTGGAAATGTGTAACCAATTCCCAGATGTGTTTTCAGAGTTGCCAGGCCAGAATGATTTGTGCCCCATAGGATTGAGACAAAACCTGGCGTAAAAGTACGCTCCCGTCCCTACAGATTGCCTGATGGCCGCAAAGACCTTGAGAGAGGGAAATACTAGACATGATTGAGGAGTCCCACAGCGAATGGTGTAGCCACATAGTGTTTGTCCCTAAACAAGATGGGATGATGAGGTTTTGCGTGGACCTCCGAAATGTAAATGCTGTGTCCACATTCAATGCATATCCAATGCCAGGGGTGGATGAATTGCTTGACTCCCTTGGTAAGGCAGAGTATATATCTACTTTGGATCTCACAAAAGGATATTGGCAGACACCTTTAGCTGACTTTTGGGACCTGGACAGTCCACTATAAGGGTGTAGAGCTGCTGCATTTATTATTTTCTATGTACCTCACTATTTAGTACCTCACTGTTATTCCACTTGTAGTGAGGGTTGTATTATCACATTTATTATATTTTAGGCATTTTTATAGTTATCTCATGATTTTGGGTGTGATCATTAATTTAGGTCACTTTATACAATTTTCACGTTAGAATAAACGCGCCCAGTTCCATTTTTTTCTGTTTAGACACCTTTAGCGGAGGAATCCAAATGCAAAACTGCATTCACAAGCTCTCTCGGTTTATACCAATTCGTCACTATGCCGTTTGGGCTAAATGGGGCTCTGGCCACGTTCCAAAGATTAATGGACAAGGTGCTACGACATCATAAGACATATGATGCCGCCTACTTGGATGACATCATCATTTATAGTAGGCACTGGCAGTCTCATATAAAAAGGCTAAGGGCAGTCCTAAGGTCCTTAAGAGAAGCAGGGCTCAAGGCAAATAAAAAAAAATGTGTCTTGGGAAAAGCCACTACCAAATATTTGGGCTATGCCGTTGGGGGAGGGATAGTAAGGCAATTCGCCAGTAAGGTGGCAGCCACAAAGAAAGTCCCAACCCTGCAGACAAAGACACAGGTATGCCCTATTTTGGGGTTAGCAGGGCTTGTACCGATGGCTTGTACCTAATTTTTCAGAGATCACAGCACCACTGACAGATCTAACAAAAAAGAGTGCCCAACCCAGGTGAGATGGTCTGGGGAGTGCCAAAGAGCCTTTAATACACTAAAGAAATGCCTAACAGAGGACCCCGCTATCAGGAGCCCAAATTTTAAGGAACCTGAAAGAAGATGGAAGAAAGAAGATGGAAGAAAGAAGATTTTTTTTTTACCTGATTCTGATCTTCACGGAAGATGGAGGCGTATTGCAGTGGATGATATCGCAGATCGAGAGCTTCCTGATATGCTGGGATTCGGAGGGTGAAGACTTCTAAAGGTAAGATAAATATTGAATGTACAGTATGTAATTGTCTTTTTCAGGTTTTTTAATTGTATTTTTTCTTTTATGTTTTTGATTGCCCATTGACTGTCAATGTATTTATCAGTAGGGTTGTTTTGTTTATTGGGGTAGAGAGATTGGGTGAAGGGGGTAGTATCCCCAAGGATGGATATTTAGGCCTTATCAGGATCGCCGCCAGGCCCCGCCTCCAGAACACGTCACGCGACTGTACCTCTGGCGCTCACTCTTTGCAGCCACGCAATGCTTCGTCCACGGAGGCGCGCTCCCACCGCATCACCACAGCGCCCACTCTCTCTAACAACGCGCACGTCCTGCACTGCACTCCTTGTGTGCGCGCATGACGCGCGGCAACAAACACCAGAAGCATCAGCTGTGTTACACCTGCAGCCAGTCCAGCACTACCCTATCGGCTGGTGGCTTATGTGTGAGGTCATCATCTGCTGGTTCCTGATTGGTGCTTTCCCCTTTAAATGCCTTCCTGTTTTACTTTCACTTTGCTGAGCATAAACGAAGGTTTATATGCTCTGCTCGCTGCTTGAAGATTTCTATCTGTTCTAGTGCCTTGCCTGAACCTGTGCCTTGACCCTTGCTTGTACCCGGACCCGTCTCTTCTCTAACCCTGAACTTCGGCTTGCCTTTGGACTCCTGCTCTCTCCTCTCCCTGACCACGGCTTACGGATATCGACCATTCTGCTCTCTCCTCTCCCTGATCATGGTTTACGGATATCGACCATTCTTCTCTCTCCAACCCCGGATCACAGCAAGTACCATAGCTTCCCCGAACTCTCCTACCTCGACCCGGCTCCACGACTCTGACTACGTATTCCGGATCTGGCTCCGTGGTTGTAGGGCGGCGGTTATATACATCCCAACCTCAGCCCCGTGGTCTAGTCCTGTCTGTTGTGAGCGCTGCATGACAATATGCTCAGCCCAACAAACATGGACCCCGCTGAGGTGGGTCGACGACTGGACGAATATGATGGGTGGTTTCAGCAAATCATCGATCCTTTGCTCACAAGGACAAACAAGTAGACCACCTTAAGCAAGACCCAGACACCCTCTCTGACAGGGTCAGGCTTCTTTCTGCCCCTACTACTAACCCCACAGCATCCATACCTATTTCCGCTCAAGTGGCCCCGACTTTTGAACCACGGTTACCTACCCCTAACCGTTATGCTGGTGATCCTGTGGGTTGTCGGGATTCCTGAACCAATGTTCAATACAGTTCAAACTGCTCCCTTCTCATTTTTTCTCCCAACGCTCGAATGTGGCAAACATCATTTCCCTTCTGACCGACGACGCCCTGGCGTGGGCCTCTGGAAGCAACGACCAGACCTGATCTCCGATATCAATCTCTTCACTGCTGAGTTCCGGAGGGTCTTCAACACACCTGGTCGTAAGGTAAATGCCACTTCTACCCTTCTCAACATTTCTCAGGGGGACCTTACCGTGGCCCGCTACGTGCTGGAGTTCCGGACCGTGGCCTCTGAGACCGGCTGGAACGACGAGGCCATGTCGGCAGTATTCTTGCAGGGGTTGTCCGAGCACCTCAAAGACGAGTTGTCGTCCCAGGACCGTCCCGGTGGACTTGAAGACCTGGTGGCTCTTTGCATCCATATGGATCTGCGTCTTCAGGAGAGAAGAACGGAGTGGGGCAGATGCCAACAAGGTATACAACCTTCTACTTTTCATCCAGCAGGACCCGTGCCTTCCGCAGAACCAACGCTAGATGAACCTATGCAAATGGGTGGGACCAGTCTTTTTTTGGTGAGAGGCAACGCAGACAACACTCAGGCTTATGCCTATACTGCAGGAACAATGGGCACCTGGTGGCCAACTGCCCGCTGACATCAGGAAAACACCACAGCCCAGTAAGAGCCGGGAGGATTACGCTGGGCACCGCATCCTTACCTCCCTTGCAACCTTCCACTAGGATCAACCTCCCCATCACCATATCCGGAGAGACCTTCCGAATCACTACATGGGCCTTTCTGGACTCCGGTTAAGGGGGAAACTTAATTGACCAAGGATTTGCGGAGAGACACTGAATACCTTTGGATACCCTAAGGATTGTCCCGTAGGTCTCGAAGCCATAGATGGTCGGCAGCTGCAGCCCACCTTCATCTCCCTACACACGGTACCTATCCAGGTATTAGCCGGGGAGTCTCACTCCGAGACTATACAATTGGACGCCATCCATACCCCCTCAGTGGACATCACACTGGGGCTTCCATGGCTGCAGACACACAACCCCCTAATCGACTGGATGGAGTCTTTGCCTATCTGCTGGAGTCCTCAATGTAAAAAGTGTTGATTACCCCCTCCCAAGGCTTTGGCAGGAATGTCAGTACCTGAACCAGTCAAAGTACAAGTTCCAGTAGCATATGAGGACTTCCGTGATGTCTTCAACAAATGGCAGGCAGAGGAACTTCCGCCACATCGGTCTTACGACTGTCCGATTGACCTACTGACTGGCACCATGCCTCCTAAAGGAGGGTCTTATCCCCTGTCCGCACTGAGACCCAAGCTATGAGGCAATATATCCAGGAGAATCTTCAGAGGGGGTTTATTCAAAAATCTTTGTCACCCGCTGGTGCAGGTTTCTTTTTTGTAAAGAAGAAAGATGGTTCCCTCAGGCCATGTATAGATTACTGTGTCTCAACAAGATAACTATCAAGAATCGCTACCCTTTACCGCTGATAACTGAACTCTCAGACTCCACGGTACTCCGCAAGTCATAGTCTCGGACCGAGGCTCGCAATTTATCTCCAGATTCTGGAGTGCCTTCTGCAAAAGCCTGGATATTTCACTTCATTTTTCTTCTGTCTACCATCCACAAACTAATGGACAAACAGAAAGGACCAGTTAATTCGCTGTTTTATCTCGGATGCACAGGACAATTGGTTGGATCTCCTTCCATGGGCAGAGTTTTCACATAATAACCTTATAAAAACGAATCCACTCAACAGTCCCCTTTCTTCATGAATTATGGATTTCACCCCTCGGTTTTCCTTCCACAATCTCCAGTTCGGGAGTCCCCGCCGCTGAGGACAGAATCCAGTGCCTCCAGGACTCTTGGGAGAAAATTCAGGGGAACCTGAGACACGACGTCAATATGAAAAAGAAACAAGCCGATCGTCACTGTCGGGAGACTCCATCTTATACTCCTGGACAAAAGGTCTGGCTTTCTACGAAGAATATTCGTCTCAAGGTCTCTTCACCCAAATTTTCACCCCGATTCATTGGATCCTTCAGCATTACTGAGAGAATCAACCTTGTCACCTACCGGCTTAAACTGCCGGCAACCATGAAGATCCCTTCTGCCTTTCACATCTCACTACTGAAGCCATTTATCCAGGATCCTCAATCGTCCATTCGGGACGTCCCACCTCAACCTGTTCTTGTGGAGGGTCAACAGGAGTTTGAGGTGCAAACGATCCTCGACTCCAGAATATCAAGGGGGAGACTGCAATATCTCGTTCATTGGAGGGGTTTTGGTCCAGAGGAACGTGAATGGATCCCTCAGGAACAGCTACACACTCCCATATTGGTCAGGGCTTTTCATCACAAATACCCTTTGAAGCCTGCTCTGGGTCGTCCGGAGGTCTCCCCTGAAGGAGGGGGTACTGTCAGGATCACTGCCAAGACTGCCTCCAGAACACGTCACGTGGCTGTATCTCTGGCGCTCACAGATCGCTATCTGTGCGTGCTCAGCCACGTGATGCTTCGTCCATGGAGGCGCACCCTTCTGCACTCAATAATAGGGGCCCATATCTCTGGAAGCAGGGGGTCCCCAGCCTGGAAATCAACACAGTTCTGCTCCAGAGACTCCCTGCTCATATACATTAGTATTACTTTTTTATTAAAACTTTGCAATCGCTGGCTAGATATGTGCTGGGAGTGGCGGCTCTCTCTGTGCAGCTCTGTATGCTGCTGGCCCACATCACTGCAGATCACACGGATGAGAACTTTTGAGAGAGGCTGAGATCACATTGCTGCTCATCATACGTTTTGCTCAGTTTGCTATTGCATGCCTTCAGAGTCTTTCTGAATACCGCGATAGCTAAACTGACAAAATCCCCAGCATAACATGCCAAGCGAGAGATTTTATCAAGCCTACTAGAATAGGCCCCTTACAATTTACCTACAGTAGCTGCAGAATCCCTATTGTCATGGATGTGCCTTCATCCTTCACCACTGGAAGTCCACCTACCATTCCTATCGATGATACCATCATTCCTAGGCCCTCCTCCAGTCCCTCCCACCACTTTTCATCTGGCCCCTCCATCAGACCACCAGCAACTTCTGGTCCCCAGGCGTCAGTCCTGCAGAAAGGATCCCTGGATCCTGAATGTATCCAGTCAAGACCCTACCAATGAAAATGCCAGAGAATGGCACACTCCACCTTGTCACTTAACTCCAATAAGCCACCTGTGCTGCCAGCCAAAGATTCCACCAAGGCCCACGGGCTGGAACATGTTTATCCCCATTACCCTATCTCGGGCCATTGAAAAGGCTGCCCCCTGCATAAAAAAAACATGGACCCAAGGCAGAGCAGGGTCCCCCAGTTATTCAACTTACCTTATCAGGCCCCTCCAACCCCACTTTGCTACTTGCCCCAGATGCTAATTTTTTGGCCTACCAAGAGCTTTCTGCCCCCACCACCAGTCACTTTTCCACAAAAAACAACCCAACGGTGCTTAGCCTTTCTTCTTTATAATTCCTGATTGGAACATGGAAGGAAAGTAGAGCACTGCTAGTAAAATAAGAAAAAAGGGCCAGTAGCAAAATGATTATTTATTAGGCATATAAGCCAAAAAAGGGGACAAACACACTAACGTTTAAAAACTCTGACGCGTTTCCCGCCGTGATTGCCAGGCATTGCCCTCCACTCGCCACCCACCTCCACCTCCGATCCGGTCTCCCACCATTTCAGTGGTATGCCGTTTCCCTCAAAAGCCAAGCTCCACTCACCCTGGCTCTACACCACAACACTCCACCCCCTTCAGTTCCTGCTATGATTCTAGCTACTCAAAAGATGTACTTCTGTCCCTGCTCATCTACTTTTGGCAGGTCACAATTCTTATGGCATGGGGCTCACATAATGGAGAGGCTTTGATCCGCCAGAAGCCCATGCAGGAGCCTCAGGGACAAGTAATACTCTCCCTAAGCCTTGAATTACCTTCCCTCAGGAGCAGCAAATGGGACCTGAGCAGTTTTCTCAAGCAAGCAGGATGCTGTCTCCATCGAAAGCCACGAAAACAGTTCTGGGAACTTGTCAAATCAGTCAACTGGTCCCCCTCTTCCGAATCTGGTGAGCATACTGTCGCGGCCCCTTTTATTCTCCAACATCACCGCATTTTTCCGGGATTTTTTTTCAAATGCCACGCACTTCACCGCGTTCATGCCACATTCATACCGCATTCCTGTTGCATTCACAGCCGCGGTTGATGCGCGATTGATGCGTGGTTGATGTGTTTATTGAGAATGGTTCGGATTTAATGGTTGCAATTCTTCGCGTGTCCGCCAGATGGCAGATATTCATGAATTGTAATGCGCATGCGCTTCAGTAATGTGTCGACTTGCAGGTGTTTCATTTAAAAAAGATACCACAGGGGGTCTATTGTAAATTCGCCTTGGGACAGAAGGAAGTGGTTACAATAATGTATCAATTTAGGCTTTTCATATTAAAGAAAGACAAGCACCAGTTTCTGTTATTGTCCAGAGTCCCGCCATGAGTGTACAAGTGCAGCCCGTGTTCCAAAAACCCGAAAGAACGTACGCGTATTTAATATGGGCCGCGATTAATGCAACAGATGATAAGATGGCAACAGTTGTTCAAATTTATCAGTATTTTATCGAAAACTATGACTTTTACAAATTTTCGCCAGCTCCTCATGTGTGGAAGCGTACAATAAGGAAAAAGTTATGTAGCGATCCATGTTTTTTTCGTATTGATCCCGAATTTATTGGAGGGTATTGGTGTGTATCAACGGTTTTTTCCCGTATCTATGATCATGCAGACGGCAAAAGGCGAAAGGTCGTGTTAAAACCAAGTAAGAAACGTCAGTCGCTGGCAAGCAATGCGCCAGCACCAGCACCAGCACCGGCTTCCAATAATGGTCCGACCGTCAGTGACAGCCCTTGCTGTCTCTCCACACACGGATACCTGCAGCCTGAGCCGGATTTCGCGTGTAGTTTCGAGCAAGCTTGCATGTACCTAAGCGATTTCCAGCCTCATCAGCTGACTACAGGTGTAGTAGTCCCGCTGTCACCTGTCAACGTGTATGATCAAGAATACTGGACTGGCAGTGGTCCGGCACCAGCTGATTGGGAAATTCTTTGGTGAGTAATGTTGCCGTATTTTATTCTGTTTTTTTTATTTTGAAAATATCAATATCAGTGCGATTCAAAAGTCCAGCGATTCTCCTGTAAGCAATATCATTGGCTGAGCGGCTTCTACAGTACTGTAGATACTGAACAATTGGTGGAACGCTATGCGCATGCGCATTGGAACCTTCTTGAAACGCATATGCGTGTCATCACATCGACGGTAGGCGCATGCGCATGTGAACAGGAGACGCCCCCCGAGAAAATTATTGGTGGGACTGACTGGGAACTTCTTTAGAGGACTGACCATTACAGTAAAACTTTTATTTTTGTTTTTCCTCAGAAAAGAAAACTTTGTCATCTCATGCGGAAACCGGCGAATGGTGGGATTTCGATGGATATCGCTTTGTGCAACAATGCCTGCACATTGCTGAATCGGATTTAAAAAACCACGTACCGGAGTCTACAGATTAGTGGCCGTTGTTATTGTTGTTATTGATTAGGATAGAATACCTGAAACAGTATGCTGATGTTTTCAGATCGTACTGTATACAATGCTTTTTTATATATACTGTATAATAAACCCGAGAAAATAAAAAGTATGCATTTATTCTACATGTATTGCAGTACATATGTGTAATCTATACCCGTACAGCATGTATTTTTTTTTGCTTGGACATTACTGTACATTATAGAAACACTGTATTTTGTTACAGTATAAAAGAAGACAATGGAACAATTTAAAACAAATCAACATTTTCTTTTATTGGTGGAGTAAGTACAAAAACCTTTATTTACAAATACTGTACAATGTAAAAACATGTTAAGTGCAAAGCAATTCAAAACATCAACAGGTGTATGGTTTACTGCTAGTGAAAACATTTATGTACAGAAAGTCAAAACATTTACAGTCAGTCAGTATGGTTTACAGTCACATGGTGTTATTAAAAAAAATTCTTTATTCAGAAAAATTAAAAAACGCAACATCTCCTTTATTAAAGTACAGCAAGTCAAAACATTTACAGTAGGATGGTGTACAGAACAGTCAGTCAGGCCTGCACAACTCCAGTCCTCGAGGGCCGCAAAGAGGCCCGGTTTAAAGGATAACCTTTGAAAACCTGGCCTGTTTGCGGCCCTCGGGGACTGGAACAAAACATTTACAAAAAATAAACAACAGTTGAACACACGCAAATGCGTGCCCCACCAGATTGTCCTTCCAGGGCCGATGCCTTGTATGGCGCAAAATGCCATTAATGCAGTCTCGAACGCTTTTCATTAAAAGATCTGTAATTGAAAAAAAGCACCGCAATTCCTCCACAATAGTCTTTCTTAAATTATCAGGAAGCGCCTTTTTCTCGCGATTTCCTTCATAGTTCACTTTGTAGGCCCACTCGCAGTACACCAAGTAGGACACGTGGTGCTTAAAAATTAACATGACATACTTGTGGGATAATGCAACATTGATATAAAGGCGCGAACAACTTAAATGAAAGTGTAAAATAATTATAAAATAAATAGTATACAGTGAAAATAGATAAATGAAATAGTTTAAATCTTAAAACCCAGCTCAAACCCTCTTGTGGGACCTGTTTCACGGGTTCCAAGGTGTATGACAATTTCTCAAACAATCCAGGGGGAGCAGGTAGGGAAAAAGAAACAAAAAACACACAAATAAGTGCAGATGTATGGGAAATTAATTAATAAAGTATATGATAATTTCTTGGCTCGTATGTCTTGTCTACTCACAGGATATCAGTGAATAAAAAGCAGTTTGCAAATAGGGCTGCTACCCATATGGAATAGTATGGTCAGGATCCCCCCTCAAAGGCTCAGTCAGCGATGGAGTGAAGTATATGTAGGATGAGAGAGCGAGAACTACATAGTGCGATCAGACTGATATAAATTTCTTTATGTAAAAAAGGTATAAAAATGCGCACTTACAATGTGCCAATATAAAATAAGCATGTATCACTCAATTTAGTGAAATTGAAGGTTCGCCGTGCTGCTCACCACCTCCCCTGAGTATAACAGGCTTCCACTGCTCGAAATCCGAAGTTGGAGCTTCCCTCCTTGCGCCCGTCGGAGAATGTGACGTCACGGCTGCAGGGCTGGTGAGCTACGGATCGCCTCCAAGATCAAAATAGGTCCACTCAACGCGTTTCGCCCAGTTGACAAGAACTGTGTTCGGCTTCAGCTGCATGGTCTCCAGAAGCAGATCTATCTTTGCCAGCACAATAGAGTTCCCGGGAATATCCACACTTATCCCATTCAGCATGCGGTCTAACGAGCTTGTTCTTGTGCATGGCGTGCTGTGGACATCAGGGTGGATGGGTGCTACGGAGGATGAGATGGGGATTCTATGGAGAGAAGCGGCAGTGTCGCCGAAGAAGGGTGGAGGAGGTGACCTGTGGATTTCTGGGAGAGGATAAGCGGCAGCGTCGTCGAAGAGAGATGGAGAAAGTGACCTGTGGATTTCCGGGCGAGAAGCGGCAGAGTCGTCTAAGCGCAATGGAGAAAGTGACCCGTGGATTTCAGGGGCACCAGCGGCAGCGTCGTCGAAGAGCAGTGGCGAAGATGGCCTGTGGGTTTCCGGGAGAGCGGCGGCAGCGTCGTGGTCGAGAAGTGGAGAAGACGGGGCTGTAGATTTCCGGAAGAGCGGCGCCAGAATCATCGAAGCATAAACGAGGAAGTGGCCTGCGGGTTCGATGGGTTGGCTGCCATTTGTTTTGCGTTGTGTGTACATCACCAAATTTCTTCCTGACATAATAAGGCTTACGTGTTTTAAAACCCTTAGCCTTTGGGGTCAGCAGAAGGTTTTCTTTATTAGCCTTAGCCTGTCGCTTTGGCCTTGGTTTGGAAGCGGCTCCCAGATGGTCACCGTTTCTAACAGGACAACGATCCGAAGCACACCGCGTCAACAGCGCATATCCTTGAGCGCGGTATCAACTGGGTGAAGACGCCAGCGGAGTAAGTGCGGTAACCGTGTCTCATTTTTTACCACTGTTTTTACTGTGTACTGTATCTCTTAAACTAATTGTCCTTTTTTTCCCCCTCCAATGACAGATCGCCAGACTTAAATCCTATCGAAATGGTCTGGCATCAGCTGAAGGACCATATCCGAAAAGTCGTGAAACCCTCCAAAAATGATGAGTTGGCGCAAGGCATACTGAGTTTTTGGAACGATGTACTCACCGTGGAACGATGCAATAAATATATTGACCATATTGTGACTGTGTTGCCCATTGTGATTGCGCGTAATGGGCAAGCACCAGGAAGGTAGTATGGTATAGTACTGTACTGTAGTATTGTAAGTACAGTATGATACAGGTAAGTATGGCACAGATTTTTTCTTTCCTAGTAGTCAGAGTATACAGTAGTTCAAGTATAGACTAGTTTGACTATACAGTACATAATGCCATAATACAGTATGCACCTAACTGCTCAATTTTTTTCTTTTCAGAGAGAGCAGCACCAGCCATCTGGTTACAAAGTATTTACAATAACAGTAGTCAGAGTATACTGTAGTTACAATATAAACTAGTTTGACAGTACTACACAGCACACAATGCCATAATACAGTATGCACATAACTGCACTAATTTTTTGTTTTCTTGTCTTTTCAGAAAAGATGGACTGGGGGAGAGGGGGAGTATTGTGTACAGTCTGTGAACTGCTTGTACAGTTAAGTGTACAGTATCTAAACTGCAGTCATGATGTACTGTACACAAAACCTATCCTCTCTCAATGAACTACTGTATTGTACCCAGAATGAGGAAGAAGATAAAGACGGAAAAAATTATATTACTATATATATTATATATTATATATTATATATTATTAATTAATATTATTATCAATGTGCATTATTCATGATTATCCACCGGCCCTCAATTTCCATCTGACAGAAGAACTTAATAAAGACTGCATTATGTATTATTCATGATTATTTTTATATTTGTTTTTTTGTTCCTGATAAAATAAAATAAATATTTATTTACATTCATGATAATCATAATCATTGACAACAACCCCACCCCCCCCCCACACCTACAGTACACCAAAGAAAAAGAAAGAATGACAAAACAACATGAATCAGTTAATGTTTTTTTTAACTCTCAATTCTCACAGTGCTGTGGAAATCAGATTTACATATCAAATTCGAGAAGGGATTTTCCAAAGCGTTACCGTAAACAAAACCTGAAAGGGTTAGGGGGGGGTTGGGTGAGTCATGCGCAGTAATCAGCTAGCTCCCATCTCAAAGAGGATTACACGCAGGCGCAGTGAGGTAACGCTCGGCTAGGGACGGATTAAAAATACAATGGCAAGCTTCAGAAAATTAATGACTGTAGAGGTGTCTGTCGATAAGACTTTCAAATCCTTGAGCGAGCCTTGTGTGTGTGTGGGGGAGAGGGGTACAAGGTACAGCTGCATGAAGGATTAGCTGTGCAGCAGTTCAAAGAAATGACATAATTTCAAAAGGCAGGTCATCATAATAATTTGATCCCTACACCCCCAAATACAGTACATAAAAAGCACATAAATCAACCATGTGCCGTCAAACGCACAGGGTCGCAGTCAAAAGCTACAGCACAGATTGAATATAGTAATATCAAGATGGTTTTTGCAGGCTTGCGGAGAAAAAAAAAAAAAAATGAGGAGATTTTTTTTTTTTTTCCTGGTCACTCACTGAAGCAAGCAGTGGTGAACTTTCAGACGCATGCGCAGTAATCATCAGCGGTCAAGCAGGAATGTGATTGAAACCAGAAAGACACACATTCAAAGGAATGGTGTGGGAGAGGTTTACTGCACTGTAGAGAAGATAAGAAGTTGAAATACCCTGCAGTGCAGTACATTATCCTGTGTGTGTGCGAGGGCGAGCGAGGGGAGAGCGCTGCATATGCTGAAATGTAATACTGTTACAGTACTGTACACGCCTATGCGTTTCAACAATTTTCAAATGAGACATACAGCACTGCAAATGCATGTATACAGTAAATATGCAAATTTACAATTACTGCGCGCGCACACGCAGACTGTGTACTTACGTAGGTTGAACTGCTAAAGTATTAGACTTCCAAGACAACAGCTCGCGAACGCCCCCCTGAGTTTTTAGACGGTATTGTAGTATTGCAGAAAGCGATAATAAAATACTAATATTACGAGTGCTAAAATAACGCAATTCACTCCGGACCAAAAAAAAAAAAACACAAATGCCTACGATTATCAGAGCGCCACGGATCCGGTCGCATTAGGATAAAGGCAGAGTCAGATAACTAATTAGAAAATCGCCTCAGTATACAGGCTAATGAATAAACAATTGCTTGCAATAAACCAGTCAGTTAAGTATAAGTGAGAGCGGAAAGAATGGTGTTTTGCAGGCGCAAACTGTTATAACTAATTTCCCAAAAAACAAGAGCAGTAGCAGAGCATGCAGAGGTAATTGTACCTTTGCCTGTGCTACAAGCTCCCTCTTTGATTACTTGTCATCTACAGTAATAGCAAAAAGGCTGTGTTAAAGCGGAAATTCGTTGATGTTTTTGAAATATCTAAGGAAGGGTTAGCAGATAAGAAAAGAGTACGTAGAGGCAGCCGAAGACTCTGGTCCAGGGGGTAACCATAGGTACCAAACAATCGATATTTGGCTTAGGGGTTTCTTCGTCTTTAAGTACATAGAATTCATTTACAGCACACTTAGGGGTAGATCCACAGAAATGCATTACATTTCCAGTGTTACATTATCGCCATTTTACATATTGATATCCGTAACATGTATCCCCAAAGGTGCTTAGCGTTACAATCTCATCGCATTCACTTGAAAAATAGCAGACGGATCAATTTTAACTTTAATCATATGGTAATGAGCAGTTTACCTAACAGCAGAGATCCTCAGACCGTTCATGTTAGCGCATGACCCTCCAAAAGCTGCCCTTACTCACATCCAGACCCTGATTACCATTGAGTTCTATCTGGGAATATAAAAACAAAAAATAGGGGGTGCAGACAAAGTGTAAAATCTTCAGAGATCCCTGACAAAGCCCCACTATGTGGAGAAACGCATAGATTGAGAGAAATAGCAAGCACAATCCTGTCACACTCCAGAGTCTTCTCCAAACTCCAGCCAGCATCCGGAATCAGCTGTTAGCCCCAGTTCTGATCAAAGAAGAGCACATGCAGGGAAAACCTGCTGTACTTCCGGAACTCTGACGTCACATCCTGGAGGTCGCCGCAGAAACCAGGACACCGGTTGGGTAAAGGAGAGGACATCGCACAGAAGAGGAGCGACCGCTGCTAACCAACGGGGGTTGCCAGCCTGCAATTGAACACCTTGCCACATCCCACAGACTAAAAAGGCATCTTGCAGTTCCATTTCCCGAGTGCCAGAGCAAAACTACCAGGATCACTGTGGCGGGAGAGGGTTAACCAGGCCAATAATAAATGTCTTCTACCCGGCTGGTTAACCCTGAGCCCTGTTGGGAGTGAAGGAGTTAAAATGTATTGCCCCTAAAATTCCATAGCCATTTGTAACATATATGATATATGTATATCGAAGATTGCCCTCCTTACAAACTTTAAGTACAAATATAAGTATAATTGATTAATAAGTATAAACAACCAACTGATTGATAGTCTATTGGGTTTTTTATTACAGTATGTATAATTAATTAATATATGGATGTATTCATGTCGAAATTATACACACTATTATCCTCCGTAATTAATATATATGTATATAATTTGGAATACTCTAAATGACGGTTCATAAAGTCTGACAATGTAACTTATATTTCCAAGATGTCATCAGATTGTATTCATGTTAGTTCGGTACAATTATCATTGCTTACAGCTTTGTCCAATAGAAAATCGCGCCATGAGGACTGATCAAAGTGTTTTAGATAATTATGTAATTGATATATGAAGGTATATAAAGGATCCTATTACCTAAGTATGCACACTCCTGACGAATCCGGATGCAGTCTATCTAGACTGGGCGAAACGCGTAGAGTGTAACTTTTTGGACCTGAAGGCGATCCGTAGTCCCCCAGCCAAGCAGCCATGACGTCACATGCCCTTACGGACGCAGCGAGACGAGCTCTGACACTAGACTACAGGCGAGGGAGACTTGGAGGATCCAGGGGAGGCGGTGAGAGCTGCCGTGACCCTTCGATATTCACATACTATGTGATAAATGCTTATTTTAATCTTGCACATTGTAAGTGCGCACTTTTATATCGTTTTTTATAAAGTTTATGTGTATCAGCCTGATCGCGCTATGTAGTGCTTTCTCATCTCTTTTATACAATATGATCGCATTGGGGAATACGCCTTTGAGGGAGATCCAAATAGCACCATATCCACACGGGTAGCAGCCCTATCTGCTAACTGCACTCTATTCATCTATATCTTGTGAGTAGGCTGAACATCCGAGCCAAGATTACATCCTATATTAGACCTCATTGTTCTTACATCTGCACTTAAATTGTGTATTCTTCTCTTTGTCCCATACATGCTCCTCCTGGATTGTTTGAGATTTGTCCCCATAATATGAAATGATGGTAGTGCACACACTCAAACAAACAGGTGATAGTTGGAGTACTTAACCGCCGGTGCGCTTGTTCTGGGGAGCTCCTGATGTCCCAAATAGATCCAGTGAAGAAGAAGAATCAGGCACACGGTCTTAATCATCAATGAAAAGGGGGGTTTATTGTGCCAAGGAATCCAACGTTTCGGCAGTAATACTGCCTTTCTCAAGGTGTAGGCTACCAAATACAAGTGAACAGCAGATATATATACACACCAATACATGCCCCCTCTGGTACTCACCCCTCCCTGCTTAGCTCCACGACGTCGACGCCCACGTGCTGACGTCAGCGCGCCTGCGTGGCGCTCCGTGATGACGCCAGACGTTGTCATGTATATCCCTGGTAGCACAACACAGAGATGCCTAGGGGAGAAAAACACTGCCACACCACACACCAGTTGGCATAAACCCATAATACCATGTTTTCCCCTACACTACCGTTATTGTCCCTGTTTTGCAGCCTGTTGGGGCTGAAAGGGGTTAAAATGTATTATCCCCATAATATCATGTTTTCCCCTACCCTATCTTTTTCGTCCCTGGTTTGCAGCTAAGAATCTAACTGCAGTTACACTGAATGAATAAAAATGTGCTAACTGTATATGTGACACAAAGGGGAACTTCTAGCTCTGAACCAAGCGCTAATTGAAGAAGTGTGTCCGTGAATAAAGATATGCAAGAAAAAACAGGGATGCACAAAACCAATAACAAAACAGTTGCAAAAAACAGGTTACCGTATCAATAGTAATGACTTAACTCTCCCTGCAGCTGGCCCAAATCTCACCCAGAGAGAAACACGTCACACACGCCAGAAAAAGACCTAAAGCGCATAGGAGAGAAAAGACAAAAAACAAAACATAGTGTAATCTGTTTTGTTTTTTTTTTGTCTTTTCTCTATGTGCGCTTTAGGTCCTTTTCTGGCGTGTCCGTGAATAAGTAGCTGCTTTCAAGCTACAGTGGCGGCCCGCTTTAGTCTAATGCGGCCGCCACCACGGGTAATTTATATGTGCGGGCAGACGCGTTTTTTTTTCGTCTTGTTGTCGGTGCTAGTTTCGGCGCCGCAGGCGCTCCATTGTGTGCTCCATTGTTCAGCGCCATTAGCGGCCATTGGCGCTGAACGGGAGAGGGGCTGGCACGCGGCCGAGATGCGGCCAAGTTCGGCGGCTGCCGAAAAAAGCCCCGAAAAATTGCGGGCAATTGTTAGAATAAAGCTGGCCACAGCAGTACTGTACTACTGTATACAGTATGAATTGCTATTAGACTTTGAAGACAACAGCTCGTGATCGCCTACTTGAGTTTCTAGACGGGATTGCAGACAATGCTAAAACACCGATCGCAAGCATATCGAAACCCGATGAAAAAAAAAGTATATTTCTAAAAGGTTGGAAAACAGAGCGTGTCTGGCCGCGGCTATCAGACCGGCTCGGCTTCGGCCGCTTTAGAATAAAGGCTGGCGCAGCTGTAGGTATCAGTTTTCAGATGTTGAAACCACAAAGTCAATTGAATAAGTGGTCTGCGGTTTAACTGAAGTGCCTCCTTGATGCATAGTATCCTGCCGTCTTGTTATCCACTTGAGTTGAAGTAGTGGCGCGTTACCCACGGAGGAGACAAGAGACTGGAGTCTATCAGAATAGCTTCCATAATGTGTGTGTGCAAACTTTTTAACCTGTTATTGAATATTTTCTACATAAAGGATTTTATGCTATGTCTGCGCCCCTTATTTTTGTGTTTTCTATTTGAAGAGGATTGGTATCCTGACATCTGGGGCAACATATATTGACCTTTATACATACACTTTGGGAAACTGAATGTGGATACTACATTATAGTTTATACACAATACGTCCCATCACACAATACTTGCATTGTGTGGATACATTGTAACCTACACCTACACATAATTGTGTCACACTTAGCCAAGTTTTGTGTTTGCTGCCAATTTGCATCTACAGGGACACTATCTTGCAGTGGTTATTTCAATATATTCATTTATTGTTCATTTATTTAGCTGTTGGCTGTTATTTGGGTGCCTGAACTGCCTAGGGTGCAATTATTTTGCAATATTTTTTATTTCACAGTCCTTCCCTAACAAATAGGGTTCATTATTCCTAGACATGAAGGGAGCTCACACCTAACGCACCTTTGCACACACAGTGATTGTTTTTCTAATCATTCTCACATTTTCACATCATTCTCCCCCCTGCACCTCACATCACTCTCCCCCTTGCAACTCACAGCACTCCCCCCTGCACCTCACAGCACTCCCCAACTGCACCTCATATCACTCTCCCCCCCTGCAACTCACATCACTCTCCCCAACTGCACCTCATATCACTCTCCCCCCCTGCAACTCACATCACTCTCCCCCCCTGCAACTCACATCACTCTCCCCCCCCTGAACCTCACATCACCCTCCCCCCCTGCAACTCACATCACTCTCCCCCCTGCAACTCACATCACCCTCCCCCCCTGCAACTCACATCACTCTCCCCCCTGCAACTCACATCACCCTACCCCTCTGCAACTCACATCACTCTCTCCCCCTGCAACTCACATCACTCTCCCCCCCTGCAACTCACATCACTCTCCCCCCCTGCAACTCACATCACTCTCCCCCCCTGCAACTCACATCACTCTCCCCCCCTGCAACTCACATCGCTCTCCCCCCCTGCAACTCACATCGCTCTCCCCCCCTTCAACACACATCGCTCTTCCCCCCTGCACCTCACATCACTCTCCCCCCTGCAACTCACATCACTCTCCCCCCCTGCAACTCACATCACTCTCCCCCCCTGCAACTCGCATCACACTCTCCCCCCCTGCAACTCGTATCACTCTCCCCCCTGCAACTCACATCACTCCCCCCTGCAACTCACATCACTCTCCCCCCTGCAACTCACATCACTCTCCCCCCCCTGCAACTCACATCACCCTCCCCCTCTGCAAATCACATGACTCTCTCCCCCCTGCAACTCACATAACTCTCCCCCCTGCAACTCACATCACTCTCCCCCCCTGCAACTCACATCACTCTCCCCCCTTGAAACTCACATCGCTCTCCCCCCCTGCAACTCACATCACTCTCCCCTCCTGCAACACACATCGCTCTTCCCCCCTGCACCTCACATCACTCTCCCCCCCTGCAACTCACATCACTCTCCCCCCCCTGCAACTCACATCACTCTCCCCCCCGCAACTCGCATCACACTCTCCCCCTCTTGCAACTCGCATCATTCTCCCCCCTGCAACTCACATCACTCTCCCCCCCCTGCAACTCACATCACTCTCCCCCCCTGCAACTCACACCACTCTCCCCCCTCACAAGGAAAACAGAGTCAGGCCCCACAGCCCACTTCAGCAGCCCCCCACAACAGCCCCCACAGCCCATTTCAGCAACCCCCCCCACCCCATTTCAGCAGCCCCCCACAGTAGCCCCCCCACCCCTTTTCAGCAGCCCCCACAGCCCATATCAGAAGCCCCCATAGCCCATATCAGCAGCCCCCCACAGTAGCTCCCCACAGTAGCGCCCCACAGCCCATATCAGCAGCCCCACAGCCCATTTCAGCAGCCCCCGCCCAGCCCATTCCATTTCAGCAGCCCCCCATGTCAGCAGCCCCCCCCCTCCTCCCATGTCAGCAGACCCCCCCTCCTCCCATGTCAGCAACCCCCCCCCTCTTCCCATGTCAGCAGACCCCCCCCTCTCCCCATGTCAGCAGCCCCCCCTCTTCAAATGTCAGCAGACCCCCCCCCCTCTTCCCATGTCAGCAGACCCCCCCTCTTCCCATGTCAGCAGCCCCCCGCCTCTTCCCATGTCAGCAGCCCCCCCTCCTCCCATGTCAGCAGCCCCCCCCCAGGCTAGGGGGGGAGAGGAGAGAGCAGTAGACAGAAAGGGTGCCTGACATACCGGTGGTGAGCAGGAAGCTGCCGCATGTGCAGTGCCATAGACCAGCGGCGGCCATGTTGGGTAATGCTCCACAAGGAAACTATGTATCCCAGGATCCCCTGGGGTGCCCCATTCAGGTTGGCAGTTTTAGCCAATAGGGCTGTTAGGATCTACAGGGGGGATTTAGCTACAGAGACGCTGCTGGAGCGCGCTCCTACTTAATGCTGGAGCGCGCTCCTTCTGGAAGGGGGCTGAAAGGGGGGTGAAAGGGGTCAGTCGCGGGCCGCATCGGGTGCCCCGGCGTGCCGCATGTGGCCCGCGGGCCATATGTTGTGCAGCCCTGCTCTAGAGTGTCCTCCGGCAATTCTCCACCCAGTGACACAGGTTCCTTCAGACAGAATTGCCCCAGTAATCAGGAACGGAATGCAGCTTCACTTCTCTAGCCTGTTTTGTGATGGCACTCAACTGTTTGCAACAATGACACGTGACCCTACGCGTTTCTTCAGACTAAGCTGATTTCATCAGGGGATGGTTACTAACTGGATTGGGGGGGTGTAAATATACCCACCATCCAATCACAGAAGACAATATGTAATTGATTGATTTCATACACATGATATTAAACACAACTAATGGTATCACTAAGCAGAACTTTTAATTTGATTGAAAAAACAATCATATATTAAATGAACTTTTATATAAAACTACATTAAATGCAATAACTTGACATATAAAGATAGAAATGGAAACAAATTTCAATTAGGCTATTTTTTGAGGATGACATTTAAATATATATTAATAATCATTATAAGGAGGAAATTTCTTGTGACAATCACCTGGCATAGTTAACTCATATTCAACTGAGTACTAAACACAAATGTATAGCTAAAACCTCTATATAGATAAATCAGTGTTTTTAAACATGTTGTTGGGTATTTGCCACAAATTGTCATACATTGTTTATTCACGTAACTATACAATTTTAAATTAAGGAACATTTCTATACATAATTTTCAAATGGATTTATGTTACATTTGACTATATGCAGTCTATTCAATACACTGGTGAGAGAGGTTTTTTCCATTGAGCGACATTAAAATATTATAACTCTATTACACTATGTGAACATTGATATAGAGCTAAAATGAAGAAGAGATAGTTGTTAATACCAATTTTATCCCGGTTAGTGGAGGCAATGAGAGACCCCTGGTCTGTACTGTATTAATCACAATCACACAAACACTATACATTCATTATAAAATGTTACTAAAAGTTTTTACACTTTATTAATATATAGAATATTTAACACAGAATCAAAACATATTTTAGGTTTGCACTATATCACTTAACACATACACTATTCAAAATGATGTCTATAAATAAATAAATGAATTAGAACCATGGGAATTTATTTACACTGATCACTTGTTCATTTATAATCAATATTAATATTGCACAGTACACATAATTTCTATATTTAGTCAAATACTATTAACCTTTTTTCACAACAAACTCTGGATTGCTGCTTCTTGGTTCATCAATCTTCATTTGTAGCGTGGACTCTATCCATCATTATCTCCAATCTCCCATACAAATAGGGAGACTGTTCTGAGTATTTACACATCATATAAATCTCTTGTCACTTTAGTATTTCCATTTAGGAGTCCAGTGGGGACCGCAAGTGGGAACAGTGGTATCCCAATCTCCAATCATATAATCAATCTCATTGGGGTTAATACAACTATAAATAATAAATGAATATATATAAAAATATAAAGTTAATTATATATGTGAAACTTATCATTCTATGTCTATCATTTGATTTAACAAATATAAAGATGATCTAATAGCAGATATAAGGTCTCATCACTCATGCGAACTTAACATTACAGCATTAACATGATGTCATTTCATCTCTTCCTTTGCAATACACATGGAGAGTTTTAACTTCCATCCACTCTCCGAAACAAGCTTAAATCAACATTCTAGTAATGTTCTTACTACATGGTTTATCTTTAATAGTATAAGTTCTAATTAGTAATCATTTGGGTTATTATGATTCAACAAAATAATTTATACTAGGTTGTCCTCTTAAAGCATTCAATGTTTTTATAAAGGAAAAATTTCAACAGGGGCTATTATATAACATGAGTTTTATTATTATTATTTTTATACATATGGTTAATCTACTAATATTATGTTTCGTTTTATTTGTTTCTAAATTGATTAGGTGAAAAAGGTTATAACATTTAATTTTTAAATATTAGCTTTTGTTGTTAAATATTATTATTATATAATTTGTTTTCAGTATTCAGATATTTATGTTCCAATATATTATATATTAGTCCAATGTATTTGTTATCTGTTCTAAAGATGTTAACATGCCAATTGATTATTATTACTTTTTAGTTAATTCATTTGTAGATGAACATCGTTGCACCAGGTTTAAATTAATTTAAATTAGCTTAAACATTGCCCATTGAACTGAATACAGCTGTGTAAAAACGTTAGACATTGGTCGAAAGGACTATTTAACACCAGACAGTTCAGTGTGGTATCCATCCCCTGATGAAATCCGCAAGGACGGAAGAAACGCGTAGGGATATGTGGCAGTGAACCTACGGTGGTCGAGCAGTTCCCAGCTACCAACGTGAAGACGCAGAGACGCAGAGACGTGTGTGAAGTCCCTTCCGGGTCCCAGTGCTCCACGAGAGAGGTGAATGGCGGCCGCACGCTACAACTAAGCAGCCGCAAAGGAAAGTACTGATTCCCTTACTCTCTGGGACAACTCTCTGGAACAAAGGCTGATACAGACATAAGATCCAGCACTCCAAAGGACTTCAGTATACACAGAGGCGATCGTGGAGTCTTCAGTTGGTGCATGGGCTGGTCCCATAACATGCCTGATTTTATCAGACAAATTGTAAGTGTGCATTTGTCTTGTCCGTGATGTATTAAAATTCTTATCTGATTTTACACAAGGATCGGGCGCTTCTTTTCTTTTTTTTTCTAAATAGGTGCTGTGGGAGTTCGGTGAACCCAAGAAGAAGCAGCCTGTACTTCTGTGATTCATTTATCCTGGACAATCTGAGGACTTAAGTATTTTTTGTGAACATTTACAATTGCTTTACCATTTTTTCAATCTTTTGGTTTTTGAATATTAATATATTTGGTCCACTATTTGTTATGATTTGAAAACTATTCACAATTTAGGTTAGGTTGGACCCTGCATATTTTTAGTTATTCATATCAATTGCACAGACATTCTTTTGTCCTCTATTTTTGATACTATTTGAATCAATTTTTGTTCATAATTTTTTTATTTTTATCTTTTGATTTTTATGCACACTTTTTTTTTTCTTTTTAACACATTTTTATAATATATTCAATTTTTTGGGCATATATACGGCCCCTGCCACTTTTTATATTTTTATATTGATATTGATCTGTTTGAACTTAAATTATCGACCTGGTGCAAACACCTACCACATATATCAGCGTTGCAGCAGTTTTGGTGTGTTTGGTAAGGGGCGCTGTCTATAATTCTGTTACATAGATATATATATATATATCTATATATATATATAGATATATATATATATATATATATCCGTAAACTAGAAACATAGCGTCAGATTGATGTTAACCCCATAAGTGACAGAGGAACAAGGCGTGAACTCCAAGCAAGGAAAGAAAGAGAACTTTTCATGATTAACTCAATAATTCTAGACCATCATATTAAATATGTATCTATGATCAATTTTGACAATGAATTCCATATAATGTATTTTAATAGTTTTAGAATGAATTAATAAATCCTTAACTAACTATCTAATAAATGTGAATATTAACATTATTAGTGTGTATTTTTCCACACAACATAGGTGGAAAAATACACACTTATAATGTTAATATTCACATTGATTAGATAGTTAGTTATCCAGATAAGATCGCGGCCATAGTAAGAGCTACAGCACGAGCAATGTCGCTCGCACCAAAAACAAATGCCAGGAAGGCAATGTGCATGGCCATAGAGTGTGCGTGTGTGCGTGTGCACGAGAGCGCCAAAGTGGCCGATGCGTGATGAGACAAACATTTTTAATTTTGCCACGGGACGGCCGGGTCACGTGCACGGTTCGCCAATGACGTCACGGGCACGCCTGTGGCATGCCTTCAACACAACCCCCATTGCACAACCTTGCAGGTTACGGATCGCATCTAGTACAGGCACGCGTGACGTCACGTGCTCTGTCGTGTGTGCGTGCGCACCTGTACTATGTCTGAGGCCTAAGGCAGCATTCCTAGATAAAAGGTTTTAAGGAAGGCTTTAGTACCAATAAAGGGCAAATCGCAAGCTACGCACACAAATCGCAACCTAAAAACTTCTACCACTCATGCACATTGTGAGCAAGACAAAAATAGATAAGAAAGGGAAAATGGGGAGCATGGCAGGCCCTTTCCACACCTACAGTGGCGACACACTTTATTCTCGCTCGGCTAGTCCCGCGAATTCGGGTATACCCGGGTGTATTCAGGTTTCTGATCGTTTTCTGCCAGAGTGCATTGCGTTATTTTCCCGGCAGGGATTTAAGCATTTTATTCCGGCTGGCTGCAATACTGCAATGCCGTGTAAAAAACCATGGTGGCGCTTGCGAGCTGTTCTCTTTGAAGCCGTCCCCTATAATGAATTGTAATGCAGTATATATACTGTATATATATATATATATATACTGTATAACAACTACCCTATAACCCCTAACATACAGTACTGTACACATACAGTTCTGTATATGCACATACATAAATGATACTACTATGATACTTAATAATATTGTACAGTGAGCAGGGGGTTCCCTGAGCCAGAAATTAATGCTCAGGGACCCCCCCTGCTCCTGCTCAATATTATTAAAAATACAGAAATGCTGCTTCTTTACCATAGCGCATAGCCGCTAAGGTAAAGAACAAGTGTTTATTTATATATGTGTTTTATTTATACTGTACATGTGCAGAGGGTCTCCGGAGCAGAACCGCACTGGTTTCAGGTCTGGGGACCCCCTGCTCCCCGAGATACAGGCCCCTTTAGGGGGTGCCGGTATCCCTCTGCTCTGCTTGGTTTACATACCCTGTATGTTAGGGGTTATAGGGTAGTTGTTATACAGTATATATATATATATATATATATATATATATATATATATATACTGTGTATATACAGTACTGTATATATATACTGCATTACAATTCATGAATTTATGCCATCTGGTGGACACGCGAAGCATTGCAGCCTATTAAATCCTGATCATTATCATTTAACAGATCAGGCCCCTGTCAGCCAGGCATGAACCGTGGCTGGGAAGGCAAACGCAACGGGGCTTGTAAGAAGTGAGGAGCGGCGCATTCCAGGTATCAGCCAGGTACAAACTGGTCATTTGCTCGAATAAATTGTGTCGCAGCAGTATACTTGATTTCATAATTTCCCCATTAATGGTGTGTAGGAAAAGCATGCAAAGACGTATATAAGGGGAAAAATAATACAGACTTTTTATTAGCCAAAGTTTTGACAACATAAAATACAGCTTATGTTTCAGCAGAAAGGAGCACCCAAAGAAACATTCAGTGGTGAGAAAAAGTTTGTGAACCACTTAAGATTTTCCCATACAGTATTTCACATATTTCAAATCTAACATTTTATTAGTCTTAATTTAAGTCCTAATAATAGATAAAGATAGCCAGATCAAACAAATGACACAAAAACATAATATTTTTTCAGCATTTATTCATCCATAAATTATTAAATATTGAATATCCATGTGTGAAAAAGTATGTGAACCTTTAGATTCAGTAGCACGTGAGCAGCAATGACTTGAACTAAGCATTTCCTGTAACTGTTGGTCAGACTGTCACATCGTATTTGAGGAATTTGGTCCATTCGTCCATACAGAACTGCTTAAACTCAGTGACATTTGAGGGCTTCCTTGCATGAGCAGCTAGCTTCAGGTCCTGCCATTTCAATGGTGTTTAGGTCTGGACTTTGGCTCTTCTGCAGCCATACTTTTGTAGATCTACTTGTATGTTTAGAATCATTGTCTTGCTGCATGACCCACTTTCCCTATCCAGATAAGGTCGCGGTCCAAGCAAGAGCTATGGCACTAGCAATGTCACTCACGCCGAAAACAAAAGCCAGGAAGGCAATGCGCATGGCCATAGAGTGTGCGTGTGCATGTGCGCATGCACGAGAGCGCCGAGGCGGCTGAGTCTTAAATACTCATTGTTTGTCTAATGCCAAGATCATTTTATTTAAAAAGACATACCGTAGAATTGGTTAATATAAACCCTATTGGATATTTAAGAAAAGACTAGTTTTAATTCAAGATATTATGGAAAAGCTATGGAATTTCCGTTATTATCAATATAATTTATTGATACTTTTTATGAGAAGAAAAAGCTCAATGCTCACCAGGGTGAATGTATAGAAAAATATATTAAAAAGCACATAATATCTAAACATACAATTAAAAACAATGGACAGAACTCTACAGTGGGATCCGGTGATATAGTGATGCAGCCACCAGTATTAGAACACTTACCTGGGAAATTCTGGGAGATTCTGGGGCAGTCTCACAGTAAATCCTGCAACATTGTCTCAACATTGCCTCAACATTTCTGTGAGATTCATAATGACCCATTGGATTAACACAGCGGGGGGGTGGTCCCTGAAGTCCCATTCAAACTGAATGGAACTGCAGGGACCCCTGCTGTGTTAATCTGATGGGCCTTTAAGAATCTCACAGAAATGTTGAGGCAATGTTTGTATTGTATTGTATGTCTTTATTTATATAGCGCCATAAATATACATAGCGCTTCACAGTAGTAATACATGTTGTAATCATATAAATAACAAATAATATAAATAACAGGTCATGGGAATAAATGCTTCAGACATAAGAGTAACATTAAGGAAGAGGAGTCCCTGCTCTGAGGAGCTTACAATCTAATTGGTAGGTAGGGAGAACGTACAGAGACAGTAGGAGGGAATTCTAGTACGTGCGTCTGCAGGGGGCCAAGCTTTATGTATCATATGTCCAGCCTTATCCACCGTGCTATTCATATGCTTCTTTAAGCAAATGTGTCTTAAGTTGGGTCTTAAAGGTGGATAGTGAGGGTGCCAGTCCGGTATTGAGGGGAAGGGCATTCCAGAGGTGTGGGGCAGTCAACGAGAAAGGTTTAAGGCGGGAGAGGGCTTTAGATACAAAGGGGGTAGAAAGAAGAAATCCTTGAGAAGACCGCAAGAGTCGGGATGGTGCATAGCGAGAAATTAGGGCTGACAATGTTGCGGCATTTACTGTGAGACTGCCCCAGATCTCTCCCAGTCAAGAGTTCTAATACGCGTGGCAGCACCTGTACGTCATATACGTATATACGTGATATACATATGTTTATATCAATAGGTTTATGTTTGTCAATTGGTATTTGCTGACAGAAAGGGCTAGGTGACTGATGTATTAGACCAATGTTGTTAAAGGGACCAAGTATTCACCTACCCCTAGTGTGGAGTGTACATATTGATGTTAATATCCCTTTTGTCTTGCAATTTGAGTTTCCAGTTTACAGTATTTCTGATAAACTTAGATGTTCCATCAATCTCCTCTTCAATTGTCTGCACATTTTGCTGACACTTCTTTTTACAGTCACAAATCACCATGTTATTGACCATATTTGGCAGTTTGATAAACTGGTGGGTCCTAAATTCCTCGGTATTGTCCTAATTAAAGTATACTTTAGTTGGTTACATAGATGGACATGCCTTGCAGCCACTACATTTGATGGACCTCATACGTTTTTTCGGGGCTTTCTATTTCTCCTAATATTTTGTATCAGTGTTTTCCCTTAGTGCACCATATCTCTCTCACATTTAGGTTTAATGAGTACTTCTATTGTGTTGTATAGTATAGCGCTAGTAGCAGTGCTATTTGTAGTACATGTTAAAAGAGCAAACAATGCATTTAAAATCTTCCTTGTCTCCAGAGAAAAATTTCAGAGCAGTTGACGAAAAAACTGCTAAAGTGTTATGTAATTAAAGAGAAGTAACTATGTAGAAATTCTCCATGTGTCTATATTTTTCAATTAATTCTTTACAGTTTAGTAGCAATCCCATGGAAAATGATATTTAGAACATAGTAATGTTGAATAACACACAATTAAAAGAGTACTGTACATTTGAATTAAGTGGATTCTGTTTGCTAGTGCTATCACTATGTGAAATGAATGTTGACGTACTGATTTTTAGCACCATTTCCAATTTTTGGTTACAAAAATATTTGAATTAAATACTGTATGCTCTGTCCTCATTAATAACAGAGGGACTAAAAGGCAAACTAATAGTATATTCTGTAGTGGTACTCTTCAGTTTTCAGACTGTAATCCTTTAAAGAATCATCTAAATTTCAGTCATGGGTCACGATTCAATATGCTGACATCTTGACTGTGCTAGAGAAGATTTTAATACTGTTCATTTGAATGAAGCTGGACTCTTCTCCATCATGGGAAAAACACATTTAGAGAATAATGAATATGGGCCATGGTGGAGTAGAGATTTGGCTAACACCATAATGGAAAAGGACACAGATGATGCTTCAAAGATTATATCATAAAATGCATTTTGAGACATGCGTGTCAAATTTAATTAGAAAATGAAATCTGATGCGTAGAATGTGAGTTGCGTCCAGGGAGAAGCAGACAGACATAACAGGGATTACACGTTGTGAGAATTACTAATGCAGTGAAGAGAGTGAATCGTTATAGTACAAAGGAGGGATGTTAGTTAGTCATGGGCTCCCTTAGTAAGGTTTATATGATTCAGTTGGTTATTTCTGGAAGATTTGGGATTCTTACAAAATAAACCAAAAAAAAAATCCAAATTAAAAAACACCCCATTATGCCAATAACTACAAACACTAAACAAGTCACAGCATTTCAATATATTAGCATATCAATGCTAATATAGAATATATACAAATTCAGTGAAGTAAGTTGACATTTACCTTGTGAGATGCCTTTTTGATATCTCTGAGCTCTGAGGTTACAGAGTAATTTTAATGGTTTTTCAGTAGGGAAGAGGATTTATTTTGTCTTCTTATTTACCGAGTTACTCTTGAGCACTAATCGTTTTACTCCTGATCAATATGCCTCCCTTGGACTATCTCCTTTTCTAATTATCATAAAGTATTTGCAGGGTCACTATCTGTTGGTCCATAGATGTGCTCTGAAGTACATAAACATTTTCTGTGACTCTAAAGTGGATGTTTAGTTAGTAAAATATGCTCCAAGAATTCTCTGTGATTCAGTGTATGACTACATTACCTTAGCTTTCAATTACATTAAATTCTATGTAATCACGTACTTTATAACAAATCCTCCTTAACACTTGAATAGCTGTGGTCCCTAGAGTGTGCTCCTACTGTATATTTTCATGAACACAAACAGAGGAACTGTAGTAGAGAAATGTACCAGCTATGTATAACAAATTCTCAAAGTAATGAAATTGCCACTAAGTGTTTCATCACATATTCTGAATTTAAATCTGGCAAACAATGATAACACTTCTAAAATACATTGTACTAATCTATCCTGGATCATTCTGTTATCTCAGTAGAAGATTTGTTCTAGAACATCATTATACTGTATGCAAAATGGGAGTAATAGAAACAGCTTATGCACTTGTGCAGTGCTTTATGTTCTATAGCAAATAAAATACAGTCACATGTTTGCAGCCCTGCTTTCTTCCATTATCTCTTAGCATACAGTGCTTTCACTGCAGTCAAGGATTCTGGGTTCTGACTTGTGTAACACCCCTATCTCCCCCCCTCCCCCTGGCGGCAGGAGATATGGTGTATACAGGGTTTTATATCATTTTTGTGATGGTAGTAGTCTAATGTCTCTATACAATCTCTATACACTCTCCCTGACAGGGTTTAGACCTGCTCCTAGAGTGTTAGCTCAGTGGATTTTACCTTTGATCTCAGGGTCTTCTTCTTTGTGGTATCAGGCCTTGGCATTAGATGAGTATAGATAGGTGCAGTAAAAATAGGAAGGAAGACGCCAGGAACTTTTCAACAGATGATGCTTTATTGGTTGCAGCACATATTCAGCATATCAGGACAGGCTTTCAAGTAAACGGGCATTTCTCCAGAGTAACCTCTCCCCCTATCAAGTTCCATGCAGGCTTTAGTCTCTAGTCCACCTCAGGCCTTGCATGGTATCCTCAGTACTCAACCTACCCACCTCAGGGATAGGGCTTGAACGGCACTCCCTAGCCCATGGCTAGGGCTCAACTAGGAAACTCCTCACCCCCTAAGGGGGTGCCTGCCTTTATTTGGAGTAATCCACTGCATTTGAATGGGACTCGCAGCCTGGTAGGATTCACACAGCATGAGTCCCATTCAAATGCAGGGACACCCACTGTGTTAATCCGGGGGGCCATTAGTCTGGTTACAGAAAACTCACAGCGTTACTGTGATATAGCCACAGATTTTTCAAGGCAAGTGGTCTAATGCAGGATGTTGCATCTATATATACAAGTGTAGCAAGACTTACTGTTTCCGTGATTGCCCGAAACCAGGTGCAATTCTCTGCCACTTCATTGCATGTCACGGCCAAGTGACCAGAGCTAACCAGTGTCTGCCAAATGGTGTTGTGCAGCTACTTTAGTACAGTTCTGTCCAGTGACGATAAGCCGTGCAACTGTGTCTTTAAGCGAAATTCAATGTATTGTATTCCGATGGCTATTAATAATTAAAAAGCTGAATAGTACACACAAAAAAACATTTATCTATGACGAAAACAATAAAAATGATGTTATTTCAAAACATAAGAATTAAATTAAATAAACACCTACACAACCAATCCAAGAAATTAAACCACTAGCCAACCAATCAATTAAATAAATAAAAGCACTTGCAAACAAAACAATTAATTATTTTACAACGGTAACCAATCCTAAAATGTACTAAAAACAAGTCAGCCAAATTCAAAACTATTTTATCTAAACAATAAATAGAAATAGAAAATATACCAATCAATACAAAATAAGCAATTGCCAAAAAAAAAGCATTGCCTGTAATTTACCCAAAAAGTGCACAGATGAATACAGTCAATGGGCAATGAAAAACATAAAAATAAATAAAAACAATAAAAAAACCTGAAAAAGTACATTTACATACAGATGCAGCGGACATTATTCGAACATTTCACGGAGCCGTTTTCGTGTGCTCTGCTGTATTCCATGCGGCATTTGCGCCTGTGTTTATCATGGTTGATTTTTTTGATTTTCATGGATTGTGATTTTTTTGTTGGTGCAATTCTTCGCGTATCCGTGGCAGAAATGAATGAATTCGAATGTGTACTGTCCTGTGCTACTGTGCTACTGTGTCAATTTGCATGTGTTTAAAAACCAGAACACTAAAATGCCATTTTCTGCACTCGATAAAAAGGTTGAAGTTGGCATCGAGAGAAAAGTCTCCATCTTTGCTAATGACACTAAATTGTGTAAGGCAGTAAAATCAGAGCAGAATGTAACTTCTCTACAGAAGGACTTGGATAGACTGGAAACTTGGGCAGGTAGATGGCAGATGAGGTTTAGTACAGATAAATGAAAGGTTATGGGAAACAAGAATAAAGAGGCAACATACAAATTAAATAGGGATAAATTAGGGGCATTTTCGATGTAGAAGGATTTAAGAGTGCTTGTAGTCAGCAGGCTTAGCAATAGTGCCCAAAGTAATGCAGTAGCTGCAAAGGCAAACAAGATCTTATCTTGTATTAAACGGTCAATGAATAGAATGGAAGTGAACATAATTATGCCCCTTTATAAAGCATTTATAAGACCACACCTTGAATATGAAGTACAACTCCTTAGAAAAGACATTATGAAACTAGAGAAAGTGCAGTGAAAAGCCACTAAACTAATAAAGGGGAGGGACAATCTGACTTATGAGGAAAGGCTAGCTAAATTCGATATATTTACATTAGAAAAATGGCGTCTAAGAGGGGATACGATAACTATATACAAATATATTCGGTGACAGTACAAGGAGCTTTCAAAAGAAATATTCTTCCCAAGGGCAGTGCAAAGAACACGGGGTCATCCCTTAAGGATGAAGGAAAGGAGATTTCACCAGTAACAAAAGAAAAGGTTCTTTACAGTAAGGGCTGTTAAAATGTGGAATTCATTATCCAACTGTGATGGCAGATACAATAGATCTGTTCAAAAAAGGTTGGACACCTATTTAGAAAGGAAAGGTATACAGGGATATACCTAATAAGTAAACATGGGAAGGATGTTGATCCAAGGAGTAATCTGATTGCCAATTCTTGGAGTCAGGAAGGAATTTATTTTTCTCCTTGTGAGATATTATTGGATTATATTTCCCTGGAGTTTTTTGTTTGACTTCCTCAGGACTAATATACTGTAACGGATCCCTTTGTGTATGGCTGCCGTTTGCCTAGGCTCTTCGTGACATGGTCTTCTAGGGTTTAATTTGTAGAAAAGAAGGACAAACACATGTATACACACAAGAGGCACTCAGCCCTCAACCTTCAGCAGTTTATTTCTCCATGAGTGACACTAAACATTTTAAAGACTGTCACTTTAAGAACAAACAAAATCATAAAAATAACATCTACTCCTGTCAGGAGTCTAACTCACATGCACATCCCTATCTGCAATGTTGGCTGGGTAAGCCAGTTACAAACTTTAAATAACATACAGATATAACATTGAATCCTTAACTGTCAGATGGGGACAGCATCCCAAAAGATTCTCAGATGCTGCATCATGTGAGGGTGCCGCCTACCCCAAACTGGATTCTGGGGCGCAGTGTCCTCCCAGCCTCCAGGCCCTGAGAGAGAATGAAGCAGCAAATTTGACTGCAATATATTCCTGTTCCTCAATTAAGAGAGCAGGTGATGGAAACCAGAAACATTGTAAAGTCTGGTATGGATTTCCTATCCACCAGCCTTAGTGACTGTGAATCTGTGGGGCAGATCACTTCCACACTATGTCTGCGCTTTCTTCTATAAATCAGAGAGAAAGCTGCCCACTATCCTGGGACTATGTCACAGTACAAATATAGGATAAGTATATGTGCTCTAAATTTAGCATAGGTTGAACTTGATGGATGTATTTCTTTTTCAACCTCATCTACTATGCAACTATGTAACTATGTAACCCTTCTAAGAACTAGATCAATGCTTTCCTAAGTGGAAATTTACACAATTTTCCCAAAAGTTTGCAAACCAGGTGAAATGTGCCTACTTTTTGTCAATAGAACATTCATAAAAATCAGCAAGCTTAGCAAAGAAGAATTTGCCAAGTACTAAAAGTCAATGTGCAAGTTCAAGTCGCCCTTTATATATGTCCATTCTGAAAATGTGGCAAAGTTCTGACAAAATCGACAAAACTCTGCAAGAATTCTGGTGAAATTGACAACACTCAAAATTCTGAGCAATGTGAATGTTTGCAAAAATGTGTGAAACTATGAACTTTAAGCAAAAATGCAAAAATGTTTGCATAGCAACTTTGAAGACATGCACATGTCTCTTTTACTAATACTTATTACAGCTCACTGACTTGAATGGGTAGTTAACATGTTGCTAGAGTGTCAGGAACATTAACCCCTTGGACACCAAAGCTGTTGTGATTGCCCTTATGACTTATGTGGTCACATAAATTATGCCCACTATATATACTTATATTTACATATTGCTAAACAACATATTCCTGACATCTTTGATCATAAAATAAGAATATTTGGCCATATTAGTGAATGGGAAAAATAACTGCAAACCCTTCATCCCCTTTCTCACAATTTTTTTCCCTTCACTAATTTTGGAATGCAAATGAGGTGCATCTTACCCAAAAATGCCGGAACAGCTTATTTTTTTTATTAAATGCAGTAACACTAATTATGATTTTTTTTTAATGGGGTGGGGGGGAGAGCAGCAAATTGTTTTTGTGATACGTAAACTCCTGTTTCAGTGTTCAGTATATTGAATATGCTTCATAAATCTGTACAATTTTTAAAGACAAATGCAAAAACAGGAATCTCCCTCAAATCATTTGTCACATTGAATTTAATAGCTGAGTGCGTTCTTCATCTTCACTGGAGATTCATCAAATTATTGCCTAATGTGTAGAAAATGCATAGGTGAGATGATTTTATCTGATTATATATTTGGGAACAAAGTGCATTATCAGGAGTGTGTCAAAAAGAACCTTGTATTGAAAAAACAATCATAGTATTGCTTTCAGTAATTGGTCTTTATCAAATTTCTATATTATCTAAACATCCTTCCTAATGAACTGAAAATGCATGAAACTAACTAGTGATACTATACTTACAATTGTGAGGTCCAACATTTTTTTAATTATTATTTTTCTTGCAGCAATACTCTGTCAATGGCATTTTCTGCATCTGAAGAACAACTGAAAATATTTGAAAACACAAAGAAAGAACAGAATTGTGGAAGCTTTCAAAAACCAAATAAGAATGTATTTGCTACTCAGAAAAAGCAGTTACAATTGTTTCATTCATCTAGACATGATTTATGTGTTCCAACTTCTTACAGATGTAGCAAATATTACTGTTTTCGTTGCCTCCCGCAGTCACGTGACCTTGACGGTCGCAGTCCTATGGATTAGCGTGATGGAGGGTCCTATACAGAACCATGGAACACAGCAGACACCGTTCCCAGCGTAGTAGACTTGTATTTTTTCATCCGATGTGCTGGGGACAGTAAGTCTTGCTACATTTGTATATATTAATTTCTCGAATGCATATGGTAAAAAAGAAAGAAATATCAAATTAGATTTCCAGTGGTGGATATAGATACATATTTATGGACAATGACACTTTTCTGATGTGTTGTGTTCTGAATCTTTATGGATATTACTAAACACTACTGGAACAAGCAATGTACATTACTAGGCAATTGTGGCAACAATGTTTGAATGTCATCTTGTATGTAAGCTCCCATTACAGTACAGGGGGTTTCCACTCAAGAAGGAGAAGAATATTAGATTATTTTTTGAAGATACCGAAAGCCTTTCATGTTATTTCTGTACAGAGTACAATTTTTACATGTTTTTAATAATCACAGTCTTTTAGAATGCCCCCCCAATTGCCCCAATGCATACTCAGATCCATTTGAATTATTTGTGGACCTCAATAGTTTTTTACGAAAATTAACATTAAAAATACATTTTTTATTAAAAAATAGTAATAGGTCCATGCAAATACAGTATTTGATATCAATAATCAGGATTCTTCAGACAATGTGACTGTTTCTTGGCTAGAGACATTTGAGGGTCAAAATATTGACCTTCCTGCAGAAGGATTGACTAATTCACTTCCCCTACGAGACAATTTAGACTGTTAAATTGATTATTCTCCTTTCAGGCCTAAATCTAATTTTTTCCCATACTAATCGAAGGGTAATTATATTGAGACCTTTTACTCTATGGTCCATACAGGAGTTACCTTCAACACTTATGCAAAGAACAACATCTTAAACCTCTAAAGAGAAATCTTTCTCATGGAGAGGAAAAAGCTTTGGAGGAATTATAAAAAGATGAAAACTTGGTAATCAGACAGGCAAATAAGGGAGGTGTGATTGTCTTACAGGATAAGCTTGTTTATATCAGTGAAGCAAACCACCTCCTTCTAGATGAAACCTTATATACCAAATTGAAATCTGATCCCACGGCTAAGTATCAGGTAAAACTTATGATTTTACTTAAAGAAGCTCAGACCAATTGTATTCTTACCGAGACTGAATTAAAATATTTATTCATCACTTATCCCAAGGTGCCTATATTTTATCACTTACCTAAGGTGCACAAATCCCTCACTTCCACTCCTGGCAGACCCATTGTATCCGGGACAGAGTCGATGACATCAAATCTATCCAAATATGTTGATTTTTATCTACAGACCCATGTAACTACTTTGCGGCCACATATTAGGGACAGCTTGCATGTCATCGAGTATCAAGTGGCAACAATCTTATGTTTGGGCCACTTGTGATATACAATCTCTCTACACCTGTATAGAACATACAAAGGATTTTGCAGCTATCAAACACTTTTTAGTTGGTGAAAATGGGATGTCTGGTACACAGAACACTTTTATTCTTTCTACAATTGAGTTTATTTTAACACAAAAATTCTATCTTCAGATCTGTGGAATGGACCAGGTTCGTCCCGAACTATGCCAATCTGTTTATGGGTTGTTGGGAAGAAAACTATATTTGGACTAACAACCCATACGGAGTGGGCCTGGTGTACTATGGCCGTTTCATAGAGGATATTCTTATCATTTGGGATACTGATTTTGGTGGTATTCACAAATGATTCACTAATTTTTCTTTGAATACATTTGGTCTGGTTTTCACATATGTGATTCTATTGTGTATCTGGATCTTTACTTAAAGGTTGATTCTGACAATGAAATACAGACAGATGTACATATCAAGGAGGTGGCCTCTAACAGCTACCTCCATGCTAAGAGCAGTCATCACCAAGGGTGGCTGAGGAATATTCCAAACAGCCAATTTGGTAGATTGAAACTGTTACGCCGGTGCTGCCCGCAGACCAGACCCGTTCCTTTCACTGAGGTGAGGAACGTATAGAGGCACGCACCCGTAGGAAAGGGAGCGTGTCCGGAGTGTGGTGATTTGGCGTTGCCAGGCCAGGTGATGTTTAGCTAGCAATACTTGCCGGTACCGGTGTAGAAATGCCGTCGTCGTTGCCGTTTAGCCAAGGTCAGGGATTGGAGAATTCCGGAAGGTCGTTTGTCCAAGCAAGGGTCGAGAGCCAGAGAGAGACGTCCGCCAAGCCAAGTCGTAACCTGAGAGAATGAGAGAGAAAACGCCAGAGTAGTAATCCTAGTGGAAACTATGTCGAGCAATGAGTGATAGGAAGGACCGGCATTATAAAGTGTGACTGACCAATCAGAGGTGAAGGCAGGCCTGGAGGACTGCGTGGAGCCATCCTGGATAAGTCCCCTTGATTGGCAGGCAGGTGAGGACTTTTATTTTGACATGAGATCCTATTACTGTGCTGGGGGCGGGTTTTCACTGCCAGAGCAGTGAATAAATTATCTTCACCCGGCGCGCGCTGTTCAGGCGCGCGCCCGGGCAATATGGCGGCCGTGTGAGAGGATGCAGGGACCCGAGGACGCTGAGGACGGCGGGGGACCCCCAGAACCGCCAGAGGTGAGTGATGCTGGCGAGGGGCGCGCGCTACGGCAGCGGGGGCAAATGCAGGAGCAGAGGAACCAGGGCGCGGACGCCGCGATCCCTGAATCCTCACAGTACCCCCCCCCCTCAGGATCGGCCTCAGGACGATCCTTCCATGGTTTTGATGGAAACTTCTCTCGGAAGTGTTTGAGGAGTCCTGGAGCATGAATATCTTTCAGGGGTACCCATGACCTCTCTTCGGGTCCAAAACCTCTCCAGTGTACCAAGAAGTGGACTTTACCTCTTGAAAGACGGGAATCCAGTAAAGCCTGTATCTCGTACTCTTCGTTACCCTGTACCATCACAGGATCTGGTTTAGAAGTGTGGTCCGGAAAGAGGTTACTGGAGATGAATGGCTTGAGAAGCGAGGTGTGAAAGACATTCGGAATTCTCATGCTTTGAGGAAGTTGGAGTCGAAAGGAAACCGGATTTACCTGCTCCAAGATGGAAAAGGGACCCAGAAACCTAGGAGCCAATTTGAGGGAAGGAGTTTTGAGATGGATGTTCTTGGATGATAGCCAAACCTTGTCTCCGGTTTTGTAGTTAGGTGCCGGATGACGGTGACGATCAGCCTGGGTTTTGGAAGACAATGACGCTTTTTGTAGTGCAGATTGGATTCTGGACCAAGAGTCCTGTAGGAGGGCAATATGCTCGTCCACGGCTGGTATTCCAGAGGAGTCTTTAGAAATAGGTAGACGAGCCGGATGGAATCCATAGTTGATAAAGAAGGGAGTCTCGCGGGTAGACTCATTCCTGGAAGAATTAAAGGCGAACTCAGCCCAGATAAGTAATTCTGCCCAGTCATCCTGAGAATTCGAGACGAAGCACCTTAAGTATTTCTCGAGGGATTGATTAACCTTCTCGGTCTGTCCGTTGGATTGAGGGTGATAACCAGAAGAAAAGGAAGATGAGATACCCAGTCTCTTGGTGAAATTTCTCCAGAACTTGGAGACGAACTGTGAACCCCGATCAGACATGATGGATATGGGAATCCCATGGATCCGAAAAATCTCTTTGGAGAAAATATCAGCTAGGGCGGGTGAGGAGGGTAATCCTTTTGAGAGGGATAAAGTGTGCCATCTTGGAAAACCGATCCACTACCACAAGAATGGTATTCATGCCATTCGACCTAGGCAACTCCACAATAAAATCCATCGATATGTGGGACCAGGGACGCTCCGGAATAGGTAAAGGTAAGAGAAGACCCTGAGGTTTCTGACGAGGAATCTTGTTACGCTCACATACCGGACAGGACCATGTAAATTCAAGAATGGTCTTTACCATATTGGGCCACCAGAAAGTGCGACGGATGAGGTCCAAAGTCTTCTTGAATCCAGGATGCCCTGCCGAACGGGCGGCATGTCCCCAATCCAGTATTTCAGGGATGAATTTGGGTTCCACGTACAAGGAGTCTTTAGGAACAACCAGACCGATTGGAAGATTCTCTTGAGACTTGATGATCCTCTCAAGATTCTTGAATGCTACAGCTGCTAAGATTCTTTGTTTAGGAAGGATGGACTCGGAGGTCTTTTCTGATCTCTCTTCAGTATTGCCAGGAGAGAGCATCCGCTTTGACGTTCTTAGTGCCGGGAATATATGAGAGAACAAAATTAAATCTAGAAAAAAATAACGACCAGCGGGCTTGGCGGGGACCTAAACGACGGGCATTCTCAATATACAATAAGTTTTTATGGTCCGTGAGAATAGTGAATGGCTCTTTAGACCCCTCCAGAAGATGTCTCCATTCTTGAAGAGCCAACTTGATGGCCAAAAGTTCCCTATTGCCCACGTCATAATTTCTCTCTGCGGAAGAAAACTTTTTGGAGAAAAACCCGCAAGGATGAAGTTTATCCTGGGAAGAAAATTTCTGAGACAGAACCGCACCAGCCCCACAGTCCGAAGCGTCAATCTCTAGGGTGAATGGAAAATTCGTGTTAGGGTGTCGAAGGATGGGAGCAGAGACAAAAGTTTGTTTCAGCGTCTCAAATGCCGTGACTGCCTCTGGAGACCAAGATGAAGGATCTGCACCTTTTTTGGTCAGTGCCGTGATAGGAGCGACAATGGTAGAAAAGTTACGGATAAACTTCCGGTAATAGTGAGAAAAACCTAAAAACCGTTGAATAGATTTGAGGGAATTGGGTTGCGGCCAATCTAAGACGGCTTTCAGTTTCTCTGGGTCCATGGCCAAGCCTTTGTTGGATATGATGTATCCGAGAAAGGAAGTGGTAGACTGATGAAAAATGCATTTCTCCATTTTAGCAAACAACCGGTTCTCTCGGAGGCGTGAAAGCACAAACTTCGTGTGGATGATATGATCCTGTAAGTTTTAAGAAAAAATAAGGATGTCATCCAGGTAGACAATGACAAAGCGATTAAGAACGTCCCGAAAGATATCATTGATGAAGTCCTGAAAAACTGCCGGTGCATTGCATAACCCGAAGGGCATTACTAGATATTCGTAGTGTCCGCTACGGGTGTTGAAGGCAGTCTTCCATTCATCGCCCTCACGGATACGGATGAGGTTGTATGCCCCACGAAGGTCCAGTTTAGTAAAGAGGTTGGCCCCCTGAAGTCTATCAAAGAGTTCGGAGATGAGTGGGAGAGGATAACGATTCTTCACCGTGATATGGTTCAGACCCCGGTAATCAATACATGGTCTGAGAGTACCATCTTTCTTTTTGACAAAGAAGAATCCGGCCCCCGCAGGAGAATTGGAATGACATATGAAGCCCTGCTTAAGATTCTAACGAATGTATTCGTCCATAGCTTCTGTCTCGGGCAACGAGAGAGGGTAAGATTTGGCCTTAGGCAAGGTATAACCAGGTACCAGGTCAATCGGACAATCGTAGGAACGATGAGGGGGTAGAAGCTCAGACTGTGTCTTGCTAAAAACATCCAAGAATTCCGCGTATGGAGAAGGTAACTCCCTCAGAGGGCTGGATGTGTTGGCTAATAGAAAGGATGGTTGCTTGGTAGACAACGAAGGTTCCTCTGACCTTGACCTCCAGTTAATAGGGTTAGGAGAAACCCAATCGATGAGTGGATTATGCTTCTGTAACCAGGGCAAGCCAAGCATAAAAGGTGTTCCAGGGGCATGAATAACGTCAAAGCCCAGAGTCTCTTTGTGAGAATGAGTAGAAAGGGTGATAGGTCCGGTCTCTAAGGAGATATAAGCCGGGGTGAGAGGCCGATTATCAATCCCGACCAAGGCAACGGGAGAGTCCTTCCTGGAAAGCGGAATCTGATTTTGTTCAGAAAAGGTTTGATCTATGAAGTTCCCTCCTGCGCCGGAATCGATAAATGCTGCTGTGGAGGTGCAGAAAGTCGGCCCTGAAAGGGAGACGGGAATAATCAATCTTTTGGGAAGTTCCTTTCTGGGAGGGGGACAAGGAGATTCAGTACCCAGAGAGCGCCCCTTCGTACTCACTGGGCTTAGTCGTTTCCCGGAGATGGTGGGTGGTTACGAGTGCGCTGCTCAGAAGATCCGCAATGATGGCACGACTCCCCAGTAGATCGAAGTTGTCGTAACGGTGCCCGAGGTTGCTGAACTCCAAGTTGCATCGGCTCTGGGGCCTCCAGCGCCGGCAGCGGGGAGAAGAAGGGTCTCTGGGTAGTAGAGAACCTGGAAAATGAAGCACGGAAAGGCGTAGACCGGGGATGCTGACGCTGAGCGCGGCGTACCTGAAGACGCTGATCCATACGAATGGCCAGGGAGATGAGGTCCTCCAGTAGTTCTGGCCTGGGTTGGGAAGCAAGTTCATCCTTCAGGCCTTTCCAGAAGACGGCGACTAAGGCCTCCTGTCCCCAATGAATCTCAGCTGCTATGGTTCTGAATTCCAAGGCGTATTGGCCCACAGGCCGACGTCCCTGTGTAAGCTCTAGCAGGGAATCAGAAGCAGTCTCTTGACGTGTGTGGGTATCAAAGACCTGTCGAAAGTCCCGTCTGAAGGCCGCGTAGTCGCGGCTAATATCAGGGCGTAATTCCCAGATCGGAGAGGCTCATGCCAGTGCATTACCTGGAAGCAAACTATATACGTAGGCTACCTTTTTCCGGCCAGTAGCATACAGCTGCGGAGCCATCTCGAACTGGATCTCACACTGGTTGAGGAAGCCACGACAGGCGTGGGGATCCCCTGCTTAGGGCCTCGGAGCTGGAATCTTCAGAACTGAGAATGAAGTGGAAGATAAGTCAGGCTGCGCCGGAGGTGCAGCTGCAGGATGTGCCTGTAGAGAACGGTCCTGTACCTGTTGGGAGAGGAGAGCCACTTGATCCGTTAAGGCCTGGATTTGTTGGTACATGGCCGTCATCATAGAGTCCACATCAGTCTGGTCTGCGTCTTGTGGGCTCGACATAATGTTACGCCGGTGCTGCCCGCAGACCAGACACGTTCCTTTCACTGAGGTGAGGAACGTATAGAGGCACGCACCCGCAGCAAAGGGAGCGTGTCCGGATTGTGGTGATTTGGCGTTGCCAGGCCAGGTGATGTTTAGCTAGCAATACTTGCCGGTACCGGTGTAGAAATGCCGTCGTCGTTGCCGTTTAGCCAAGGTCAGGGATTGGAGAATTCCGGAAGGTCGTTTGTCCAAGCAAGGGTCGAGAGCCAGAGAGAGACGTCCGCCAAGCCAAGTCGTAACCTGAGAGAATGAGAGAGAAAACGCCAGAGTAGTAATCCTAGTGGAAACTATGTCGAGCAATGAGTGATAGGAAGGACCGGCATTATAAAGTGTGACTGACCAATCAGAGGTGAAGGCAGGCCTGGAGAACTGCGTGGAGCCATCCTGGATAGGTCCCCTTGATTGGTAGGCAGGTGAGGACTTTTATTTTGACATGAGATCCTATTACTGTGCTGGGGGCGGGTTTTCACTGCCAGAGCAGTGAATAAATTATCTTCACCCAGCGCGCGCTGTTCAGGCGCGCGCCCGGGCAATATAGCGGCCGCGTGAGAGGATGCAGGGACCCAAGGACGCCGAGGACGGCGGGGGACCCCGAGAACCGCCGGAGGTGAGTGATGCTGGCGAGGGACGCGTGCCACGGCAGCGGGGGCAAATGCAGGAGCAGAGGAACCAGGGCGCGGACGCCGCGATCCCTGAATCCTCACAGAAACGTAACAGCTCCACTGTTCTTGATTTCATTGTTCAGTCAAATATCATGAAGGCCAAATCTACTGAGAAGGGCTATGACAGTTCTCATATTGAAGAATCCTTTTTGAGGCCTGCAGGTCTTTGTATTGTATTGTATGTCTTTATTTATATAGCGCCATTAATGTATATAGCGCTTCACAGTAGTAATACATGTAGTAATAAAATAAATAACAGATAATATAAATAACAGATCATGGGAATAAGTGCTTCAGACATAAAAGTAACATTAAGGAAGAGGAGTCCCTGCTCCGAGGAGCTTACAGTCTAATTGGTAGGTAGGGAGAACAAACAGAGACAGTAGGAGGGAGTTCTGGTAAGTGCGACTCAGGGGGCCAAACTTTATGTATCATGTGTTCAGAATATCCACAGTGCTAATCATATGCTTCTTAAAACAAGTGTGTCTTAAGGTGGGTCTTAAAGGTGGATAGAGAGGTTGCTAGTCGGGTACTGAGGGAAAGGGCATTCCAGAGGTGTGGGACAGTCAGTGAAAAAGGTATAAGGCGGGAGAGGGCTTTAGATACAAAGGGGGTAGAAAGAAGACATCCTTGAGAAGAACGCAAGAGTCTGGATGGTGCATAACGAGAAATTAGGGCTGAGATGTAAGGAGGGGCAGAAGAGTGTAAAGCTTTAAAAGTGAGGAGAAGAATGGAGTGTGAGATGTGGGATTTGATCGGAAGCTCTTGATAGACAGGTTCTGCTAGACACCACAAAGGAGAGTGATATAGCTAGGGGTTTGAAGAATGGTCAGTCCTCTTTACAGGAATGATTATCATTTTCCACTAAGTTCAGTCAATCACATAGATCTGTTAAGGTTATTTTTAATAAACATTGGCGCATCTTGAGCCATGATCCTGTTTTGAACATACTGTACATTTGGATCAACAACCCTCTATTATCTAGGGCAGCGAGTCATAAACCGATGTTGGCTCCCACGAAATTACGATCTTCATCTGTTCCCACCTTTGGTTCTAATCCATCAGGTAATTTTAGGTGCAATAGAGGGAGGTGTCTCACTTGCACCTTTTTAGACACAAACAAAAAGTTTGTGTCTTTTTCAAATGGAGAGACATTTGTGGTCAAAGGCTTTATTAATTGCCAGACGACCTTTGTGGTTTATTTTATCACTTGTGGTTGCGGCCTACAAATATGTAGGTCGCACTACATGTCCTCTTTGCACCAGATTTTTAGAGCACAGGAGGAATATTCTTAATGGTGTTACAAACCATTTCTTATCCAAACATCCCCTCCTTTGCCATAATAAGACTACTACTGTGTTTGGAACACATCCCACCTTCTGTTCTGGTGGGTCAGGGTAAGGATGATTTCTCGTAGGGAGACCTACTGGATTTTCAAGCTTAATAGCCATGCAGGGTCTAATTGAGAATCTGGACACTAGTACCATTGTCTAGTGTCTGATTTTTCATTTCAGATTTCTCCTTGTCCATTATGCTTTCCTCTTGGTTTTTTTTAATACATTTTACAATATTTTTATTGCAATGTTTAATATTTTTTGGGATTGGATAAGATTTCAGATTCATATTTGATTCATTTATATGATTAATTTATATTGTTTATTTGTTGTCTACTTATGTTTATTTGGTTGTAGTACTTCATTTTGGTTTAATGAATCAGAATCTATGTTTTTTGTCAATATTCTACTTTTATTTTATTTCATATATTTTTATTTTTTATTGTTACACATGCTTATCCATTCAATTCTTGATGGTCAGTGAGATATGTTTATTTTATGTTTAATTATTATGTCCTCACGTCCATATCTATCTATTTATTAAGCTTTATTAAGTGTAATTAGTCTCCACCAATCAGGACACACATTTTGTCCTTTAAATACACATGGCTACCTTCCTAGGACATACCACCGATGAAGTCAGAGCATCAGCTAATGAAACGCATAGGGCCTACGTCATCACGTGATTACACAGCGGTGTGACGATTCCCCTGGCTGGGGTTGCTTTGGAGGCTGTTACAGCGTGCAGCTTTTCTCTCGCTTACTGCGTATCTAAGATTTACACTGCGAGGAAGGAAACCTTGAGTTCGGATACATGCTCAGAGGCTGTCTGCCTTATTTTATCACACTTGGTTCTTGCACTCTCCGGTGGAAGGAATGAAGAGAGAGTTTATACTGCATGATTCCCGGATCAGTTCGTCATGGCTTCCTTGGTATTCATCTGAAGAGCCTAGCTGATGGGTTAGAGTGATTTTTTTTACTTCTACTTCTACTTTAATCTACTGCTGCTATTGATTGGTGAGATCGTTCCTACACCTACATATAAACATCCGGAGCCTGCTGCCCAAACTGGACGAACTAAGGGCATGGTGCCTTATGCATAAACCCAAAGCCATCGTTTGTACAGAAACATGGCTATCCCCTAAAACCCCTGATGCAAATATTGCCATTCAGGGATACTTCATTTTTAGGAGAGATAGGTCAAAGAGAGGAGGAGGGGTGTTATTTTATATTGCAGACACATTACAATTTACACTGTTAAATTGCCCACCAAGCCCACCCTCTTTTGAAATTCTAGTTGGCAAAATCTGCCTCCCCCTTTCTAAGCCCATCTTGCTTGCTGGCATCTACCGCCCCCCTAAAGCCCCTCTACAATCCCTGACTGATATCACCCAATTTCTTGGCTCCATTTCCTCTCAGAATGAGATGAGTGAGCTGCTAGTTCTTGGGGATTTCAACTTCAATTGGCTTGACCCTAAAAACCACAAAATCCAGATACAACTCAAGTCACTTAACCTATCGCAACTCATTTCCCAACCCACACGGATAAACCTGAAATCGCATAACCATTCCTTGCTAGACTGGATTCTCTCCTCAAACCCCAGCAGAATCCAATCCTCTGGCATCCTTCCTGATATTTTCAGTGACCATGCAATAGTGTACTGTGTAAGAAAAATTAAGCCGCCCCATTCAAGCCCTAAAATTCTCCTCACTAGAACATTTAAAAACGTTAACCCACAACAGTTTCTTGATGACCTTACCAACTGCCCATGGCACAGAATCGATTTAATTCCCGACCCTGATTCTGCGCTCGACTATTTCCAATCTGAGTTCTTAAAACTCTGCGATAACCATGCTCCACTACGCAAAATAAGGGTACGGGGGGCCCACCTTCCATGGGTTACACCTGACCTTATAGCACTCTACCAGTTCAGGGATGCCTTGTGGAAAAGCTACAAAGTAACTGGCACTACCAAGGATCTCAATCACTACAGATGCATTCGGAACATGTGCACAAGGCAAACAAGGCATGCAAAAGCACAATATTACTCTGACAATCTCCACCAGAATACATCAAACCCAGCAAACTTCTGGAAGGTTATCAACAATATATTCCAGCCTCCTAACCATCAACAACCAAGTAATATCACTAAAGGGGATATTACTCGGACAAACCCCACTGACATTGCAAATGCATTCAATGATTACTTTGTGGGGTGTGCCACTAACTTATTAGCGAAACGCAGCCCAAACCACAAACCTGAATCTCATCCTGGGAGTACCCCTGCAGGCCCACCCCCTCCCAACACTGCCCACAATTTTCAATTTGGCCCAGTATCTGAAGAGGAGATTATACAAGTGCTCCTCAAACTAAAACTAAGCAGCCAATGTGGACCCGATTTACTACAATCTAGGTTCCTACGACTTGGTGCCCCAGCCATTGCCAAACCAATTGCGTCCATAGTCAACTCTGTCCTGTCTGCAGGCCATATCCCTAAGACCTGGAAAACTACCAGAGTTGTCCCAATCTTCAAAAGTGGGGACAAAAATACTGTCTCAAACTACAGGCCAATCTCACTTCTCCCAATTCTATCCAAAGTCATGGAAAAATGTGTCCACTACCAATTAAGCGATTTCTATACCAAGAAAAATTTCCCTAGCCAATTCCAATCTGGGTTTCGTCCCAAACACTCCACCATAACTACCCTGCTAAAAGTTTGCAATGAAATCCAGTGTGGAATGGAACGGGGACAACTCACTGGTGCAGTATTCCTAGATTTTGCAAAGGCTTTTGACACAGTTGATCATGCTATCCTGCTTAACAAACTCCAGAGCTCTGGAATAGGGAAACATGCTTTAAACTGGTTTCAGTCCTACCTATCAGGAAGATCCCAACATGTGTCCATCTCAGGCTCTAACTCCAACCCCCTGGATATCACCTGTGGTGTCCCGCAAGGCTCTGTTCTGGGCCCCCTACTCTTCTCAGTGTTCATTAATGATCTTCCCACAGCTTGTAAGGAAGCCTCAATACACACGTATGCAGATGACACAATCCTATATGCACACAGCCATAGCCTCTCTGACCTTCAACACATACTTCAGTCTGACTTTTTGAGACTCGAAAACTGGATTTCCCAAAACAAACTGTTTTTAAACACTGACACACTGTAACAATGGTATTTGGGACCACGACTAAATTTGTAAAGCTTCCAGTGACTGAGCTCCTGATTAGAACCAACGCTAACACCACCCTAACACCTGTCACTAGTTTTAAATACCTGGGCTTATGGTTTGACTCCCACTTAACATTCGGGATGCACATTGATACCCTGACAACCAAGACCTATGCCAAACTAGGGGTACTTTACAGGAACAAATCCTCCCTAAGTCTTCTGGTCAGAAAGCATATCGCACAGCAGATGCTAATGTCAATTATTGACTATGGAGACATAGTATATGGCTCGGCTCCTCAAACCCACCTTAGCAAACTTGACACCCTCTACAATTCAATTTGCCGTTTTGTTCTCCAATGCAACTACAACACACATCACTGCGAAATGCTCAAAGAACTAGATTGGTCAACACTAGAGTCTAGGCGCAAAGTTCACCTTTCCTGTCTTGCCTTTAAATTCTTCATGTGCAAGCTACCCAGCTACCTGAACAAGCTCCTCTCCCCTACCACTTGCAGCACTTATCACCTGAGATCAGACTCCAAAAGACTATTTTCCCAAGGCTCAACAAAGTATCCGGACGTTCCTCCTTCTCCTTCCGTGCACCCCAAAACTGGAACAACCTACCAGAGACTCTCACATCCACCACCAGTTTAAGTTCTTTCAAATCTAATGCTGTCTCACATTTTAACCTGGTCTGTAACTGTTTCATACACTCATAATATATATTTTCTTTAACTGTGCACGCAATGTCTTGTATATAATGTATACCCTGTTCATTTATGTAACTGTACTTGTAACCATGTATCATTTGTTTTACTCTGTGCCCAGGACATACTTGAAAACGAGAGGTAACTCTCAATGTATTACTTCCTGGTAAAATATTTTATAAATAAATAAATAAATATCTCTCCCCAAAGTTCTTTCTATTTTTCAGTCATTAAGACTGGCACAATAGTATATCTGAATACCTCATATACTTTCCACAGATGGGAGTGATAGTATTATTTGCTGCACAATATTGATTGACATTTATCAGTCCATTGCATTTCCTCAGCCACCAGCTGTGAGTGATTTTTTACACCTGGATAACATCTACCCTCCTCCTACTGGTATTTTTACCATTGATTGGACATTTGTGCTTGTTTTATATAGAGCTTGTGTACGTTGTATTCCTAATATTTGTCCATTGCTTCAATTTGTTTACTTTATATCCATGATATAGGGACTTTGTTTCCCCTGTCTTTTAATAAATCTGTCCATATTGATATTTACTGTTATATTTTTGCACTCTTTTTTTCTCTTTCTATATAGTCATGGATTAGGTTAATCCACATTTGAGCTGCATTTTTCTTTAGTATTTGGCTCTCCTTGATCACTACATGTACATGATTCATATATTTCTTTATCACACTTTTTTTTAGGTTATTCACTATATTGTAATCTGAGCTGGTTCGATAGATAGATAGATGTAAAATTACTGTTTTGTTTAGATTCACGTGTATTCAAGATGAGAGATTTAGAAAAATGCCCTACAATTATAAAATGAGTCAAGGAAATGAATCAGCAGGATTATTGCAAAAGCTAACGTAAGAAGCTATTCAAATTTCAGCAGTAATACAAAGTCAAAATATTTATAGCTGCAAAAGAGCAAAAACACGAAGTGACATCTGAGTAGGAGAGTGTGCTATATTCAGAGGAAAGGGATGCTCTGAAAGCACATTTGTCTTTATTACCAACTAAACTCTGTGACTAAGCTAAATGTACTACCTGAAGCAAGACAGTGACATATGTGTGTGTTCCTGGGATAATTATGTTACTTTGCAAATAAGTTTCCATATTATTTAGAAAAACCTTTGTGTTTTTCTTTCCATTGTATTTGCTAATATTAGTCGAACTTATTCAGAACCATTTGCTTTGCCTAGTATGTAATTTATTAAGGAAACCAATTACTTCTTATCAAATTATGCTGATGTTTAAGGATTCTGGTATTGCATGCGGTAACTGGTTCTGCTTTGTGGCTGGCAACATTCATGTCTAGTTTATGTTGCCTTTGCAAGTTCTGAATTAGATTACACTTTTGTAATTGAGTTTGAAAGAGAGCTAATTATTTAAATCAATAAGTTGTTGAATCACAGTTGAAAATAATAAAGGAAAATAATAAGCAATTGTTTTATAAGTATGAATCCAAAATATACATTTTTAAACAAAGGATTTTCACTTAATAATATACCATGTCGTTTTAAAATGTATTGTTTTAATATGGATTGTAACAGTAACATGTTATAGTATACAATGTACTTGCATGTTTTATACTTACAGTATGATTGAGTATTATTTGCAGCATAGTAAAAGATAAAATATTGAATCTTTAACCCTGAGAGCTAACAGTTGTTTTTTCAGGAAAACATGTGACTAGCTCAAGTTACACAACCTCTAATTTAGATATTCTATTTGTTCTTGTGCTCTGTGACATGTAATCATGTATTTATATACAAAATATTTACAGTAGGATAAAACTGCTTATAAAACACAAATGCTGAACCCACATAAATTACTTACTGAACCATTGGAATCAACAATCTAAAATCATGGAGGATATGTGAATAGTGGAATTGCACACAGGTATAAATCCAAAAAAATAGCATTCTCTGTATTTTATCAAAGTAAGAGCAGGTACATGTTTCAGGTTGGCATATTTGAGGAAGGGACTGTGTCTTCATATATATATATGAAAAGGGTATTCCCTCCCTACCCAATCGCATATAGTGTGTGTGCGGGGAACCTAATGTTACCTGGTGTGGTGCGTTATACCTGTCAGGCTCACAGGAGGCCTGAGCCTCCGCTAGTGAGAGCCTGGGATGAATCTCTGGAACGTTCTCGTCGGTCAGCGCTTCCACCTATGTAGGATTCTATAGGAATGTAGAATGGGCCTAGCATAGGAACCCACCCAGAAATCACATACACCAGGGTTATGGCTAAAAGGTTTACTGAACGAGCAAATAACACAATAACATCACATCACATCATATTGTATAGCAACACAACACAGAGTATCATACTTTCACAGTGCAACATCATCAGTATGCACAACGATATATATGCCACCCTCTGCCACTAGCTGGCAGCTATAACCTTGCCCCTAACTGGGCTATAACCTCCTTATACAGTATCCCCAAAGTCCTTGCACCCAAAGTCCCAAGAGTCCCACAGCCCCACCCACATGTGGAACAGCGCTGCCCACTAAGATGAAGTGTATAGATGGTGCACTTGGTGACTTGGATAATACCTGCCCAGTACTCCTGCTACCAGGTGCGCAGGTGACCTTTGCTTGGAATCCCTTGCTCCAGGAGATGATCCAAGATGCCTCCGCCTCAACGGTGGGTGGCTCCCGCATGGAGTGATCCACCTTTATAATGTCTCTTTTCTCTGCTAACGCAGAGGATGTATTACCTTCACAGCAATTGCCAGGATAGTCACGGTTCCTGGCTGGATCCTCACTTGTCTAGGTTCTACAGGACCCTGTCCCTAGTCTAAGGGGAGTCCCTGTAGTAACCACAAGCTGAGGTGAGTAGGGCCTAGCGGGGGGCTATGGGGAGACTTCTGGCCTAGTGCAGGAGGCTACTTTCCTCCCTGCACAAACACACCCTCCCCTCTCTGTGTCCCAGCTCCTAACTGACAATCCCTGTCTTCACACAACATTGTTGCAACCTTGCAGCATGAGAATCTGTCAGCCTTATTGGCTGTCTGGCTGCCTGTGACCAGGGTGAAAGTGCAGTTCCCAGAGGCTACTGGGAATTGTAGTCCTTTGTGGCTCTCTTAACATTGGGGCCTCGTGCGCGCTGTGTAATTGCCGCCGCCACTGCTAACTGCGCATGTGTGAACTGGGGGCTGTCCCTGACTATGGAGCGTGTCTTCTCACACCCTGTAATGGCTGCCATATCGCATCTGAGGCTATACTGCATGCGCGCAAACTTCCGCGTATGTGCAAACGCACACAAGATGTCGGCGCCCTGTAGCTGATGTCGCCGGGAGCCCCCGGTGACGCGATCACCCCTGCAACTGCCCTCACGCTGTCGCAGGTAAGAGAGAGAGAACCGAATGTCTGGGGAGCCAGAGGGGACCTGGCTACATTCTCCCCCTGCTGGAAATACCAACGGCCCCACTTGGAGGGCATCACAACATAAAGTTACACAATCAAAATGCAGTGCATAATAGGTATAACTTAATATATGTAATCTAACATCACTGATACATGGCATATCACACACAGTAATACCCGAGGCCATCTGAGTGTTAGCTGTTTGCTGAGACCAATTGTGGGGTGCCCCTAACTGATAATGTGGGGGTACCTCACTTTGATTTTTGTGAGCCTGCGCAAACTCATGGCCAGGTGCAACAGTCACTGGTTCCATACTGCTTCCTCCCCCTGGTGGAAGGGATAGCACAGTGTCTCTTGGCCAGACCTTTACCCGGCCATCTGCGGCTTGGATGCAGTAGGCCAGGAGATCTTGACCTTGTCCGCGGTCCACCACATGGTGAATGGAGCACTCCTTTTTGTGCTTAAAGGAGGCAATTTTCACTGAATCACTCACAACACAGTCCTTGTCCCTAACTGACTCTTGGGGGGCTTCCACTGGGAGGTGAGCGATTAGCAATGTCTCTGTACTAAAAGTCTTTGTTACATCCTGCAGGGGGTAAAGGGTTGATACCTTACCACTGCGGTGACTCATGGTGGCCAACAGGTCCTCGGGGACGCTGTCAGTTCCCACCTCGGCTGCCTTGGGACCTGTCCCCGGCACTTCTGGGGCAGTCCACTCACTGTCTCGAAACTCGGGAGCGTTGGATCCCAGTCCTGGGACCATTTGGGTTGGAGCGCACGGGCTCACACTCAGGTCAGGAGCCTTTTCCACGGCCGCCTTCATCGGAGCCTGTGAGGGGCAAGGAGGTTCCTCACCACTCCGCTGTCTTGCGATGGGTTCCGGTTCATTTGGAACACTGTCAGGTATTATCTGTGCTACACGGGACATCACGATGGGGCTGACTTTTCTCTCCACCTGGATGATAAGCGGTTGGTACTGATCCACTCACACTACTGGACAGCTATCTTCTAAGGGGGACACCTCCGCCAGGACGCGATGCCGAGTGGAGCCAATCGCCCTGGTGGCCAGACTTAAGAAGCTACCGTGCTCCGCGGCTACCTGGAAGCTCACACCCGACACCCCTGGGGCAGTCAACTCACCCTTGTCATCGTTAGGTACTGATCCCCAGCCTAGGATCGATGGTACCATTGTAGTAGGCCGGACTGGCCGTTGTAGAGCACACGGGCCCATACAGTATCCGCGGCAGATGGAATATGTGTCTCTTTATCTCCAGCTTCACTTGCGTGGTCCGCCGGCCGGCGCTTTACCACAGCTGGTTGTTGGGTGCTGGAATCACTAAGAGAGGATGGTGGTAGAGACACCTTACCCTGTGATTCCGGAATCTGCGGTTCTGAGTGTGAAACCGAGTCTAGAACCGGAGTACACGGACCCCCTGGAACATTTGTTATAGCACACTGACTCTGTACGACCACAGCATCATAGCTATCCATTCTGATCATGGTAGCTTGAAAATCTGGTGGTTCTAGAGCAGAGTCTAGAACCGTAGCTAGAGTGCACGGGCCCTCTGAAACCTCCGTGGTTGGGGCAGACGGGTTAACAGCATCGATCACCCCAGGAGAGAGATCAGTCACATCTTTCTCTGCTAGTTCTGGCTCTAGAACCGACTCTAGAACCGGATCTGGAACCGTGGCTAGAGTGTTCGAGCTCTCGGAAACTTCTGTGAGGGGGGTAGAGTGGTTAGCTACACTGACCGGCTCCGTATTAAAGTCGACCGCTTCTTCCTCTGCGGATTCTGTAGGCTGGGGTATAATAGGTTTCAAGAAACATGCCCCGCAGTAGGCACATTCGGGCTCCCACGCCAGTTCGCCTCTAGAACAGTCACAGTTGGCACTAAAACATTGTATACACGTTTTTTTCCGTCCACCTCGGTTGTCTTGAAGTCTAACGTGAACTGGAATAGGTCGATTCCCTGGTCACAGGCTTCCTGAAGGCAGGGGCACATAAGTGCGAGTGCATCTATTCCTGGCAATTGCCGGCACACATACGCGTAAGAGTGTAACTCCTTGCAGTCTATTTCATTTCCAGGGGGAAAATAATCTGTTTCTGCAACAGTGTCTGGAACATCACTTAGGACACACAGGCCCCGTGGAGCCTCTGGGATTAAGGCAGACTGATTAGCAGTGCAACTAACTTTAGTGGATAGGTCAGGCTCCTCTGTCTCTGCTGGTTCTGCAGACCACAGCAGCACGGGCTTCAGGAGCTGTACCCCGCAGTCGGCACATTTGGGTCCCCAGGCCAATTCACAAAATGAGCAGTCACATTTGTTACAGATACATTGTATGCATCACTCCTCGCTCACATCTGCCACCTGATTTTCTATTATTCGCTTCAAGGTGTTAAAGTCCATACTACCAGACGAACTCAATAATTTTGGTAAGCACTGACACAAAAGAAAGGATACGCTCCCTCCCTTAGTCTGCCAGACTCCATACGACAGAGAGTGGGTTTCTCTGAATCCAGTACTTTCTTTAGTGGAGACAGCAGTTACTGGTTGGCGCTCACTGTGCTTGCTCCCCCTGGTGGAATTTAAAGGAGGGGCAGCACACTCTATCAAGGAGTGTTTCTGGCTCTGCACTGTGTCACTCAGTTGGCGGGGGCGGAGCTTAGGTTTTCCCGCCATTCCCGGACAGTTTTCTGCAAGGTCATTCTGTGCCGCCTTGAGCGCAGCAGCACGTGCACGCTTCCACCTTGGGGAAAATTGCCATGGCGCTTGGTCAGAGTAGACTAAAGGGTAACCCTCCGAGGGACCCCCTGGCATAAACAATGTGGACGGTGCCTCTGGCAGGCATATATCCCACGTGGGTGTCACCACAAAAAGTATCGATCTCCACATGGACGTGGGGTCTTGATCTTCATCTAAAATACAGGCGTACGGCCACCCGGGGATTTTACGCATATGAGCACAGACCTCCTCATCTGATATATTTGCGGGAAGGCCTTCTATGGCCACCACATGGCGTGGGCTAAGAACTAGCCTCAAGGCCCAGGCAAGGACCTCGTGTCCAGACTTTACAAACATTTTGGGAGAAAAAAAACTAGAGGGCACCCCAAGTCTGATCTCAGCAGTGCCTCCAAATGTAATGGGTATCCCCCCCCCCCCCCAATTGCATATAGTGTGTGTGCGGGGAACCTAATGTTACCTGGTGTGGTGCGTTATACCTGTCAGGCTCACAGGAGGCCTGAGCCTCCGCTAGTGAGAGCCTGGGGTGAATCTCTGGAACGTTCTCGTCGGTCAGCGCCTCCACCTATGTAGGATTTTATAGGAATGTAGAATGGGCCTAGCATAGGAACCCACCCAGAAACCACATACACCAGGGTTATGGCTAAAAGGTTTACTGAACGAGCAAATAACACAATAACATCACATCATATTGTATAGCAACACAACACAAAGTATCATACTTTCACAGTGCAACATCATCAGTATGCACAACGATATATATGCCACCCTCTGCCACTAGCTGGCAGCTATAACCTTGCCCCTAACTGGGCTGTAACCTTCTTACACACTATCCCCAAAGTCCTTGCACCCAAAGTCCATAGAGTCCCACAACCCAACCCACGTGTGGAACAGCGCTGCCCACTAAGATGAAGTGTATAGGTGGTGCACTTGGTGACTTGGATAATACCTACCCGGTGCTCCTGCTACCGGGTGCGCAGATGACCTTTGCTTGGAATACTTTGCTCTAGGAGATGATCCAAGATGCCTCTGCCTCAACGGTGGGTGGCTCCCGCATGGAGTGATCCACCTTTATAATGTCTCTTTTCTCTACTAACGCAGAGGATGTATTACCTTCACAGCAATTGGCAGGATAGTCACGGTTCCTGGCTGGACCCTCACTTGTCTAGGTTCTACAGGACCCTGTCCCTAGTCTAAGGGAGTCCCTGTAGTAACCACAAGCTGAGGTGAGTAGGGCCTAGATGGTGTCTAAGGGGAGACTTCTGGCCTAGTGCAGGAGGCTACTTTCCTCCCTGCACAAACCCCCCCTTTCCTCTTTGTGTCCCAGCTCCTAACTGACAATCCCTGTCTTCACACAACATTGTTGCAACTTTGCAGCATGAGAATCTGTCAGCCTTATTGGCTGTCTGGCTTCCTGTGACCAGGGTGAAAGTGCAGTCCCCAACGGCTGCTGGGAATTGTAGTCCTTGGTGGCTCTCTTTAACATTGGGGCCTCGTTCGCGCTGTGTAATGGCCGCCGCCGCTGCTAACTGCACGTGTGCGAACTGGGGGATGTCCCTGACTATGGAGCGTCTCTTCTCACTCCCTGTAATGGCTGCCATATCGCATCTGAGGCTATACTGCACGCGCGTGAACTTCCGAGTATGCGCAAACGCACACAAGATGTCGGCGCCCTGTAGCTGATGTCGCCGGGAGCCCCCGGTGACACGATCACCCCTGCAACTGCCCTCACGCTGTCGCAGGTAAGAGAGAGAACTGAACGTCTGGGGAGCCAGAGGGAACCTGGCTACATATATATATATATATATATATATATATATATATATATATATATATATATATATATATAAAGCAACTGAAAATTTTACTGTATGTTCATTTGCATGTCTTAGACAGGGGCTGAGATGAGATGCAAAGCCATTAAACCCTCTCACAGACATGTTTCAACCTTGATGGGTATCATCAGTGTGAGGTTGGTTGTAATGGCTAAGCTGGTTTTGAGACTAGACTAGGTATTCACCACAATTATTAAGGTTATGGTGGGTAAAAAAAGTGACAAAAACCCTCCGCAGTAAAGCATAAAGCAACTGTAAATATTACTGTATGTTCATTTGCATGTCTTAGACAGATCTGCAACCCTGTCTTTCCCCAGCATACAGCGCTTCCACTGCAGCAAGGGATTCTGGGAAATGACATGCAAATGAGCACTCAGTGCCACCTTTTGTCTCAAGCTCGTAATACACAAGCAAATCCTCAAGCCAATGCATGCTGTTTTAAACACAGCTTTTAGACAGAGGCTGGGATGAGATACAAAGCCATTAAACCCACTCACAGACATGTTTCAACCTTGATGGGTATCATCAGTGTGAGGTTGGTTGTAATGGCTAAGCTGGTTTTGAGACTAGACTAGGTATTCACCACAATTATTACGGTTATGGTGGGTAAAAAAAAAGTGATAAAAACCCTCCACAGTAAAGCATAAAGCAACTGTAAATATTACTGTATGTTCATTTGCATGTCTATATATATATAATATATATATATATATATATATGAAAAAAGAATAAAAAAACAGGCGCACACCTAGTGCATTAACGTAATAAAATATGTATTAAAGGAACATTAAATCAAACAAATGCCCACTCACAAGAGTACTGCAAAATAAAGGATGTATGAGATTGGCTCTCATAAGCCAGCAACGCGGTCCACTCTGTCCAACTCGAGGTATCAGCGTCCTCCTGTGACCCTCCTTCGTGTGCCCAGAAACGGAATCCCTCCTGTTGGGTGCCCGGCAAAAGGAGTCCCTTCGGGAACAGGTGGTTGAAAATCCTGTATGCCGATAGCAGGATCGTAGGAGACTCAGGAGCTCATGTCTCTCATCCAGCAGCAGACAATGTTCATAGGCAAATGACGGCCGCAATCAAACCACGCCCTACGCGTTTCATCATCTGTGATGACTTCATCAGGGGTACTCCTTTTGCCGGGCACCCAACAGGAGGGATTCCATTTCCGGGCACACGAAGGAGGGTCACAGGAGGACGCTGATAGCTCGAGTTGGACCGAGAGGACCGCGTTGCTGGCTTATGAGAGCCAATCTCATACATGCTATATTTTGCAGTACTCTTGTGAGTGGGCATTTCTTTGATTTAATGTTCCTTTAATACATATTTTATTACATAATGCACTAGGTGTGTGCCTGTTTTTTCTTCTTTTTTCACAGATTTTGTTCAGGGATTGGTGATCCCATCGAAACGGGCTGCAGTCACCTGGGTGCAATACATATTGGAACAGGACATTGTTTTTTCAAAGGTTTTCATTTTTTCCAATTTTTTATCTTTTTATATTTTTAATTAAAATGTTTTTATTACTTTTTATTTTTTGATATAATTTAGATTATGTATTTTTGAGATTAGAAGTTCATATCAATTTTGTATTAGCTACAGTCATACCACCCCACTAAGCATATCAATAGCATATAGTCTAACAGTTTCTCATTTCCATTAGCTGTATATTCAGGGTATATTAGAGGTGCTACTTCATTGTTTTTATTCTTGTTTTATATATATATATATATTTATATATTTATATATATATATATATATATATATATATATATATATATATATATATATATTGCCCACACTGTATGCAGGGCATTACAAATAAGACAATACAATACTGGGAATAATAATACAATAATTGCAACAAACAAAATCAGACAATAGGTACTCTAAGGTAATCCCTGAATCAAAGCGTACAATTTAAGCGATTGTTTCGATGTAATAAATACAGAACACATTTGTTTGCTTTCATATCTGTCTCGCCTCTATCCATACATGTATGTACATTGTGAGAATCTGGATTTGGGGCACTGGGATCTTTGGCGGGATGTAGCACCAAGGGCAACTCAATCTTACAATCTTTGGTGAGTATTGTAGTGCTACTACAAAACACCAGTTTCATTCTGCATGGTTATATGTACATGATTGCCATTAAAACAAGAAAATGTTTTTGAAATGTCTATTATTATTCACAATATTTTTTAGGGATATAATTAGACCTTTTTTTAAACACGATAACTTCATCAAGACATATTTCTGCTTCAAGGTATATGCAATTAGGACTTGGTGAATTAGTATAACTATCTGTGGCAAAATTGCAAAATGACTGTCAATATGTGATGATGCTCATGGGTAATTTAAAATAAGACTTTGCTAAATGCAATAAAAATTAAAAATAGGCTCTGTGTATTATTCTGTATTGAGTTCCAATTGATTGGGTTAATCATACTTTGCAAAGTAAACTTAACGTCTAGGTCAGAAGTTCACAATGAATGAATCCCTAGATATTTACCAAACCAAAATTAAATTACATTCTTAATTGTTTTGCAAATGCATTGGCCTAACTAATTAAATAGAAATTACTTTCAGAGTTGATAGTGTAAAGAATTATGAAGCCTTTAGACCTCATTCCAAATTAGAAAGGAAGTCAACTATTTTTCCCTTGACAGGGCAGCAAGAGGCAGCTAAGCATTTGCTTTTAATGATAACTCAACTAATGCCAGAAATAATGTTTAAGAACAAATATAGAAGTCACAAGAAGCTGTTATTCTTGTAGCACATTTTAAGTAAATGCTGTCAATAGTGACCCGATGCTCTAAATTAAATTAAACATCTAATGGGTGCAGCTGTTACTAGTACAAAAACATCATACCAGCCGTAATATGTTGTGATTCCTTATCATCAATATTTATTTCCTAAAATGATACAAAAAAAAAACAAGTTTTGCACAGCTTATGGACATCACACTTTCCATATTTAAGTCCCTTTAATGAATGTGTTCCATGATTGTATCATACATGGCTATATGTACACAACATGAATGTAAGTTAATGCATTGTTAAATCGACATTACTCCGCTTCTCCCCATCTTGAACAGGGACCTAAAAATAAGGAGAATTCTGCCTCTTTACCAGATGAACCCTAGTTCTCCTGCAAAAACGTTCTTCTTTAATAGTGGGCTTGTTACAGTGATCTGCCTACAGGCCATTCAACGTACTGTACCCCAGATCAGCCAATTAGAACAGCTGACAAATGGTATTAAATCAAAGGGCCACATGGCTTTTCCCTTGCTCTGTACAGTACAAACAGATCTGTGAGCTCTTTGAGCTAGATCCCTTTATCCCTTTATCATACTGCTGCTTGTCTCTCCTTAATTTCAATGTTTGAAAGGGCACAAAGGATACTTTTCTTCAGGTTGTTTAATATGTTGGAGAGGAGCAGAACTCTGCTCTACCTTATATCACAGTAACTTATGAGGAAACTATGCTGCTAATCAAGATACAATACCTGGTTGGTTGGGCAGAAAATGTTCACATTTGGGAATATACCTTCTGAATCTTGGGTATAAACATGTACATACATCTTCTGTTCCATTGTACTCAATAACTACTTTACAGTATCTCAGTGGAAGAGATGTTGACAAATTCAACAGACAAGTTACTAACTGAAAACTACTATTGCATTTCATACGCTTTGCTTGTTAATAAGTTGACATTAGAAAGGCTTTTGGATATCTAATTATGTTATGCAAAATTAGTCTGCAGTAGGCATTTAAGGTCAACATGTAGCCATTTTAAATATAGAGTAAATATATTAGTTGTTCTCAATGGACACGCTGTAAAAATGGTCTTAAAATCTATTAAACCTACTGTAGGAGTAAAGAAAGAAGATTAACAAAATACAATTGTTAAAGGGTTAATTCATCTGCCATTATGATGCGCTGACCCACCTAAAATTATGGGGAAATGTGGACTCAAATAAATATAGGGCTTTGGCCCTGAAACAAGGTCAATCTGGAAACATGTTTATGAATTGCAGGTTTCCCTTAGTACTTCATCTATGGATGTTTAGTTGGGTTATTTTTTATTTAATTTTATTTTCTTGTTATTTTAGGATTGAGCGTAATCAAAATGTATAATATTCTTTTACATAAATGTAAATGTTCTTACATTTTGTGAATTTGCTGCTGCTGCTGCAAACATTAAGGACATCAAGTTCAAATGGCAACAATTAAGAATTGTTTATGAAAATAATAAAATTTATCTGACAAGAAATAGGCAAATATATTCCTACATTTGAAATACTGTATGTTGCTTTCCATTTTCTATTATATTTTTATTATTTTGTTTGTTTTTGATGCTGAGTATTCATATTGCTTTTATTGTTATTAAATAATAAGATATTGATTGAAAGTCGTTCTTTGGGTGATATTACACATAAGTGTACAGTATGTATACAATGTTCTGTTTCTATCCAGGTGCATGAATATCATAGTGATTAATTTTGCTTTAAGTCCTCCCCTATGATGACATCATTATTCTTCGTATTTAGCACCTAATTATACGTTGGAGCTAAATACCTGGTGTCTTTCAATATTTGATATACGCACCCAAAAAAGGTAAAGCTTTACCTTAAATGTGCATTTTCATTGGCTTGCTTCTTTTTTTATTATAATGTTGCTGAATCTCTGTTTATTTATATTGTTTGTATATAATATAGTTATTGATGGAACATGAGGTGGAGAGTTTCTATAGCACAATCTCCTTTAAATATTTTGAGCATTAAGAAACTATTTTTGATATTTATATTAGATAGCAGTGTAACATAAACATAAGTTTAGTCCCCTTTGGGGACTACTACTGCAGTTAAGGGGTTAACAACCTTTATGGGTTAACTGTGTGGGCTCTCTCAGGTTACTCTCCTCCCCATCGTGTGATGTAGGATGACTGCGTAAAAGGGATGCCGCTCCCTTTTACGTCTTGTGAACTGTGATGACCCTATATGGAGTTTAGAGGGTATACTCTATATAGCTCCACCCAATGTTATTGAAACAGGCTCTTTAGAGTTCTACAGGGAAAAGGGAGACCAAAAAGCGCACCAGCACAAACGGAGCAGGAAAAAACCAGAACAAAAAAATGATTTAAAGGGCACTTTAATGTGGCAAAAGACCCATCCAATGCATTTCGAACGTCGCAGCGTTCTTTTTCAAGGATAAAACACAATGTGATAACATCCATTATATACCCTCTTACCTGTGGGCCATTTTGCGCCAAAAATCAGAACCTGATGACGTCATAACAGAGCGACTCAGTGCCGATCTAAGGGCAAAAGGAAGTACCAAAGGCAGTGTGGCCATTTTGGATGTGGGCAAACATAGGAACACAATAACAAAGCTTTATTGACCATTCCAGCAGAACAAAATACATTGCTGCTAACTGGACAAGCATATTTAAACGAAATAAAGCTATATTAAACTAAACTAATGCTTAATAAAGGGTACCATTATATCAAGGAAAAACATGAACAAGGTGGATTAAAAAACTAGCTGTGTTGCAACTAAGTTATATACAAAAAAAAGTTAAAAATAAAAACCTCTAGACATGATTAAAAAAATGTGCAAGAAAAGTAAATTTAAAGACATATTACACATACATACTGCATAACACAGATTGTGTACCTAAATCATAGGAACCAGGGAAATACAACCATTATAAAATATGAAGTATTATCCACAAGATACATCAAAGAACAATTTAAGCTTACATATTAGCATAATATTTGCATGATAAGGCATAGGTTCAAAGGTTATAATGACAAGAATATAATGTCCAATATAATGACAATTGTCTTATTTAATCTGTATTACCAACTAATTACACCATAATACGTCTATCACAAAAATGTTTACAAAAAATGTGTTAGTTGCCAGTCAATGTTCAAGCCCATAGGGAAGCGCGTTTGGAGAGTGAAGATCCAATACGCCTCCCTACGGTCCAGAAGGTTGATATGATCACCTCCTCTAGATTTAGAAATAACTGATTCAATCCCCAAAAAGGAAAAATTATTAATTCCTCCCTGACCACATTCAGTGAAATGTTTTGAGACTGGATGATTAGTGTCTCTCAATTTTATGAGCCTTAAATGCTCTAACATCCTGACCTTAAGGGCTCTAGTCGTCCTCCCCACATACCTCTTGCCACAACCACATGTTATTAGATAAATCACAAATTGACTTTTACAATTTATAAAACTGTTAATCTTAAATTCCTTATTTGGTAATATATTCACACCATGTGGCGGTGGCAAGGCAAACTGGAAAAAACTTTTGGCAGGCTTCATGTGTTTACATGCACTACAAGAGCCACATTTGAAGGAACCCCTAGTGATAAAAGTTTTTTTGAGACCAGAAGATTTGAGTTCACTTGGTGAAACATGAGATCCAATTGTTCTCGCTCTACGATATACAAAAGTAGGACCAGAATCCACATATTTTTTAAGGACAGGGTCCATGGATAAGACATTCCAATGTTTTGAAATTATAGAGTTTACTTTTCCACTTTGTTTACTAAATTGTGAAATAAAAAGAGGACATTTGTTTTTTGATTCTGTCAGTCCATGTGAGTCCTGTTTAATACCAATTGTCTTAACATTGTTAACAAGGCGAGAATTTTCAATTGGATGTGTGGGCAACAATGATGCTCTCTCTGTATGTAATGCATTTTCAAATGCAATTGCTAAATGTGATTTGGGGTATCCCCTTTCCAAAAATCTCCTTGTAAGCTCCTCAGACTGAGAAAGGAAACCACTCATAGTGGAACAATTCCTTCTCAGTCTGAGGAACTGTCCCCTTGGTATGGCCTTTATGACATGGGATGGGTGGCAGCTGTCCGCCCTAAGAAAGGTGTTCCTGGCATTTTGCTTCCTATAAACATCCGTTTGGATTTTTTTGTCTATGTCTACAAATAATTGTAGATCCAGAAATTCAATGTGATGGAAATGAAAATTTAATGTAAATCTTAGATTATAAAGATTATTATTAAGATAAGATACAAAAGTGTGAAGTGTAGTGACATCCCCCCTCCAAATAATAATTAGGTCGTCCACAAATCTTTTATAAAAAACAATATTGTGACGAAATAAATTAGTGCTCGAATAAATAAAAAGTGCTTCCCACCATCCCATAAATAAGTTCGCAAAAGAAGGAGCAAAACTTGTACCCATAGCAGTGCCAATAAGTTGCAAATAAAACTTACCATTAAATGTGAAAAAGTTGTGCGTGAGTAAAAAGTGTATAGCGTCCAAAATAAAAGCCGATTGAAAGATTGATATTTCTGGTATCTCAATAAATTGGCGGACCGCTGCCAAACCATGGTCATGTTGTATAACAGAATACAGAGAGGTAACATCAAGTGTAACATCTGATATTTAAATCATTATTATTTAATGTGTTAACAAAAGAATTCAACGACGATTCATCTCCGTCCCATATCATTATGAGATCGTCGATGTACCGTTTAAAGAATATGATATTAGAACGATAAGTGTTAGTGCTGTGATATATAAACTGTGACTCCCAAAAACCCATAAATAAATTTGCGTATGATGGTGCAAAACTCGTGCCCATTGCAGTGCCTAATAATTGTAAATAAAATCGTGAATCGAATAAAAAATAATTATGAGTGAGTAAAAAAGTGATAGATTCTAAAAGAAAGGTGCAAAGTGAAGTGGATAATTGTGACATATTTAAAAAGTGATTAACCGCTGATAACCCATGTTGACGCTGTATAATTGAATATAAAGAAACCACATCTAATGTGACCCATCTATGCAATACCACCTTTACTATTTACTTGTTACAGTGCGGGTGCTCTATGCGGTATGTTGGCCGCACAAAAAGATCTTTAAAAACACGCATCGCGGAACACGTTCGCCTAATAAAAAAGAATGATGTTACACATCCAGTGCCCCGACATTTCTCTAAGTGTAGTGGGGGTGGTATTGAGAATTTTTCATTCATGGCCCTTGAACATGTTCCCCCACATACGAGGGGAGGAGACAGGGAGGGTACGCTTAATCGGCGTGAAATGTACTGGATATACACCTTACGCACTCTCCACCCACTTGGCATCAACCAGCAGTGGGAACTCAAACACTTCCTGGCTGCCTGAGTGGTTGGGGAGTGTGTGGGGTGTATTATTCCAGTATACTTATAACTATGGAATATTGCTGTGTGTGAACAAGTCCTGTTTAGGAAGTCTTGTTTGGCTTTTGTGTATATACTATGTCTGCCACATCGCATTTCAATTTATATTGTAATCTGATCTGAATATGGTATGCTTTGTGTATATGGATATATGCTATTGTTTATAAATCCATCAGGAGACGGTTGATCCACATCATCCGATTCTAATATGATAGATTATGTAATTCGTGTTGTTCTATTAATTATATATTATGTGATTATATACTAAGTGAGCATTACAGTGTCTTTGTTTTTAATCCCAAGTTTTTTATTGGTAATAGGTGTTTATGTATGTCTATTATGTTTTATATATGTGGGTAATATGTATTTGGTCCCTTTAATAGGATGACGTCCAAATCTGACTTTGTGTTAAGATATGGGAGGCCCTTGCCAATTAGGGAGGTGCCTATTGTATACGTCATCTCCTATATAAGATCCGGTACTGTGTGGGGATCTTCACTCTTTGAAAAAGTCTTTCTTTAGACGAAACGCGTCAGAGTGGTGCTATGTATGCTCACTGTGGAGCTTAATAAAGTTTTTTGAATTTTCCAAGCGTTGGTTGTGTGGAGTGCTGTGACCACGGTTACCAAATCCTCCCAATCTCCAAATAAACTGCAACATTTCTGTGAGATTTCTGCAGCCAGACTAATGGTCCATCGGATTAACACAGCGGGGGATACCTGCAGTCCCATTCAAACTGAATGGTACTGCAGGGACCCTTGTTGTGTTAATCAGATGGGCCATTAGGAATCTCACAGAAATGTTGAGGCATGTTGAGGCATTTACTGTGAGATGCCTTAGTTTTTACCCAGGCAAGTTATCGGATACTGGGTGCTGCATCTGTTTGCGCTAGTAGAATGGATCCAATATTGTTCTCACAGTTGAACAGGAGAGGCATGCTCTTGAAAGGACTTCTTGGCATAGTAACTCCATAGTATGTTTGGACCGGCCCAACAGGAAGATTCCTAGTGCAATCCTGATTATATTGGTATGAAAGAATTATGCAGTACATACTGTTGTTGCGGGTTGCTAAACCCGAAGCCCAGTCGTTCTGGGAAATTACAAGCTCTATGCAAAACAGTGCCAATTTATCCCTTACTACAGGTAACAAGTATAAGTACCTCCCCAGTGTAGGAGTGAGAGCTACCGGGGGATAAAGTGCAGAGTAATATGTTTTGCCACAAGTTTTCTGACAAGTGAGATGTATATCAATACCTGTGCAGCCTTATAGATTGATGTCAATAAAGCACCTTTTATGTTCTACAAAGGTTCCTGGTGCCAATCCTTGATCTATCTGCTTATTCACGCCCAAACTGAACCTACCCAACACCCTGCAAAGGTATGAGAGACTGAACACTGCCACTGTATATAGTCAATCGGATGTGACTTCCTTTGGATCCGGGTAAGGAGGGTTACATAAGAATTTTGTGTAAAGCCATTTTAAGGTAAGAAAAATGCTTATTATTAACAAATATGGAAATTGTGCTTTTTACTTACAACTGGTGTTCTTTTGAAACACATAATTTTAATAATACAGGATTTAGTCACCATACTAATTATCCCTTCAGCCAAATAAAACTATAATCCTGACTTTGTATTTAGAACATACCTGCTACCATGACAGTATGTTAGGGTTGTTTTGGCGCTGAAAGAGTTAACCTTCTTTTCCTGCAGTTTTTGTATTCTGTGTGCACTGCAGGTATTTGGTTACTTAAGAATGGATTATATCAGAGTAACATAACAATTCTATTATAGCCACATGTAACACCTCAAAGGCATATTACCACTGAGGCAAATAATCACAGATTTGGTACAAATCTTGTCTCAAAGGGACTATCATTTGTAAGAGGAGGAAATCAATATCAGGAGGGCAACAACCCTTTGGACATGTCTATTGCTAATTTTGCTACTAAAGTAGTTGCATAGTTATTCATACAACATTTCTTAGTTTTTAATTTCAGGTATTATTTTATTTGTCAGCACATTGACACAGTTGTAGTCTTTAGGTAAGGCCTTAAAAATGTTGTGCAACAATGAGTGTTTAATTCCTGGGGGTCTACTCCAGTAGCTTCAATGAGTTTGCTGCTATCTCGCAAGGTTTGGCATGTTCCCAATGAACGATTTGAAATTTGAGTTACAGTATCACGGTATTCAGAATGAATCTGAAATTATTTCAAGCCGTGTTATAGTAAAATGCCCAAACCATTCGGTGTAGCAGAAAAGTCATCAGAGATTTTTTCTAAATTCTCCCACCTGCGATTTAATCGCAGACTGAGCTGCATAGGGAGACCAGCCTCTCCCTGCACATCTCTCAGAGGCGATTGCAGTGTTTTTATACATTTTTTAATAGTATTGTAGTTTGAGGGAGCAGGGGGTCTCTGGAGCAGAACCGCATTAATTTCATGTCCAGGGACCTCATGCTTCCTGAGATACAGTGGGTGAAGGGACAGTGAAAAAACAAAAAGCGCCCTGTGCGTGAAACGCGTCAGAGGATCTGCCAGAATCATTTGTGTTATGTTTTAATTCAATAAATCTTTAATTTTGGTTCTTGTCTATACCAGCTTTTTGGCAAGTTGTGCTTCTGGCTTTTTTTCACCGTCCCTTCATCCACTGAGCATGCGCCTGGATGCACACTGAGCTGGAGATCATCTGATGTCTTCATTTCCTGTTCCTGTCCTTGCTTCTTGCTAATGGAGCAGGGATCTCAAGTTTGAGCAAGGCTACACGGTGCACAGCGGTTCTCCCCGGAGGTTCCAGTCATCACGATGACGCTCGCATAGCGTGACAGCGGATGCAGACGGAACACCAACCGGAGCTGTACCAGTGACCATTGGGGTCTCATTGAAGAGTATTCACTGATACCTGCTCTCCTCCAAACAGCTCTGAACGCGGTCTGGCGTCGCGGGGCTGATATTGCTCTCTCCCTCCTCCCCTCGGATGCTTTTCTTCATTCAAGTGACTAACTGCGAGTAAACACGCAACAAGATTGTGCTTATTGGGATTAGCCAGTTGCCTTCTACGCTGTGATACAGTGCTTATGTCCATATTTCACAGGGGATTGAGGAGTGGTAACACATATGTGTTACTGATATCATTTATTGAAGCCTACAAAGGAACTCCAGCTACAAAAATTTCCTAACATATGCTCTCTCATTGAGCTCCGACGTTTTCTTGGGGGCTATTTTTTAGCTCTGACAAACACTTCCTGAGATACAGGCCCCGTTATGGGGTGCCGGTATCTCCATTGCATTTAAATGTCCCAGTCACGTTATACGGGACATTTTAAAATTGCATGGGGATATTGGCACCCCATAACTGGGCCTGTATCTAGGGAAGCAGGGGTTCCCTGGACCTGAAATCAATGCGGTTCTGCTCCGGAGACCCCCTGCTCACGCACACTAGTATTAAAAAAGAAAAGAAAAAGCTTCATAAACTTAGAGGCTAGCCACTAAAGTAATGAAGGGGTTAAACTTGAATATCCTGCTTATTGGGGACAGAGGGATTGGGTGAAGAGGGTAGTAGTCCCAGGGTGGGTGGTTAGGCCTGCTGGGAAGGTTGCAGGAGTGGTTAGCCCTTTCACTACCATAGCGGTGAGAAAGGATATGGTCATGAAGGGTTAAGCACTCCCACTACCCACACGGTAGGCATAACCACGCCCCTTGGGGAAACTACCCACTTCACGCAATACCTCTACCCACAACAACCGTTAAAAAACACAACAACCCTAATACCCACTTCCTCTATCCCCAACACATACAGTAAAGTAATGGGCAAAATTACTATTATCCAGATCTGGATAATAGCTCATTTGTCCATTCATAATAAAACATTAGCCAGCGAGCAGAAAGTAACTAAAACTTCTATTTACCCCTGCCAGGAAAGAGGTCGTCCTCATGACTGATCTCCAGGTCCATGTCCTCCGTTGGTAGGAACACAATAATAAAAAATACAATCTAATGGCCCTTAACCCCTTAATCACCTGAGCGGTTAGTAGCCACTAAAATAATTAAGGGGTTAACCCCTCCCCTGCTAGCAACCCAGACGGCCTAACCACCCACCCTGAGGCAACTATCCCCACCCTCTACCTACTGATTGGCACAGTGGTACATCATGCCCATATAATATGGGCATGATACGCCACTATAGCAGTCAATGGGCAACCTAAAAAAAAAAACAACAGCACCAAAAAGACACAACAATAAAAGAAACACCCAAGCACATAAATACCAGAAGAATAAAAAAACTAAAAAGCCTAAATCACACATCAATAAAACACCACAATAATAAAATTAATGTAACTCCAAAAGACTACACTAATAAAATGAATATAACCCCTAACCAACAGAACAATTAAATAAATTAAAAGCCCGAACAATCCTAAAATGTGATAAAAACAAGCCCTCCCAATAGATAATAATTTACTCAAAACAATAAACCGAAATAGAAAACAAAAATTCAAAACAACCATATGCCAGCCAATAAAACAATAAAAGAAATGTAACCCCTAACCAACAGAACAATTAAATAAATTAAACGCCTAAAAATCCTAAAATGTAATACAAACAAGTCCTTACAAGACATATCAATTTACACAAAATAATAAACAGAAATAGAAAAAAAACAATTAATTCAAAACAACCATATGCCAAACAATTCATTGCCTGTCACTATATTGCTCTTTACCCATAGATAAATACATTAGCAGTCAATGGGCAAGCAAAAACATAAAATAAAAAAATAAAAAACAATAGAAAAACCTGAAAATGTAAAATTACATACATTCAATGTTTTTCGTACCTTTAGAGGTCTTCACCCTCCGAATCCAAGTGCATCTGGAAGCTCTTGATCAGTGACGCCATCCTCCACAAGCCTCAGTGATGCTTCTCGTTCCTCCACATTAGGTAAAAAAATCTTCTTTCTTCAATTTTCTTTTTTTCTGGTAATCCCCATAGTAAATTCATCAACGGATGTTGTCTCGTCGGCTTCTTAAGCTAAAATGAAACAGAACAGGCCTTATATAACGCCTGTAATGTCATATTTTAGGGTCAGATGATGCAGCTCCAATCCGATTAGACGCTGTACCATGTGACATATTTTTTTACCACAGTGGATGTAAATTACGATCAAACGTTTTGATATGAACCAATTATGCAATGTATTAGATGTATATGAACCAATTAGTATTAGATGCACATGAACCAATTCTGTAAAGTATCACTTGTAAACTCATTGTATATGCACTGTAAGTAGTACATAACAAATTAATGTGGATGAATGGTTGTGAATCTCATAAATGGGGGTACTAAGAACAATATTGAAATCACATTTAAACATGGACTTCGAACGCTACCAATTGAAAAGCTTAATTGTGGAAAAAGGTGAACATCAATAATTATTAAGGCACTACTGAATTATGGATTCAAAAAGGTTTCCCTATGGTAATAATTATACTATCTGTCCTCTTATCTGCACACATCTTTTCAACAGTAGGTTAAAGAAGTTAGGGAGCTGATTTATGTCTGTGCCCAAGAAGTGGCTATACCATATTGAAAGTTGTTTTTAAAGATGTGCAATGGTTTTATTGCAGAAGTTCATGAGCCAGGTAAATGTGCAGATACTGTATGTTTTTGTGAACATTTTGCAAAGCAAATCTGAAGACATTCACATTAAACCAAAGGGTACAATGGCTTTTTATATACCGTCATGTTGGCTAAATTTTGGTGAAGCGCATAAAATTGTGCTGTACACCAACAAAAACATTTTCATATTCCTGTCCAATATGAGCTTTTGTGAAAAATGTGTGTAACATGGCTGGCCCAGACTGCCTCTCGGCCCCCTGTCACGTAAGCCCTTAGTAGCTACAGGCTGTGACAGGCATTGACCCCAACATGCTGACTCTCTGAGTGACAGAAGTCGTGGTGACTCAGGGTCTGTGTACAGCCAATCATGGTACAGACCTTGTGCCCTCCCCTTCTGGAGTCTCAGAGAGGAAGTGCCAAAAGACAGTTCAGTTGTTTGCACCACTCCTAGAGAGAGGAGGTGTGTGCTGCTACTCCCAGCTCGGAGTGAGCCAGGCCAGTCAGTCCCTCCTGGGCTAGAGAGATCAGAGGCCTCGAGACTACCAGAGAGCCCAGCACCATCCAGAGGCCTTGGATCCTCTATGACCTATCTGCATCCGCTGTATACCCTCTGCAGTGACTGCCCAAATAAAGCATCCCTTTTCATATATCCCTGCCTGAGCTCTCAGTCTGTTGGGTAGGATATGGATGGAATCTGCCAAATGGGGCACTGTCTCTGGAAATCCTGGAGCCTACTGGAGCTGGAGGCGCTGACACCCTGAGTTGAACATCAAGATCATCAAAAGCCTGTCCTGTTCTCCACACCATCGCGGACCACTCAGCTCTCCTGGATCCTCACAGGTATGACCGCACCACAAACAGCAGTAACCAGTAGTACTTCTTCCAGAGAGGGGGGGAAACTGTGTTACATGTGCAAAGCACATTTGTAGATATTCACACAACTCTGGTTATTATATAGAGTATATTGCTTCATTATTTGGTTACAAATGTGTAACCCTCCTATGGTACCCCACCCGACATGAGATTGGGGGGTACACTCCTTCTGGTCACTCTGAGCGGTCTGGGTGCTGTGACCTGCTGGTAAACAGGAGGGCTGAGGGCTCTGCGGTGTTGTGGGGAGAACCAGGACAGGGACAGGAGGTAGTGTGGGACAGGTTACCTTGCTCTCTCTGTGTGGTGCAGTGCCTCCAGCCAGTAGGGATCCCCTGGGGTCTCCAGAGGAGAGACCCCCACTGACACTCCATTCTCCTCACACCAGGAACAGTGATACACACACTGCAGCTTCTTTCTGTGATTCTTTATTCAGAGCAGCATACACAGCATACAGCAGAACATCATAGGCCTGATCTTGCTCTCTGCATTTCTGCTCATGGTAGCTTAACTTCCCCCCCCCTCCTTACCCAGGTGGGGCAAGAGGGGGAGAACGATTCTCTGTCCCCTCTCTTCAATCTCTTCTCTCCTACTCCTACTAACTAACTGACATACTATATTTTTGGAGACATGTCTCAATTTGAATATCCTCAGGGAGTGTCTCTAACTTTGAATCATTACAACTCAAAGCTGGATACCGATTGGCTCACACACACATCAAGGGGTGTTCCAACCCATATCTACCCTTTGGATTAACATGCTCAAAGGTTGCTTGGGCCCGCCTCTGAATATTGCTACAATACTTCAGAGCTGAAACTCACAAACAGGCCAACTGAAGGAATTAACATTTCCACTGCCTGTTCTAACAGGACTGACAGAGGAAAGGCCCAGAATTAGCAATAGCTGCCAAAGGCCAGGCTATATACTCCCTCTGGTAAAACTCCAACCATCCCGGCTTGGACTGCAGCAGGTATAACCCTTACCTTGCTGAGCAACACCTGTAAATTACATGAGCTGAAATGCAATAACTCCTATGCACTCCAGCTTGACAGAACTGACATACTCACTACTGCATGGACACAGATACATGGCAATACAGTGATTAACTAAACAGAACCATTTCTACTACAGCAGTAATAGAACACATTAATAGTAATGAGCAGGCTTCCTGATCATTCTCCCAGTATCATTAGGTAGATATGGGAACTCATAGCCCATCTTTTCACAATCCCCCCCAATGCACAGACCCTTCCAATTGCATAACAGACATAACATCATATTGTCCATAGGGAGCCACGGGGCTTCCAGGTGAAGAGGGCCTGGGGGTCAAGGGTCGCACCTTGGGACTGGTGTTGGATGGGGAATGCGGGGCAGAAGGGGCAGATGACTCAGGGACTGGGGACTCCGGTGACAAGGGGCCAGCACCAAAGTCTCTTGGGGGCACGTTCAGGGAACTCTCCCCGGGAGGAGCAATGGCACAGTCCTGGGTCAAGTTCAATTTGCCCCTCCCTATGCTCTTACAGCAGCGGGCTTCAGCCAGCGCCTTGGCCTGAAGGCCTCCCGGGACTTATTCCACTCCCTGCATGTCAGGAGGAAAGGATCAACCGGAAGGGTAGTACTCACCGGAGCGGCCTGGATCTCTCTGGAGCTCACCCGGCCGGGCAACTCGGCGGCCATCTTAGCTCCCGGTGGCGGATTAGCGACAGTAGAATCGATGCAGTCATCAGGGGTTGTGCCAGCCGGCACTTCTCCTGCTGACGCCTCAGATACAGCTCCGCAGCTGTCTGGGCGTGATCCCAGTGGGGATCTGTAGACAGGATATGCAGCTCACCGCCATTAGTAGCAGGGCAGATCCCAGCTGCATCGAGTACGTGGGAGGCATCGGCCGATACCTCTGTGGTGTTGCACCCACGCTGGCCGCGTGGATCAGATGGAAGACACCAGCAACAGTTACTGGAACTGACAGCTCCACAGCACACTCGGGTAAGGTGGAGGTAATGGTAGAGACCTCAATGATGTCATCAGCCTCTGTGCTGCTGACAGGCTTCTCAGCACACAGGCCCAGTCTCTCATAATGAAGCAAGCAGGGCAGCCTGGCAGACACAGCCACCAGTGTTTGAAGTGGAAGTGCATCTGGCCCCTCACTTCCTGTTGCTCCGTGGAACACACTTAACTCCTCCCCCTGGTAGATAGGATAGTCCAATCCAGAACAAGCAAAGGGGGATTGGTTTGAACAGTTCCAGCACTTTCTTGCAAGCTGAAGATCAGCACAAGCTTGCAAAATGCAGAAATCCTTGCAGAACAGCACATGGCTTCCCTGGTAAGGCGGGAAACGCCATTTTGAGAGCACAAAATACATGACATCCCTGTAGGAGCAGGAAACGCCAGATTGAACATAGTCCAGCACAGTGTGGTCTCCGTTTGCATTCAGGAGCCACAAATACATTTCTGTCCCTGTAATCTTTTGAGTATCACGCACCCTGGGGTAGCATCAGGGAACGCCTCGCACAGGTACGGCAGTAACTCTTACTGCTGGGTGCACAGGGACCTACAGGCATTTCCCATGTAGTCCCTGCCCCCTTACCTCTCTCTTCGTTGTGGGTACAGGAGGGTGGCCACACTTCCCTGGGGATGCCTCAGGTCAGTCACCCCAACTGCAGTGCCATTAAGGGACCGCCAGCTCCCTGGTGAAGCCTCAGGGACCTGCCTCCCTTTTCTTCTTAGATGGGGTGCACAGGGGTCATAGGCGTAATCCCCAGAGTTCCCTGTCCCCCTCACTCTCCGCTGTGGGTACAGGAGGGTGGCCACACTTCCCTGGGGATGCCTCAGGTCAGTCGCCCCTGCTGCAGTGCCATTAATAGGCAGCCAGCTCCCTGGTAAAGCCTCAGGAACCGGCCCCTATTTTCTTCTTGGTAATGTAGATGGGTGCACAAAGGTCCCTATGCAATCATAGAGCAGCTTCTGTCCCCTTGAAGTGCATGTAAAGTCGTACGCTCCCTGGTGCATAGCCACCAGGAATAGTCCCACAGCAAGGTCTTCTTCATTAGGGTAACCCCCTCCCTGGGGGAGCTTCAAGGAGGGGTTCCCTCACGGCAGAGTCTATGGCTGCTGTTCTGTGCTGCATACAAAGTCTTTGAAACTGCTGCATGGTCCTCTGTCGTTGAAAACCTGTCCCGTTGAAAAACCTGTCCTGTCCTGGGGAGCAGTCCTCCTCTCAGCAGCGCCTCCAATTGTAACCCTCCTATGGTACCCCACCCGACATGAGATTGGGGGGTACACTCCTTCTGGTCACTCTGAGCGGTCTGGGTGCTGTGACCTGCTGGTAAACAGGAGGGCTGAGGGCTCCGCGGTGTTGTGGGGAGAACCAGGACAGGGACAGGAGGTAGTGTGGGACAGGTTACCTTGCTCTCTCTGTGTGGTGCAGTGCCTCCAGCCAGTAGGGATCCCCTGGGGTCTCCAGAGGAGAGACCCCCACTGACACTCCATTCTCCTCACACCAGGAACAGTGATACACACACACAGCAGCTTCTTTCTGTGATTCTTTATTCAGAGCAGCATACACAGCATACAGCAGAACATCATAGGCCTGATCTTGCTCTCTGCATTTCTGCTCATGGTAGCTTAACTTCCCCCCCCTCCTTACCCAGGTGGGGCAAGAGGGGGAGAACGATTCTCTGTCCCCTCTCTTCAATCTCTTCTCTCCTACTCCTACTAACTAACTGACATACTATATTTTTGGAGACATGTCTCAATTTGAATATCCTCAGGGAGTGTCTCTAACTTTGAATCATTACAACTCAAAGCTGAATACCGATTGGCTCACACACACATCAAGGGGTGTTCCAACCCATATCCACCCTTTGGATTAACATGCTCAAAGGTTGCTTAGGCCTGCCTCTGAATATTGCTACAATACTTCAGAGCTGAAACTCACAAACAGGTCAACTGAAGGAATTAACATTTCCACTGCCTGTTCTAACGACTGACAGAGGAAAGGCCCAGAATTAGCAATAGCTGCCGAAGGCCAGGCTATAAATGGAATCTAGAAGCGGGAGCATTCAAACAATTGTGGCCAATTTTCACATAATAGGAACTCTTGCAATGTATTTCCTTGGTGATTCATTTGATGATGTTTCATTATTTCTCAAATTATTATTCAAACTAGCTTAAACTTCTTTACCTAAGATATCTTTAAAGGTTCTGCTGAGTCTCACAGTGCTGAATCTGAACAGAAAAAGTAAAATAATTTGAGGCTGATATTAACACCAATGCGTGCTGCTCCTGTAGACTGACACAGACCTGAGTGGTACTAGTCAAAAGAGCGTTAAACAGTTCCCCCCCCTCTCTTCTCCCTATGTGATAAAGAGGAGTTCACACTCTTTCCTAGAGTTGGAAAGCTAAAGCAAAGACTACAAACCAAGCAGCTGCTTATCACATGATGAAATGCAACCCTATTCTTTTCTCTAAATGATCATAAATCATTGTTTCAGTTTAGAATTATCTAAAAATAAACAATTTACAGTTGCACATCCTCATGACTAGTGGATGAATAAAACATTCCAAAGAACAGTGGTTCTCAAATCTCTTCTCACAGAACACCAGTCACACCAGGATTTAGCAAGTACTAATGCACTTGCACACAGATTAATGCATCTACAGATGCAGCGGCTGTTAGTCGAACATTTCACGGAGCCGTTTTCGTGTGCTCTGCTGTATTCCACGCGGCATTCACGCCTGTGTTTACTGCTTTGATTTGGTTAAATTTCATGGATTATGATTTCTTTGGGTGCAAATCTTCACGTATCCGTGGCAGAAATGAATGAATTGTAATGTGTACAGTCCTGTGCTACTGTGTCAATTTGCAGGTGTTTAAAAACCAGAACACTAAAATGCCATTTTCTGCACTCGAAAACGAGTCAACACACGGTATGGTTGGAAGAAATCATGCGCCATGACATGGGTATTCCGAGGTATACAAAGAGGGAAATGTTCGAATAACGGCCGCGACATCTGTAATTTGCAAATTAATAGAATATTGATTGGTTGCCTCAAAAACATGGTTTAGCTCAGGGACCTGGGAGAGGTTTGATAACTTTATGTGTAACAGGTTCTTATACTGTATATCTATGACAACATAGCATGCCTTAATACCTACTTTGTATTAAGTTGGTGAAAATGGTGTACATCTAGTTTTGTTGCATTCTGACTAGTGATGTAAACATGCAAAAAGTAATAACTACAAATGATGAGCAATGTGTTGCTTTTTAACCTTGTTGCTGATTTTAACAAATTAGTTAAACTTAAATAATTATTGCCCCTCATTTGCCTTGTCAAGAAAGAAAAGAATATTTCAATCCTACTCAGAGTAAAATATAGTTATATTATCTCATATTCAATCTGTTGTCTTACTTTACAGTATCTGCTAAATGTCATTATAATTAGAGCTAGTAAGTATTCTCATGAACACTGGTAAATACTTATAGTTTTTCATAGTAATTTTAAAGAGCATGCCCTCTTAAATAAGAAAAGTCTTTAAAGAGTTTATTGTTACCTAATCTTTGAGCTTAATAATTTAACATATAAAATATATCCGTTTTCACACAGTGCATCCATTTATATACATATTCCAGTCTCAAAGAAGTGAACTGACCATCTCTGTTTCATGGGGAAATGAGCTAGGCCTTTTGTTGGATTTTTCAGAAGCTGCTGTTTTACTGTATGAGGTCAGATGGTCATCTTCTGTGTATGTCTATTGGTGAGGCAAACTGAAAAATGAAATCTAACAGTAAAACATTGATGACAAATGCTCTTTATTCCACAGCTTTTTTCAGAACAAAGGGTCTTGTATCTGTTTCCTAATATGAACTGGCTGAAATTGGCATCCACTTTCTATGACAACAAATCACTGGGAATTTTTAAGGAGTCTGTAAATTCTGTAGACTTTACTGAAAAAGTATGTGTGGTCCCTCTCATGTCTCTTCATTGTATGCAAATCCTATGATTGCTGTTCACTGTAAAATTAAGTTAATTCCAAACATATAAAGAATTGAGCAGTATTTATGATTGTAATGGTTCCTGCAATTACTAGCAATTGTTGCAAAGTGAATCTAAAATATGTTTATTGAATTTTGCTGGGATATGGAGAGGGGAGCACAGTATGTGGATCTGATGACAGGAAAACCAGGTTATAAGGTGTGGGCCGCATCACGAGAACATGTGGGTAACATTAGATGCAAGCTAGTTACCCACAATGTATCTAGACATTTTGACAGATCAATAACCCACAGTGATTCACTTTAAAGGTGAGGTGGCAATTATACCTTAGATTTGACCAAGAGAGAGACATTTGGATCCATATGTTGAGAACCTTGGCTCTAGGAGTTCTCAATGTGGATATTGATATACTGATACAGCGGCCATTATTCGAACACTTCACGCGAATTTTAGTGTTCTGGCTTTTAAAAACATGAAATTGACACAGTAGCACAGTAGCACAGTACTGTACACATTATAATTCATCCATTTTATTGCAAACGAAGAAACAGATTCCATGAAATTCAAACAAAACAACCGTGATAAGCGCTGGTGCCTGGGGCTATTGGCTGTGTTCATGCTGCTTGGAGAACAGCAGAGAACTCAAAATCGGCGCAGTGATGTGTTCGAATAATGGCCGCTGCATCAGTAGGTGCTTTTATTGTAGACAATTGAAGTGTCCCTTTATTCTCTGTCATTTTTTCCCTCCTTTTGTCCTCTTTGGTCATGAAATGGGTTGTGTAGTTTGGTGGAGATATAATGAGGGTTTTCCGGGAAAAGTTATCGATGCATAGGTATATGACTTGGGATTGCAAGGATATGGATCTCTTAGTGACATAGAGGCCCATGCCATTTGAAGGGCCACTCTGTATCAGTCATCTCAGGGCAGAAGACTGGGGTCTGAAAGGGAGTGTGCTGGGCATTTAATAAGGGCTGGTGAGAATGGAGTCATGGGTGTAAATATAAGCATGAATGTGGGGTGTGTGGTGGAGGACATTTGTCGGCAAGGTGTTTTAGGAGGGGTATAGGAATGGTTGGAAAAGGTTATGGTAGGGAATTTGCCCCAAAAGGGGGAAGATGCTTGTGTTTTTAGGAGATATGGAAGAATGTCTGGGCCGTTACTCTGATATAGGTGCAGCAGAATTTTTGAGGAAGGGTTTAAAAGAAGGATTTTGGATCCCCTTTTTAGAAAAAGAGGGCTGGGAGTGCAAAAATAATTTGTTGTCTATATATGAGCACATGGAGGTGGCTCATTGGGGAAAGATGTAGTTTTGGGGATCATGGTAGGCTCTTTATGGGCACCCCATTAGCTAATTTAAGGGTTTCACTACTGGGGGTGGTTCCAAAGAAAAGGTGATGGTTTTTAAGTTAATTCCTCACTTTGACTTTGATAATTCTATGGATTGGGTCCAGTGTTGAGGAAAGGGGGCATTTAGCAGATATTTAATCTGTATTTAGATTATTGCCTATAAACCCATCATGCTTTCGTTAATTATGTTGTGAGTTAGAAGGTTATTATATTGTATTTACCAATGGGGTGTGTGGTACATTTTAAGACTTTTACAGTAGTTCTTTTTGAGTGGGTTTTGTACTATATCAATGATTTTTTCTTTATTGGGCCAGCAGGTGCAGGAAGTTTGGTATTCCATTGGCTCATGACAAGTCAGAAGGACAAGCAAAAGTGTTAAATTTTCTGGGAATAGAAATTGACACAGAAAGGATTGAGTACAGGTTTCCAAAAGATAAAGGAAATATGGCAGGTGGTAGAGAGTATTCTGTTTAGGAAGAAAGCAACATTAAGGAAGTATCAGTAATTTTTTGGGCGTCAGTCAGGCATATGACTTTGTGGAGAGTTTTCTGTAGGTTGCTGGCAAGGGCAACAGCTGGGGTTATGAGGCCAGAACATTCCTTAGAATCACGATGGAGGTGATGGAGGATTTAAGGGTGTGGAAGGAGTTTTTTGAGAGCTAAAGGGGCCTATGCTTTAAGCGGCGAAAAAGCTTATTCGGCAAGGGTTTGAACTCGCCATGTTTTTGGCGAGTTGCTCTCACGTTATGCAGGAAGGCCCGATAATCTGTGAGAGCAACCTGAGCAAACATGGCGAGTTGCCGGTGGCTAGATGACCTGCCTGCCGAGAAGGTTTTCCCTAGCGAGATCTGTCTGCAGCAGAGATATCTGCCACTCTCTCTGTACAAATCTCGCCAGATAAAGATATTTTAAAATAAAAATGTTATTCCTAGTGTAGATGGGGGATATTTAGTTAGTATATATTATATTATATATATAAATATAAATATAAATATATATATATATATATATATATATATATATATATATATATATATATATATATATATATATATACATAACCCGGTTTAATGACACTCACTTTAAGTACACTCACGAGTAAGTACATATCGCCCAATAGGCAAACGGCAGCTCACGCATGCGCCGGTAAGCACGTCCTGAACAGCAATACCAGCTCCCTAACTGTTCCGAAGCTGTGTGCAAGCGGGGAGACTAAAGAGCCTGTTACAAATGCGTTATTTACATCAGTTATGCACGTATATGACGATTGCAGTACAGTACATGCATCGATAAGTGGGAAAAAGGTAGTGCTTCACTTTAAGTACATTTTCGCTTTACATACATGCTCCGGGCCCATTGCGTATGTTAATGCAGGGCATGCCTGTATATAAATACATATATATACATATATATATATACACACACACACACGCATACACACACACACACGCATACACATACACATACGGACAGTAAATGTTTGTATTGCAAACAAATAATCTGTGCATCATGTAACACTATGCCAATCAATGTTCAAAGTAAAATAAATAATTACAAACAAGATACTGTACAATGCCATCCAAACAATAATAAAATAAAAACAAAACAAGAAGTAGACAAAATAAATTACCATCAATTGATCCAATCTAAAATCAATTACGCAATTCAAAATTAAAATCCCAAAACCAAACAATTCTGAAATAAATGCAAGTTCAAAGTAACACCATCAGCCAAAATCTAACTACCAAAAAGAAGCCACTATGAAAAAGCAAGCCCCCTCCCATGAAATAAACTATTTAAAACACCACAAAAAATTACATCTAACTAAATTAAAATACAAATTACATTGCAGAAAACCGTTCTAAACAAACCAGCAAACTACATATAAAAAACATCAAAACAAGCATTTGCAATACAAACATTTATTGTCCGTATCTGTATGTGTGTGTGTATATATATATATACCAGATCAACGTCTGGTAAATAATTTATTCTATATATATATATAGAATAAATTATTTACCAGACGTTGATCCGGGAAATAGAGACTGGTAAGTACAAAAAAAACTGTATTCACATAGAAAATACACGGTACTGCATCCATGTATTTTCTATGTGAATACAGTTTTTTGTACTTACCTGGCTGTGTGCTGTCTCTATTTCCCGGATCAACGTCTGGTAAATAATTTATTCTATTTGTGCATAAGGGATAAGCATCAGTGGATCATCAGTTCACAGTGTGCCAACTGCCCTTGTTTTATTTGATTATATATATATACACTGAGGAGACCCATTAAGGTCGAAACAGTCTGTCTGTGGGTGGGTTTGCTGGCTATGCATCTTAACCCTGGCTGTGCTCAAAGCTGTGACCATGCAGCAAGCTTAAGCCTATAGGGAAATATGGTTTTGAAGCAAAAAGTAGCACATGTCATTTCCCAGAATCCCTTGCTGCAGTGGAAGTGCTGTATGCTGGGTGATAATGGTGAAAGGCGGGGTTGCAGACCTGTCTAAGACATGCAAATGAGCATACAGTAATATATCCATTTTATATATATATACATATACAGTGGTCGACAAATCACCAAAAAATCTACTCGCCAAACAAAAAAATCTACTCGCCACCTAGTACCACACGTGTGCTGCTTGGGCCAATAGGAGCTCGCCATGATGTTAAATCCACTCGCCCGGGGCGTGCAAATGTATAGGTTTGTCGAACACTGTATATATATATATATATATATATATTTATATATATATATATATATATATATATATGTAACGGGTATTCCCCCCCACCCAATCGCATATATGGCATATGGAAGGGGATTCTATATGTTACCAGGTGTGGTGCAGTATACCTGTCAGGCTGGAGGAGGTCTGAACCTCCGCCAGTGAGAGCCTGGGGTGATTCTCTGGAACGTTCTCGGTTTCAGCACCTCCACCTGTGTAGGGTTCTAGGGATGTAGAAGGTTACCTACACAGGACCCACACATATAATAAGTACATACACGAGGATGTATATAACCAATTTATATATATGCAGGCAATACAACACTTATAACATATACTACTAACACTCCCCGTAGGGAGTAACTCTACAGTCACCGTATCCCCACACTGTGTCCACAGCTCAACCCCCTTGTCCCATGGTCAGCACTGCCACTATGTGTGATGATAGTATGTTAGGATACGTTGGTGCACTTATGGGGGTACCTGCCGAGCGCTCCTGCACTCGGGCCTGCAATTGACTTCGCAAAGGATCTGTCGCTCGGTGATTCCGTCTGACCCTGTGGTTCCTTGCACGGGGTCTGCCAGGGGCGATCCCACCCTGGTGATAATCTCTGTGGGCACAGACTTGAGCCCAAGTCTTCTCTCGGGGAGTGCAGCGTCCGCTGTGTCCCTATCTAACACTAGTGCTACTGTGGCAGGGTCCCTAACCTAGGGCCTGTCCCTGTAGCACCACAAACTGGGGAGTGAGGACCTATCTGGGACCTAAGGGGTTACTGACCTGCTCCGTTCCCCTAGCTCTTCCCGGTCCTGACTCTAACTACTACCTAGCACCTGCAGTAACGCACTGCCACGTACTTGGTACTTGCAGCAAACGTGCTGCACAAACACATGATGTTTTCTTGTCAGACCTCACAGCACTGACAGCCGTGACTCTGACAAGTCAGCATATACCCACACATAAGGGCAGGGTCCCTAACCTGGGGCCGTCCCTTATAATTACCCACTAATCTGGTGGGGAGTTGGGGCCTGTCTGGGACCTGGGGGAACCTTACCTGGTGCAGGAGCTTCACTCGCTCCCTGCACCCTTCCTTCCCCTTCTTGCTCCCAGCTCCAACTAACTTAGCGTGGGCTCAGCACGCAAAATGTATCTCTTCTCGCTCCAGGGCAATCCTTCAGCCCTATTGGCTACTATGAGGCACCTGGTGCCTGCCTCGCTATGCCCCATGGGAGTTGTAGTCCCGGGGAGGCTGTCTCTGCAGTGGGGCCGCATGCGCACTTGCCCTGCGCATGCACGAGTCTCCACTGGCCACTGCAACTCCCTGACTCTATCTGCGCATGCTCGATCTCGCGCACGCTCGCACAACCCGTCATGGTGGCCCCCGCTAGTCGGGTACGCTGCCGGGGCTCCAGGGACTCCGATTGCTTCCTGCACTGGCCCCCACCTTCGCGAGCAGCCGGCAGGTCCGTCGCTGCCTCCACCGGGACCCGCGGCCCGGCTTGGGGAACGACGCCAATCGACATACATTTACACAATAAAAAATACATTGCATAAACTGTACAACTTAGCAGGTTGACTGTAACATCACTGATACATGGCATAACACACACACTAATACCCGAGGCCAGCTGAGTGTTAGCTGTTTGCTGAGACCCATTATGGGGTGCTCCTAACTGATCATGTGGGGGTACGTCACTTTTACGTTTGTGAGTCTCCCCCGGGAGAATCTCTTGGCGAGCACGCTCGGGGATAACAGTCACAGGGTGCTTACTACTTCCTCCCCCTGGTCGATGGAATAGCACCATGTCTCTGGACCAGAGCTTTACCCGGCCATCCACGGCATGGATGCGATAGGCCAGGAGGTCTTGACCTTTTCCACGGTCCACCACATGGTGAATGGAGCGCTCCTTTTTGGGCTTAAAGGAGTCAATTTTCACTGAATCACTCGCAACACAGTCCTTGTCCCTAAGAACTTGGGAGGCTTCCACTGGGAAGTGAGCCATTAGCACTGTCTCTGTTACATCCTGCAGGGGGTAAAGGGTTGATACCTTACCACTGCGGTGATTCACGGTGGCCAACAGGTCCTCGGGGACGCTGTCAGTTCCCACCTCAGCTGTCTTGGGACCTGTCCCCGGCACTTCTGGGGCAGTCCACTCACTGTCGCGAAACTCAGAAGCATTGGATTTCAGTCCTGGGACCATTTGGGTTGGAGCGCACGGGCTCACACTCTGTTCAGTTATGGTGACACACGGATGTCCAGCTACGTTCTTCTGCTCAGCATGAACTTTAGTTGGGGCCTTTTTCACGGCCACCTCCACCGGAGCCTGTGGGGAGTAAGGAGGATCCTCACCACTCCGCTGGCTTGTGATGGGTTCATCTTCCTCCGGTCCCTCCGACACACTAAGAGTCGCCACAGCCGGGGGACTCTTCTGCGGCTCCGGCCGCACCAGCGCTTGCTGCCGAGGGATATCGATGTGCAGCGGTCCCACAGCAGGGTCCACAGCAGATGCTTCAGCTTCAGCTTCACTGGGGTGGCGCATCACCACGGCTGGTTGGCTGCTGTCTTTCCTCCTCACCTGGATGAGAGGCGGTGGGTACTGATCCACTTGCACCACTGGACTGCTGGCTGCTAAGGGGGACACCTCCGCCAGGACGCGATGCCGAGTGGAGCCATTCGCCCTGGTGGCCTGTAAGGAATCCGCTCCTGGCTTTGATTATAGCTTTTGCAGACTTCTGCATTTGCAAAAGCTTCCTCTGGCAATCAATAGCACATGTGCTGCCTCTCATTGCAGCTTCTGCCATGTGCTTCATCATTGGAGGAATACTCACACACCCTCCTCCTGTGATTGGATCTCCGCCCTTTATATCCTGGGCTTTGGCACTGAAACAGTGCCGAGCATAAATTCTTACCCTGGACGTTACTCTCTCTGCCACAAGCCACCCTGGCTTGCATCCTGGTGTACTGACCTTTCTGGTTCTTGCCCCTAGCTCCTGAGGCCTGCTGCTAGTTCCATGCGGGGGCCCGTTCCTGACTTCTCTGCTGAAGCGTTGTTTCCTGAGGCCGCCTGCTAGTTCCATGCGGGGGCCCATTCCTGACTTCTCTGCTGAAGCATTGTTTCCTGAGGCCGCCTGCTAGTTCCATGCGGGGGCCCGTTCCTGACTTCTGTGCTGAAGCGTTGGTTTCCCGACGCTGCCCTGTGGTGTACTTCGGCCAGCCTGCTGTCTCCCCCTGCTGAGACCGGCGTCATGGGCCGAGGCCGTTCCTCACGAAGAGGCCACTCCCGCGCTCACGCTCCTAAGCTGAAGCGGGGAACTCCTGACTACCTGTTGCCGAACTCCTGCTTGAATAACGACGATGCTGCCTTCTCCAATCCTGACCCTGCTACGTACGACTATGAACTGCGCACTCCGGATCAGTCTGCGCGGACTAAGGTCGGTGATTATATAACCCCACCTCAGCCCCGCGGTCCGGTCCCGGTTTGTGGCGAGCACAATCGTAACATGGCCAGACTTAAGGAGCTATCGTGCTCCGCGGTCACCTGGAGGCTCACACTCAACACCCCTGGGGCAGTCAACTCGCCCTTGTCATCGTCAGCAGGTACTGATCCCAAGCCGGGGACCGATGGTACCATCGTAGAGGACCGGACTGGCCACAGTAGAGCACATGGGCCCACATCCGAGCAAGCGGCAGCATCTGGATACACCTCATCTAGGGCACACGGGCCCTCCACAGCTGAGGTAGGTGGACTAGCAGCGGCATTGGCCACCGGTGTAGAGACATCAGGCGCCTCTTTCTCCATGGGTTCCGCCTTCAGAGGTTCCTGCTCTACCACTGGGACGTCCCCTTTGAGAGGGTCTGGAACCGTGTCTGCAACATGGGTTTGGACACACGAGTCCCCCGAGGCCTCTAGAATTTGAACAGACTGATTACCAGCGTAACTCACTGTAGTGGATAGGTCAGGCTCCTCGGCCTCTGTTGGTTCTGCAGACCACAGCAGCACGGGCTTTAGGAACTGTGCCCCGCAGCAGGCACACTTGGGACCCCAGGTCTGTTTGCCACCTGGGAAGTCACACTGGTTACAAACACATCTTATGCACCCCTCTTCATCCACCACTACCGCCCGGTATTCTATTGGTAGCCTAAAGTGGTTAAAGTCCATACCACCAGACAGTTTCAAGTCCTTTTGTAGGCACGGGCACACAAGAAAGGATACTTTCCCGCCTTTTTATCGCCATGCTCCATACAACTGAGGGTGTGTTTCTCTGATTCTGTACTGTCTTTAGTGGGAACAGCGGTTGCTGATTGCTGTTCACTGTGCTTGCTCCCCCTGGTGGAATTTAAAGGAGGGGCACGCTCTATCACTGAGTGGTTCGGGCTCTGCACTGATTCACTCATATTGCAGGGGCGGGGCTCTGGGTTTCCCGCCAATCCTGGGCAGATTTTTGCAACACAATTTAGTGCAGGCTTGCAGTCAGCAGCACATGTGCTCTCCTGCTTTGGCGGGAGATGCCATTTTAGGTGTAACTCACTGGATGAGGGAGCCTCCATTTTGATCACAGTTCTGTTAATCTCACTAGGGCTCTCTGCGTATACAAGAGGGTGTCCTTCGGGTGGGGCCTCTGGGAAATGTAAAGTCAGAGGGGCATTTTCCCTGCAAATTTCCTGATCCGTCTCTAGCCATAGTATACTCCACTGTTCAGTGGCGTCGTACCTCTGCTCTATCCTCCTCCATCCTTGGTCTAGGCCCAGGAAACCCTTTAGGGTCTCACAAATTTCCTTCAACTTCGTCCCCCTAGTGGGAACATTCCTTACTACTACCACATGTCGCGGGGATACTTTTGCCCTCTTGGCCCATTCGTGGACCTCATGGCTTGAGGGCACAAACATGGTCGGGACTTAACTGTCACAAAAATAGAATAGGGCACCCCAGGTCTATCTCAGCAGCGCCTCCAAATGTAACGGGTATTCCCCCCACCCAATCGCATATATGGCATATGGAAGGGGAACCTATATGTTACCAGGTGTGATGCAGTATACCTGTCAGGCTCACAGGAGGTCTGAGCCTCCGCCAGTGAGAGCCTGGGGTGAATGTCTGGAACATTCTCGGTTTCAGCGCCTCCACCTGTTTAGAGTTCTAGGGATGTAGAAGGTTACCTACACAGGACCCACACATATAATAAGTACATACACGAGGATGTGTATAACCAATTTATATATATGCAGGCAATACAACACTTATAACATACACTACTAACACTCCCCCTAGGGAGTAACTCTACAGTCACCGTATCCCCACACTGTGTCCACAGCCCAACCCCCTTGTCCCGTGGTCAGCGCTGCCAGTATGTGTGATGATAGTATGTTAGGATACGTTGGTGCACTTATGGGGGTACCTGCCGAGCGCTCCTGCACTCGGGCCTGCAATTGACTTCGCAAAGGATCTGTCGCTCTGTGATTCCATCTTATCATGTGGTTCCTTGCACGGGGTCCGCCAGAGGCGATCCCACCCTGGTGATAGTCTCTGTGGGCACATACTTGAGCCCAAGTCTTCTCTCGGGGAACGCAGCGTCCGCTGTGTCCCTATCTAACACTAGTGCTACTGTGGCAGGGTCCCAAACCTAGGGCCTGTCCCTGTAGCACCACAAACTGGGGAGTGAGGACCTATCTAGGACCTAAGGGGTTACTGAACTGCTCCGTTCCCCTAGCTCTTCCCGGGTCCTGACTCTAACTACTACCTAGCACCTGCAGTAATGCCCTGCCACCTACTTGGTACTTGCAGCAAACGTGCTGCACAAACACATGATGCCTTCTTGTCAGACCTCACAGCACTGACAGCCGTGACTCTGACAAGACAGCATATACACACACCTAAGGGCAGGGTCCCTAACCTGGGGCCATTCCTTATAATTACCCACTAATCTGGTGGGGAGTTGGGGCCTCTCTAGGACCTGGGGGAACCTTACCTGGTGCAGGAGCTTCACTCGCTCCCTGCACCCTTCCTTCCCCTTCGTGCTCCCAGCTCCAACTAACTTAGCGTGGGCTCAGAGCGCGAAATGTATCTCTTCTCGCTCCAGGGCAATCCTTCAGCCCTATTGGCTACTATGAGGCACCTGGTGCCTGCCTCACTATGCCCCATGGGAGTTGTAGTCCCGGGGAGGCTGTCTCTGCATTGGGGCTGCGTGCGCACTTGCCCTGCGCATGCGCAAGTCTCCACTGGCCACCACAACTCCCTGACTCTATCTGTGCATGCGCGATCCCGCGCACGCTCGCACAACCCGTCATGGCGGCCTCCGCTAGCCGGGTATGTCGCTGGGGCTCCAGGGACTCCGATCGCTCCCTGCACTGGCCCCCACTTTCGCGAGCAGCCGCCGGGTCCGACGCTGCCTCCGCCGGGACCCGTGACCGCTCGGCTTGCTATTGAGGGGGTCAGCGGGAGCCGGAGGACACCATATATATATATATATATATAGTCAGATAAGGCAGTTGGCACTCCAATAGGTGCTGGTAAGCCACAGGTGCACGTCCCATATAGAGAATGTAGTTATACGTTACCGTTTCAAGGATTGGTAAACAAGAGACAGCACTCAATGTTGAAAATCAAAGTGTATTAGTGAAGGTCCCATTCTGTAGGACCGAAATTTATTTTTGCTATCACTAATACACTTTGATTTTTAACATTGAGTGCTGTATCTTGTTTACCAATCCTTGGAACGGTAACGTATAACTATATAACTATATATATATACATAAAAAAACAAAAAATTGTGGCGCCAAAATGATATTCTATTGCTCTGTGTAATATACTGTAGTGCTAATATCGTGTAAATAAAAAGTGTGTAAGATTCCTAAATGTGTTTAAAAATAAAGCTGTACATATGTGATGCAACTGTTTGAATACTAAACTAAATATACAGATATACTCAAAACAACATCATAAAATAATACATCAATGTGAGTGAAAAATGAAAAATAAAAATATAAAAAGTGTGCAAAAAGTGCTAAAAAAGTGAAAAGTGAAAAAATTATGATGCAAAATAAGTGTAAAGTTATAATAAAAAATCCAACCAGTCCTTAAATATTCAGTCCATAATGGGAGATATAGGATATGTGCACAGGGTCTTCTGCTGCTCTCACAAGGGATAAACCACCTCCACGGATATCTATGAACAGAAAAAGAGAGAGAGCGCACGCCCCATAGCATAATACTGCGTAATTTATTATAAAAATGGGGAAGGGATGGAAGGGGGGGGGGGGGGAATCGCACTCACAGGATAAAAAATATTAAAATGCAGTTTGTGAATAAATTCACCACCATCCGGTACTGCTGGGCAAGGTCCCTTCACGGTAGCTGTTCCAGATCACCTCCAGATCACCTCCAACCGGATAGGGATGCCTTTGTACCGACTGTGTGCTGATCGAATTCAGCTCTCCACTCCGAATGGCCGCTGTAATCTTCCCGCGCTTCGTGTGGCCTCATGCGCGTGCGCAGCGTCTTCGTGACGTAATCGCGCTTTCTCAGTCTCCCTGACGCGTTTCGTCACCAATCGGCGACTTTCTCAAAGGGCTGATGGATCATGGGTGAACGTCCTGCCCTTTTATACAACCAGTCCAGTAATTCGTGATTAATCACAGGGTGATGTTTAACCCTTAATTTGCTTTTAAGTTGCTGCTTAATTCAATGGATACTGCAAATGACTGGCAGCAAAAGGAGCAAGTTTGGAAACATTTTCTATGGAGATAATCACTCACTATGGGAGGATCTAAATTACTTAATGCATATACAAAACATAATAAATTACATTATTAAAACTGCATTACACTCTAAAAATAAAAACAAATGTAATTCATATGTTGGGATAAATTAACTGACAAACTGAATACATCTAACTCAAATAAAAATACACATATTAGTTAAACAAGTACTGCATATAAAGAATGAAATAACAATATATTCCTACATGTAACAATGGATTAAAGTTTAAACATTAAATTATATTAATATACACATAACAAAAGTGTTAATAATAGACAATGTGTTATTCCATCAAGGAACAGGGAAGCTAAGGGAAGTGAATGGGAGAGAGAAAGAGTTATAAGGATAGGTGTATAAAATACACCAAAACTGTATGTGTGTATAATTGAGATTATATTATATTGTATTGTTTTAAGAATTTCCAATTTGCTAATATATGTATATATATTATTTTCAATGAATACTGTATTAAAAAGATGTATAAATTTATGAATTTGAAATAAATGTTATATGATTAATTGTGCACTCAGTGATAATTCTAAGGACCGGGGATAAGGATGGATGTGATGATGAAATTGGATGCTTTGTGGGGAAGGGAAAAGGGACCCGATTTGGGAAGGTGGGTGTGAGGGGATGTGATCTATATGTGTGGAATGGAAGGAAAATGCTGGGGAATACTGTTTGGGATGTGGGAGTGGGGGAAAAAAAGGAGTACCGAGGAGAGAGCTGTTAACTTACCTCCACAGTTAGAGCGACGAGAGTCCAGGCTGGCAGGAGATCAGACTAGAGTACTAGCATCCAGACACTCATTGAGTCCACCAGGGGTAAGTGTCCCTAACTGGTGGATCCAATAAGTCTCCTGTCTGCACAGGATCTTGAACCGATCGCCTCCTAGAGCACAGGGAGAGATGTATTCCAGGCCCATTATTGTCATACATTTAGGGTCCTGGTTATGATGAATTTTATAATGTCGGGAAATACCATTCATAATTAATCCCTTTATGACACTCCTCCTGTGCTCCAGGAAACGGGTGCAGAGAGGCCTTGTGGTGCGTCCAATATAACGTAACCCGCACCCACACTGGATGCAGTACACCACAAAATTGCTGCGGCAGTTGATGAAGCTCCTAACCTGATAAGTGCTATCTCTATGGGTTGAACTGAACTCAATTCCTGTTCTGAGATGTTTACAGGTGATGCACCTCCCTCGTCCGCATTTATGATTACCTTCAAGGCTATTCTCAACCAACTTGTTGGAAACTTTAACTGATTTTAATTTGGTGGGTGCTATGATACTCTTCATATTTCTAGCCTTTCTGTAAACAATCGATGCCCGATCAGAAAGAATGCCTTTTAAATGAGGATCACATCTAAGAATTCCCCAGTGATTACTCACTATCTTCTGGATGGCTTTATGTGACTGGTTGTAAGTTGTGATGAATCTCAAACTGGATTTCACATTTTTCTCCGAGATCACTGGTGAATTATATCTCAATCGAGATGTGACCTGTTTATTCTTAGATGTAAGCAGCATTTTGGATCTATCAAGGGAATTAACTTTCCTAAAAGACTCAGAAACTAACCTGTTGTCATAAACTTTTTGTATAAATTTGAGGCTAAGTTGTTCAGACTGCTGGACAAAATCAATATCTCTGGAGCAGTTTCTCCTGATTCTATGAAACTGCCCCAGAGGAATATTGTGTAGCCATTGTTTTCGATGGTTGCTGGATGCATGAACATAATTGTTTACAGAGACTTCTTTGAAATGTGTGGATGTAATGATGTTAAGATTTTCATCTGTGGTAAGAAGTAGATCCAAAAATACTATGGAGGTGGCGTCTACAGTAAATGTAAATTTCAATCCCAAAGGATTGTCATCCAATGATTTAAGAATATCTAATAATTGTGCCTCCTCTCCATCCCAGATGAAAATCATATCATCTATGAAACGGCCATAGTACACGAGGCCCGCTCCAAGATCTTCATTTTGCCACACAAATCTCTCCTCCCAATAACCCATGAAGAGATTTGCGTAGCTGGGAGCGAACCTCGTGCCCATAGCCGTTCCACAGATCTGTAAATGGTAAACCTCCTCAAACAAAAAATAATTGTGATTTAAAATGAATCTAACACAATCCAAAATAAATAACTTATGTTTCCTTGGGATGCACAAATCCCTGTCAAGCCAGTATTGTAATGCTTCAATTCCCATGGTATGGTCAATGCAGGTATATAATGAGGCCACATCACATGTGGCCCACAAATAGGTGGATTTCCACTTAATGCCTGAGGTGGCCTCGATGACATGGAGCGTGTCCCTAATATGTGACCTGAGCTGAGCTACATAAGGTTGAAGATGATAATCCACATACTGGGACAAGCTCGACGTCATCGACTCCACCCCAGACACAATGGGCCTGCCAGGGGGATTGACCAGGGACTTGTGCACCTTAGGCAAATGATAAAATATGGGGGTGCGAGGATGAGGATTAAATAAAAATTTAAACTCTGTTTTAGAAATAATATCCTGAATGAGTGCTGTAGAAAGAAGCTCTTTTAATTCAATTTGATAAACCTGTACCGGATCAGACTCAAGTGTAACATAGGAGGCCTGGTCACCCAGGAGTCTGCGTGCCTCTAAGAGATACGCAGAAATGTCCTGGATGACCACCCCTCCTCCCTTGTCAGCCTGCCTGATGACAATGAGGGGATCTTCTTTAAATAGTTTCAATGCATCCTGTTCACCTTGACTCAGATTTTTATTTATCTTAGGTTTCTTACTGCATAATGCCTCAAAGTCCTGCAGTACTAAACTATAGAAGGCTTCAATAAATCCTCCCTTCGACTGATAGGGGAAAAATATCGATATGGGTCTAAAAGGTGAATGTATGATTTTTAAATCATCCTCCAAATCAAAATTGCTCTCAACAGGATGCATGGACAAATTTAAAGCGTCAATGCCATCCTGCGAAGCATTTAAAATGCCTTCTGATTCCCCCAGCAGTGAAGAGAGGGCCTCTAAATAAACATGATCCTGTGTGTTAAATGGATCCGCCTCTTTACTGTTTTTAATGTTAGTTTCTTGAATATTAAAATGTCTTTTTAACGTTATTTTCCTAATGAAACTATTGAGATCCACAAACAACTGGAAGGCATTAGGGCCTGTGTTGGGAGCGAATGACAGTCCCCTCTCCAAAAGAGATATATCATAGATAGTTAATAGTTTAGATGATAAATTAAATATGGAACCATTACCCTCATTGGGGGATATTAATCTTCTTCTGTTTTCCTTCTTAGCCTGCTGGACTCTCCCCGCTCTAACTCCTCTCCTCCTCTTTTTCCCAGACTCTGTGATTTGTTGGGAACCTCTCGGTCCCATAGGGGGTATTGTTTCTCCTTGTCTCTTTCTCTCTCCTTTTCCCTGGACTTCTTTTCCTGTTTCTGGGTTTTGTCTAAAAAAGAAGAATGAGGAGATGTATTAGTCACTATAGCTTCTTTGGGTCTGGTGGCTTTGACTATATCAGTATTTGGAGGGATGCGGGACTGATCACTAATGCCCTCCTCTACCGGCAGTGGCTCAACCTCAAGGGCCGAGAAACGACTGCCGGGAGCCGAGGCCATTCTGGATCCTTCTGAGGCGTAGGGAGAATTCCTCCTATGGTTGTGGGGTGTATGATGTTGCCCCTCCCTCCCTCTAGGGGTGTAGGGGTGATGGCTCCCTCCACCACCTCGTCTAGACCCAGAGTGAAACCGCCCTCCTCTCCTATTTTGACTATATGTGCGTTTCCAAATTCTGATTTTGTCTGTCGCATAATCTTCTTTATCCCTGCTGAGTTTAAGATCCTTCCTCTCAGTGACCTCCTTCTCAAAAGTGAGAACTCTTTTTTCAGTAACTTCATTAAACTCTTTAAAATCTCTTGTCTCAGAAAATGGTTTCAAAGTCTCCTGTATGCTATCTATTTCTATTTCAAGTTCTTTTACTTTAGTATCTCTATATTGTATTAAGAGTCTCATTAAAGAGAAGGAGCATTTATCCATGGTATCATTCCATTCTCTAGTAAATTCTACATTGGTCTCAAAAGTGGGAGCTTTAGTTATTCTAAGTCCTCTAGGAATGATTTTCCTATCTATGTAATCCTGAAGGGAGTATGCGTCCCACCAGTGGCGCATCTCATCCTTCATGAGTTTCTCTAATTTATAAAAATTCTCCTTTATATCAATGTCTCTATCTACAATTTTATCATCAATTACCTCTGGTAATGAGACTAAGCCACTGCGTCTCATATTCCTCTCTTTTGCATTTTGCATCATGGTTCTAACTACAGTTAAAAATATACTTCCTGGAATAGGATTAATATAACTCTCTATTATATAACAAAGAATACTATTGAGGCTGCCACTAAGCGGTTTGTGTTCAAGACACAGGTATAGAAAAACAAAAAATTGTGGCGCCAAAATGATATTCTATTGCTCTGTGTAATATACTGTAGTGCTAATATCGTGTAAATAAAAAGTGTGTAAGATTCCTAAATGTGTTTAAAAATAAAGATGTACATATGTGATGCAACTGTTTGAATACTAAACTAAATATACAGATATACTCAAAACAACATCATAAAATAATACATCAATGTGAGTGAAAAATGAAAAATAAAAATATAAAAAGTGTGCAAAAAGTGCTAAAAAAGTGAAAAGTGAAAAAATTATGATGCAAAATAAGTGTAAAGTTATAATAAAAAATCCAACCAGTCCTTCAATATTCAGTCCATAATGGGAGATAAAAAAGGGATGTGTGTGGTGCTCTCAAGACAATACTTGAAGCCAAAAATGAGTATATGAAATGGAAAACAACCCTTGAATGAATATATGAAGTGTCTCTAGGATGCAGCCCGGTAATGATAATCCCACAAACCAGGTAGTAAGGAAAATATCAGTAACACCAGCAGGTGACCGGTAGATGAAACATCCTATAAATGACACAATGATATGGACAAAAGAGGAACGAACTCACTTGGGAATCTTCATCCACTATAGGCAGCAAGTCCAATCAATTCCAATGTCCCAGGGTTGAGTGTGCATCCGTAAAGGGTATTCTTGATGAAAGACAAATGGAGGAAAAACGAAGCACCGAATCCAGCTGTGAGTACAGCAATAACACCAATAGGGATACGTACCAAAAAATAAGCTGTTTAATTGGATCAGAACAAAATAACAAACACACCTACGCGTTTCGGACCTCTACAGTCCTTTATCAAGGTGAATACAACAATAACCCATGGAGTGCAATTTATACTCACCACATAAGCGTGTAGGCCAGTAGCGGAGCACTTCCGCGTACGTCACGTGTGTCGGGTGGGTGACCCCTAACCTGTGACGCACAGTCGCGTAGTCACGCTGCATAGTCAGTAACCTGGGGTCGCGTCATGCGCAAAAGGGGTGGGAGAAACACTGCTCGCGCGTATACAAAACGCACCCGTAGCTAGTGCCTCCCACTCGATAAAGAAATAGCGCGTGACGTCACTCCGTTGACTGACATGTGACCAAAAAGGTCAACATGCTAAGCGCAACTAGGCAACCAGGCCTAATGCGTAACGTGGTGTACATACTACAAAACAAATACATCTTTATTAACATGAACAATAAAAAATAAAAACACTCGTAATGAGGAAAAACATAAAGCTAATAAAACCAGTTAAAAAATAATTTTAAAAACAATTGAAGGTAACCTAAGATATCAGATTATCAAGATCCTCATAGTTAGTTGCATTATGTTGTAAGGGTATAGTGAAAGCATATTAATATAACAAGTAAGTATAATCATACATAAATTGATAGCTTCACTGCCCAAAGAGATAATGAAAAAAGACCTTTGTCTACTTGTAATGTAACTAATTTTTATGTCTCCATAATAGATATTCCTTATGTACATGCCTAAGTCTGACAATATTACTTAATCTATATGTTAGCATCTTCAGTCACATGTAAAGAGAGCCTGAAAAAAAGGAATTGCGCAAAACTAAGTATCAAACAGAAGGGTCCCAATATCCCAATCTGAATTTAACCCATATGGGGTAAGTGTTTGTAGGGTAAATATCCAATAAAGTTCCCTTCTGTTTAAGATACTCAGTCTATTACCACCTCGGATTGGATTTGGTATGTGTTCAATGCCCTGAACACACAAATTATTTGAATCACCCATATTGCAATGACTAAAATGTTGAGATACGGGATGACTCAAATCTTTTTTAATTATCAGCAGCATTTTGGATCTATCAAGGGAATTAACTTTCCTAAAAGACTCAGAAACTAACCTGTTGTCATAACCTTTTTGTATAAATTTGAGGCTAAGTTGTTAAGACTGCTGGACAAAATCAATATCTCTGGAGCAGTTTCTCCTGATTCTATGAAACTGCCCCAGAGGAATATTGTGTAGCCATTGTTTTCGATGGTTGCTGGATATTCCCTTGATAGATCCAAAATGCTGCTTACATCTAAGAATAAACAGGTCACATCTCGATTGAGATATAATTCACCAGTGATCTCGGAGAAAAATGTGAAATCCAGTTTGAGATTCATCACAACTTACAAACCAGTCACATAAAGCCATCCAGAAGATAGTGAGTAATCACTGGGGAATTCTTAGATGTGATCCTCATTTAAAAGGCATTCTTTCTGATCGGGCATCGATTGTTTACAGAAAGGCTAGAAATATGAAGAGTATCATAGCACCCACCAAATTAAAATCAGTTAAAGTTTCCAACAAGTTGGTTGAGAATAGCCTTAAAGGTAATCATAAATGCGGACGAGGGAGGTGCATCACCTGTAAACATCTCAGAACAGGAATTGAGTTCAGTTCAACCCATAGAGATAGCACTTATCAGGTTAGGAGCTTCATCAACTGCCGCAGCAATTTTGTGGTGTACTGCATCCAGTGTGGGTGCGGGTTACGTTATATTGGACGCACCACAAGGCCTCTCTGCACCCGTTTCCTGGAGCACAGGAGGAGTGTCATAAAGGGATTAATTATGAATGGTATTTCCCGACATTATAAAATTCATCATAACCAGGACCCTAAATGTATGACAATAATGGGCCTGGAATACATCTCTCCCTGTGCTCTAGGAGGCGATCGGTTCAAGATCCTGTGCAGACAGGAGACTTATTGGATCCACCAGTTAGGGACACTTACCCCTGGTGGACTCAATGAGTGTCTGGATGCTAGTACTCTAGTCTGATCTCCTGCCGGCCTGGACTCTCGTCGCTCTAACTGTGGAGGTAAGTTAACAGCTCTCTCCTCGGTACTCCTTTTTTTCCCCCACTCCCACATCCCAAACAGTATTCCCCAGCATTTTCCTTCCATTCCACACATATAGATCACATCCCCTCACACCCACCTTCCCAAATCGGGTCCCTTTTCCCTTCCCCACAAAGCATCCAATTTCATCATCAGATCCATCCTTATCCCCGGTCCTTAGAATTATCACTGAGTGCACAATTAATCATATAACATTTATTTCAAATTCATAAATTTATACATCTTTTTAATACAGTATTCATTGAAAATAATATATATACATATATTAGCAAATTGGAAATTCTTAAAACAATACAATATAATATAATCTCAATTATACACACATACAGTTTTGGTGTATTTTATACACCTATCCTTATAACTCTTTCTCTCTCCCATTCACTTCCCTTAGCTTCCCTGTTCCTTGATGGAATAACACATTGTCTATTATTAACACTTTTGTTATGTGTATATTAATATAATTTAATGTTTAAACTTTAATCCATTGTTACATGTAGGAATATATTGTTATTTCATTCTTTATATGCAGTACTTGTTTAACTAATATGTGTATTTTTATTTGAGTTAGATGTATTCAGTTTGTCAGTTAATTTATCCCAACATATGAATTACATTTGTTTTTATTTTTAGAGTGTAATGCAGTTTTAATAATGTAATTTATTGTGTTTTGTATATGCATTAAGTAATTTAGATCCTCCCATAGTGAGTGATTATCTCCATAGAAAATGTTTCCAAACTTGCTCCTTTTGCTGCCAGTCATTTGCAGTATCCATTGAATTAAGCAGCAACTTAAAAGCAAATTAAGGGTTAAACATCACCCTGTGATTAATCACGAATTACTGGACTGGTTGTATAAAAGGGCAGGACGTTCACCCATGATCCATCAGCCCTTTGAGAAAGTCGCCGATTGGTGACGAAACGCGTCAGGGAGACTGAGAAAGCGCGATTACGTCACGAAGACGCTGCGCACGCGCATGAGGCCACACGAAGCGCGGGAAGATTACAGCGGCCATTCGGAGTGGAGAGCTGAATTCGATCAGCACACAGTCGGTACAAAGGCATCCCTATCCGGTTGGAGGTGATCTGGAGGTGATCTGGAACAGCTACCGTGAAGGGACCTTGCCCAGCAGTACCGGATGGTGGTGAATTTATTCACAAACTGCATTTTAATATTTTTTATCCTGTGAGTGCGATTCCCCCCCCCCCCCTTCCATCCCTTCCCCATTTTTATAATAAATTACGCAGTATTATGCTATGGGGCGTGCGCTCTCTCTCTTTTTCTGTTCATAGATATCCGTGGAGGTGGTTTATCCCTTGTGAGAGCAGCAGAAGACCCTGTGCACATATCCTATATCTCCCATTATGGACTGAATATTTAAGGACTGGTTGGATTTTTTATTATAACTTTACACTTATTTTGCATCATAATTTTTTCACTTTTCACTTTTTTAGCACTTTTTGCACACTTTTTATATTTTTATTTTTCATTTTTCACTCACATTGATGTATTATTTTATGATGTTGTTTTGAGTATATCTGTATATTTAGTTTAGTATTCAAACAGTTGCATCACATATGTACATCTTTATTTTTAAACACATTTAGGAATCTTACACACTTTTTATTTACACGATATTAGCACTACAGTATATTACACAGAGCAATAGAATATCATTTTGGCGCCACAATTTTTTGTTTTTCTATACCTGTGTCTTGAACACAAACCGCTTAGTGGCAGCCTCAATAGTATTCTTTGTTATATAATAGAGAGTTATATTAATCCTATTCCAGGAAGTATATTTTTAACTGTAGTTAGAACCATGATGCAAAATGCAAAAGAGAGGAATATGAGACGCAGTGGCTTAGTCTCATTACCAGAGGTAATTGATGATAAAATTGTAGATAGAGACATTGATATAAAGGAGAATTTTTATAAATTAGAGAAACTCATGAAGGATGAGATGCGCCACTGGTGGGACGCATACTCCCTTCAGGATTACATAGATAGGAAAATCATTCCTAGAGGACTTAGAATAACTAAAGCTCCCACTTTTGAGACCAATGTAGAATTTACTAGAGAATGGAATGATACCATGGATAAATGCTCCTTCTCTTTAATGAGACTCTTAATACAATATAGAGATACTAAAGTAAAAGAACTTGAAATAGAAATAGATAGCATACAGGAGACTTTGAAACCATTTTCTGAGACAAGAGATTTTAAAGAGTTTAATGAAGTTACTGAAAAAAGAGTTCTCACTTTTGAGAAGGAGGTCACTGAGAGGAAGGATCTTAAACTCAGCAGGGATAAAGAAGATTATGCGACAGACAAAATCAGAATTTGGAAACGCACATATAGTCAAAATAGGAGAGGAGGGCGGTTTCACTCTGGGTCTAGACGAGGTGGTGGAGGGAGCCATCACCCCTACACCCCTAGAGGGAGGGAGGGGCAACATCATACACCCCACAACCATAGGAGGAATTCTCCCTACGCCTCAGAAGGATCCAGAATGGCCTCGGCTCCCGGCAGTCGTTTCTCGGCCCTTGAGGTTGAGCCACTGCCGGTAGAGGAGGGCATTAGTGATCAGTCCCGCATCCCTCCAAATACTGATATAGTCAAAGCCACCAGACCCAAAGAAGCTATAGTGACTAATACATCTCCTCATTCTTCTTTTTTAGACAAAACCCAGAAACAGGAAAAGAAGTCCAGGGAAAAGGAGAGAGAAAGAGACAAGGAGAAACAATACCCCCTATGGGACCGAGAGGTTCCCAACAAATCACAGAGTCTGGGAAAAAGAGGAGGAGAGGAGTTAGAGCGGGGAGAGTCCAGCAGGCTAAGAAGGAAAACAGAAGAAGATTAATATCCCCCAATGAGGGTAATGGTTCCATATTTAATTTATCATCTAAACTATTAACTATCTATGATATATCTCTTTTGGAGAGGGGACTGTCATTCGCTCCCAACACAGGCCCTAATGCCTTCCAGTTGTTTGTGGATCTCAATAGTTTCATTAGGAAAATAACGTTAAAAAGACATTTTAATATTCAAGAAACTAACATTAAAAACAGTAAAGAGGCGGATCCATTTAACACACAGGATCATGTTTATTTAGAGGCCCTCTCTTCACTGCTGGGGGAATCAGAAGGCATTTTAAATGCTTCGCAGGATGGCATTGACGCTTTAAATTTGTCCATGCATCCTGTTGAGAGCAATTTTGATTTGGAGGATGATTTAAAAATCATACATTCACCTTTTAGACCCAAATCGATATTTTTCCCCTATCAGTCGAAGGGAGGATTTATTGAAGCCTTCTATAGTTTAGTACTGCAGGACTTTGAGGCATTATGCAGTAAGAAACCTAAGATAAATAAAAATCTGAGTCAAGGTGAACAGGATGCATTGAAACTATTTAAAGAAGATCCCCTCATTGTCATCAGGCAGGCTGACAAGGGAGGAGGGGTGGTCATCCAGGACATTTCTGCGTATCTCTTAGAGGCACGCAGACTCCTGGGTGACCAGGCCTCCTATGTTACACTTGAGTCTGATCCGGTACAGGTTTATCAAATTGAATTAAAAGAGCTTCTTTCTACAGCACTCATTCAGGATATTATTTCTAAAACAGAGTTTAAATTTTTATTTAATCCTCATCCTCGCACCCCCATATTTTATCATTTGCCTAAGGTGCACAAGTCCCTGGTCAATCCCCCTGGCAGGCCCATTGTGTCTGGGGTGGAGTCGATGACGTCGAGCTTGTCCCAGTATGTGGATTATCATCTTCAACCTTATGTAGCTCAGCTCAGGTCACATATTAGGGACACGCTCCATGTCATCGAGGCCACCTCAGGCATTAAGTGGAAATCCACCTATTTGTGGGCCACATGTGATGTGGCCTCATTATATACCTGCATTGACCATACCATGGGAATTGAAGCATTACAATACTGGCTTGACAGGGATTTGTGCATCCCAAGGAAACATAAGTTATTTATTTTGGATTGTGTTAGATTCATTTTAAATCACAATTATTTTTTGTTTGAGGAGGTTTACCATTTACAGATCTGTGGAACGGCTATGGGCACGAGGTTCGCTCCCAGCTACGCAAATCTCTTCATGGGTTATTGGGAGGAGAGATTTGTGTGGCAAAATGAAGATCTTGGAGCGGGCCTCGTGTACTATGGCCGTTTCATAGATGATATGATTTTCATCTGGGATGGAGAGGAGGCACAATTATTAGATATTCTTAAATCATTGGATGACAATCCTTTGGGATTGAAATTTACATTTACTGTAGACGCCACCTCCATAGTATTTTTGGATCTACTTCTTACCACAGATGAAAATCTTAACATCATTACATCCACACATTTCAAAGAAGTCTCTGTAAACAATTATGTTCATGCATCCAGCAACCATCGAAAACAATGGCTACACAATATTCCTCTGGGGCAGTTTCATAGAATCAGGAGAAACTGCTCCAGAGATATTGATTTTGTCCAGCAGTCTGAACAACTTAGCCTCAAATTTATACAAAAAGTTTATGACAACAGGTTAGTTTCTGAGTCTTTTAGGAAAGTTAATTCCCTTGATAGATCCAAAATGCTGCTTACATCTAAGAATAAACAGGTCACATCTCGATTGAGATATAATTCACCAGTGATCTCGGAGAAAAATGTGAAATCCAGTTTGAGATTCATCACAACTTACAACCAGTCACATAAAGCCATCCAGAAGATAGTGAGTAATCACTGGGGAATTCTTAGATGTGATCCTCATTTAAAAGGCATTCTTTCTGATCGGGCATCGATTGTTTACAGAAAGGCTAGAAATATGAAGAGTATCATAGCACCCACCAAATTAAAATCAGTTAAAGTTTCCAACAAGTTGGTTGAGAATAGCCTTGAAGGTAATCATAAATGCGGACGAGGGAGGTGCATCACCTGTAAACATCTCAGAACAGGAATTGAGTTCAGTTCAACCCATAGAGATAGCACTTATCAGGTTAGGAGCTTCATCAACTGCCGCAGCAATTTTGTGGTGTACTGCATCCAGTGTGGGTGCGGGTTACGTTATATTGGACGCACCACAAGGCCTCTCTGCACCCGTTTCCTGGAGCACAGGAGGAGTGTCATAAAGGGATTAATTATGAATGGTATTTCCCGACATTATAAAATTCATCATAACCAGGACCCTAAATGTATGACAATAATGGGCCTGGAATACATCTCTCCCTGTGCTCTAGGAGGCGATCGGTTCAAGATCCTGTGCAGACAGGAGACTTATTGGATCCACCAGTTAGGGACACTTACCCCTGGTGGACTCAATGAGTGTCTGGATGCTAGTACTCTAGTCTGATCTCCTGCCGGCCTGGACTCTCGTCGCTCTAACTGTGGAGGTAAGTTAACAGCTCTCTCCTCGGTACTCCTTTTTTTCCCCCACTCCCACATCCCAAACAGTATTCCCCAGCATTTTCCTTCCATTCCACACATATAGATCACATCCCCTCACACCCACCTTCCCAAATCGGGTCCCTTTTCCCTTCCCCTCACAGCATCCAATTTCATCATCACATCCATCCTTATCCCCGGTCCTTAGAATTATCACTGAGTGCACAATTAATCATATAACATTTATTTCAAATTCATAAATTTATACATCTTTTTAATACAGTATTCATTGAAAATAATATATATACATATATTAGCAAATTGGAAATTCTTAAAACAATACAATATAATATAATCTCAATTATACACACATACAGTTTTGGTGTATTTTATACACCTATCCTTATAACTCTTTCTCTCTCCCATTCACTTCCCTTAGCTTCCCTGTTCCTTGATGGAATAACACATTGTCTATTATTAACACTTTTGTTATGTGTATATTAATATAATTTAATGTTTAAACTTTAATCCATTGTTACATGTAGGAATATATTGTTATTTCATTCTTTATATGCAGTACTTGTTTAACTAATATGTGTATTTTTATTTGAGTTAGATGTATTCAGTTTGTCAGTTAATTTATCCCAACATATGAATTACATTTGTTTTTATTTTTAGAGTGTAATGCAGTTTTAATAATGTAATTTATTGTGTTTTGTATATGCATTAAGTAATTTAGATCCTCCCATAGTGAGTGATTATCTCCATAGAAAATGTTTCCAAACTTGCTCCTTTTGCTGCCAGTCATTTGCAGTATCCATTGAATTAAGCAGCAACTTAAAAGCAAATTAAGGGTTAAACATCACCCTGTGATTAATCACGAATTACTGGACTGGTTGTATAAAAGGGCAGGACGTTCACCCATGATCCATCAGCCCTTTGAGAAAGTCGCCGATTGGTGACGAAACGCGTCAGGGAGACTGAGAAAGCGCGATTACGTCACGAAGACGCTGCGCACGCGCATGAGGCCACACGAAGCGCGGGAAGATTACAGCGGCCATTCGGAGTGGAGAGCTGAATTCGATCAGCACACAGTCGGTACAAAGGCATCCCTATCCGGTTGGAGGTGATCTGGAGGTGATCTGGAACAGCTACCGTGAAGGGACCTTGCCCAGCAGTACCGGATGGTGGTGAATTTATTCACAAACTGCATTTTAATATTTTTTATCCTGTGAGTGCGATTCCCCCCCCCCTTCCATCCCTTCCCCATTTTTATAATAAATTACGCAGTATTATGCTATGGGGCGTGCGCTCTCTCTCTTTTTCTGTTCATATATATATACATATATATATATACATGTAGAGGTATCAGTACCGTGTTAGCCGAGCTTCAATAATCAAAAAATAAATAGATGATACCGTTCTGTGGCTAACGAAATGCTTTTATTTGTGCGAGCTTTCAAGATACACTGATCTCTTCTTCCGGCGATGTTACAATGAATGAAGCAAAAGGTATACTTAAAAACAGTGTCTCTTGGTATCGCTGTCTAGTTGTGCCTGTTTTTTCAGTAAATCCTTTAGCTTCATTTGAGTGCGGTACAATGTGGTATCTTCCATATTTTCATGTAGAGGTATCAGTACCGTGTTAGCCGAGCTTCAATAATCAAAAAATAAATAGATGATACCATTCTGTGGCCAAGAGACACTGTTTTTAAGTATACCTTTTGCTTCATTCATTGTAACATCGCCGGAAGAAGAGATCAGTGTATCTCGAAAGCTCGCACAAATAAAAGCATTTCGTTAGCCACAGAACGGTATCATCTATTTATTTTTTGATTATATATATATATATATATATATATATATATATATATATATATATATATATATATAATACTGAGTTAAGTTATGGTGAGTAAAAAAAGTGACAAAAACCCTCCACAGGAAAGAAAATATGCAAATACAACTGTATGCTCATCTGCATGTCTTAGGCAGGTCTGCAACCCCGCCTTTCTATATATATGAACCCAGACAGGACTTTAGATTTCCTGGTGACAAACCTTTTTTAGGCTAAGGAACAAAAACCGAGGACCAGGAGGACACGGAGGGGAATCAAGAAAGCTAAGGGAGTGAAAATAGGACCTATATTAGAAAGGATGGAGACATTCTCAGACACATAGGGGGTCATGAACTAAGCAGTGATAAGTGGGTTTTCTGGGTGCTAAGTACAAAGCAGTGATAAGTGCTTTTAAGGGAGATAAATGCCTTTATAACGTGATACTGTCTGTTGTGAGATTCACAAAGCAGTGACAACAGTGCAGTATCGTGCTATAATGGCTTTGTTTCCCACTTCAAAGCACTTATCACTGCTTTGTGAATCTCATAGCAGACAGTATCATGTTATAAAGGCATTTATCTCACTTAAAAGACTTATCACTTCTTTGTGAATCTCACAGCAGGCAATATCACTCTATAATGGCTTTTTATCTCACTTAAAAGCACTTATCACTGCTTAGTGCATAACCCCCAGAGTGTGAATTAAGTATCCTCAACCTGTCGGATATTATTTTGACTGAGGACCAATCAAATGTCCTAAAACGTGGTCTCTCTTTTTCCCCTTCCCATAATATGGACTGTATTGATTGGATCAAAGACTTGCATTTATTTTGTAGGAAACTTCTCCTGTTCAAACACTACTCATGGACAACCAATCCAGATGGCGATATTCCACTAGAAGTACAATGGAACACGCAGGAAATTGCAGCCATCCAAGACTTAGATTCCCTCTTTGTAGATCAAGGAATTGCGCAGACAGATGAAGTCAAAATCTTATCTAGTCTGAAACCCAAATCTATCTTTTGCCCTCCATGGCAAACATGCCCTCAAGTGGATGTCTTTGCTAAACTTGTAGCGGATGAATTTAAGAAGCTACCTATCCTTGCTGGCGAGCATAATCTTAAGAATGCAGAACAGAAAGCGCTGATTGAGCTCCGTAAAATGACCGATGTGGAAATTAAAAGGAGTGACAGGGAGGTAACATTGTGATATGGCCCAAAGAGATGTATGAGAGGGAGGTCCTGAAACAACTAAGAGACCCACACTGTAATTTAGAACTTACCAGTGATCTAACTGTTAGGTTTAAAACAGAATTAGATCTACTAATCAGAATTGCTGTTCTAGACGGTGTATTAACCCAACGAAACAGCGATGCCCTAATCTCTAAATGCCCAAGAGTATCTACCTTTAATGTGCTTCTGAAGATTCATAGGAATGTTTCCCAACCCCCCAGGGAGACCCATTGTCTCAGGCATAGGAGGGTTGTGCGAACCCGTGTGCAGAGTTATAGATTCTTTTTACGTTTATCTGTAGAGACCCTTCCGTCCTATATTTAAGATTCTATGGATGTTCTGTCATGTCTAGAGCATGTCGCGGTCCAGAGTGATACTATCCTCGCGACCTGCGATGTTGAATCTCTTTATATGTGTATAGACCATAATTACGGGTTAAGGGCGACTAAATTTTACCTTTCAATGCAAAATGTTTCGGGTGATCTTATTCATCTCATCCAGACATTACTGCATTTCATATTAACTCACCATTATTTTCATTTCAAGAATATATATTATTTGCAAAAAATATTTCACCCTGTCCATGTCGACATCGACGATATCCTCATCCTCTGGCAAGGAACTGCTGAGAGGTTTGGGGAGTTCGTCGATGTTCTGAACCACAACGACTATAATATTAATCTTTCTTTTCAATGCAGTCCTAGCAAGGTTGAATTTCTAGATCTGTTTATCAGCATAGGAGTTGATGGTAGTCTTTGCACAGACATCTTTTGGAAAAAGACTGCCTCCAATTCACTTCTTCACGCTGCAATTTTTCATCCAGCACATCAAATAAAAGGTATCCCCAAAAGTGAATTTTTGAGATTGAGACGGAAAGTCTCTACAAACAATAGATTTTTTGTAAGAGCAGAAGAAATGAAAGATTGATTTCTCAAATGAGGATACAGCAAAACATGCATTAATAAAGGGTTTCAGAATAACGTTGCAACACCCAGAGTATCCCTGTTGCAACCTCGGCCCAAAACACATGAAGGTCAGCAGCAAATTCGTTTTGTTGGTAGTTATAATCGACAATGGGGAGATATACGTAACATTCTCCAACAGAACTGGCCAATCTTAATGACAGATCCTGACCGTAGGGAAGTATTAGGCGAAAGAGTGACTATGACCAGTCACAGATCCCCCAATCTGCAGGATAAACTGGTACATAGTCACTATGTGCCTAAAGTCAACACCACATTTCTGTCTACCTTTCCAAGAGAGGCTTTTTCAAATGCATGAATTGCTCTGCATGTAGATTTATGCTCCAGACCAACTCCTTCTCCAACGCTTTAAAAACTAAAAATTATAAGATCAATGAATTTTTGAATTGTAAAAGTAAAGGGTTATATACTGTATTCTTTGCCCCTGTGGACTTCCATATATTGGAATGACCACCCGAGAGATAAGGTTTCGTGTTCTGGAGCATAGCAGAAACATTAAAAATTTCACAAAAGTTCTTCAGACATTTAAAAAAATTACATCGATAGCAAAGCATTGTATGCTTAAACACAATTCCGACTATACATCTTTATCAGCTTTTGCTATTGAAAAAGTCTGTCTTGGAATACGTGGCGGAGATCACGAACAGGCTCTGTTGCACAGAGAATGTAGGTGTATTGTGCAAATAGATTCTCTGATCCCCAAAGGTCTTAATGACTATCAGAGTTTTTCAATGTTTTTGTGATTTCCCTAGAAGCATACACAAATCCCTTTATTTGGGGATACTGTCAAGCTTTAATTCATGACCATATCCTTCCTATCCCATTCCTCTCTCAATTTTTATTTTATTTTTTATCTTATTCTTTATTTATTTGTATTTATTTTTATTGTATATTTATATTTATTTTTAAATTTGCATAAATTTAAATAGTATGGAGAAGAATTAAATAAATGCACTAAATAACAGCGATTAGTCTCAAAACGTCACACTGAAGTATGTGTTCAAGGTCGGAGAGGCTATGGCTGTGTGCATATACAGTAGGATTGTGTCATCTGCATACATGTGTATTAAAGCTTCCTTACAAGCTGTGAGAAGATCATTGATGAACACTGAGAAGACTAGGGGCCCCAGAACAGAGCCTTTCGGGACACCACAGAAGATATCCAGGGGGTTGGAGTTAGAGCCTGAGATGGACACATGTTGGAATCTACTTGATAGGAAGGAATAAAACCAGTTTAAAGCATGCTTCCCAATTTCAGAGCTCTGGAGTTTGTTAAGCAGGATAGCATGATCAACAGTATCAAAAGCCTTTGCAAAATCTAGGAATATTGCACCAGTGAGTTGTCCCCGTTCCATTCCACACTGGATTTCATTGAAAACTTTTAGCAGGGTAGTTACGGTGGAGTGTTTGGGGCGAAAGCCAGATTGAAATTGGCTAGGGAAATTTGTCTTGGTTGTTGATCGTTAGAAGGTTGGAATATATTGTTGATAACCTTCCAGAAGTTAGCTGGGTTTGATGTATTCTGGAGGAGATTGTCAGAGTAATATTGTGCTTTTGCATGCCTTGTTTGCCTTGTGCACTTTTGAAGTTGGTACTGTTTAAAAATTATTTTCTTTTTGAAGATCAGTTTTTCAATCAGATGCGGACAACCACGATGAGCTCTATTGTGGCTCCCTCATATGCAAATGTTTTCATGAATCACTTTGAGGACCAACTGTGTATACCAACCCGCTATACTGTATGTACAGCTCACCACCTCATGGCTACGACATATAGACAATATATTTATGGTGTGGTCTGGCAACATGGACTCTCTCCTTACATATTTTCAACAGCTTAACTCTGCAGTGGACACTATTACATTTCACTGAGTTTGCACTGTGCTCAGTATCATGTCTTTGAATTAGTTTATTTTCTGATTTTTTTTATTTTTTAATCTCTCCCTCCTCTGTCTCTCTCTCTGATTCTCCCTGTCTCTCTGTCTCTCCCTCCCTCTACTAATCTTCAGCACATCCTCTCCCTTCTGTGTAATGAAATGCAAAGGAAAACACTGATCATGTGACTAAAAAGTAGTTTCCTATCCATTTTAAACAGGGATGTTTTCCGACATTTTGTGTTACTGGCCCCTCAGTCACTGAAGAATTCCAGAAAGAGAAGAGCCCACATGAAAATTCACAAAATAACTGATATTTAATCCTTTTAAACTTACAATTGGATCTTGATTACTGTTCCTGAATTGTGAAAATGTGGGGTGGTCAAAATACAACGAAAGGAGCAGTTTTGTAGCAAATTCAGAGAATCCACATTGTTGTGTCAGTTTTCCCTGTGACCTTGGGTACATCACATTTCACTGTCCTTCATGCATGTTGTTGTGCTGGCAAAGTTCTCTGCACAAGACTGTTTATATTGTCAATGCTAAATGCATTTGCACAATAATGTGTAAAGGTGAAATACTGAAAACTTTTCACTGCACAAAATACATGTAATCTGGTCCCCCAGTTCCTCAGCACTTCTCCCTCCCCTCCCCTTACCTCCGGTAGCTGCGGGGACAGTAGTGGGTTGCTAATCCACGAGGACTACCCCATTGATGGTGTGGTGAAGGTTCGGCTGGACATACCCCAGCTGAACACAGGCAAGCATCACCCCATGGAGGTGGAGGCCATAATATGCACAGAGCCTTAAGAACATTCCAGCTCCCCCATCATATTGGGGACAAACACCGACATAGTGCTGGCATTAATTTGTTTGTACTTGCAAGAGGCCGGATAATTACCCCTGTCTGCTCTAGAAATACACCCCTTGTTACACGAAGAATGTTGCAAGATATCAGCCCAAGATGGGCACGGGATCCTCCACAACCTCAAAGCAGGGTTAACCGAGATTTCACCAGAGGGAGTAAAGTGCATGGCAGCAACATGCTGCTATCCGGACGAGGGTGAAGTCGATCATCTCTTTTCTCTAGGACCTGGGATCTGGGTACTATCAGGTACCAATGAGCGCAGAAGATAAGGAGAAGACGGCCTTTGTATGTCCACTTGGCTTCTACCAATTCATCCACAGGCATTTGTGGGGCCCCCCGCAATGTTCCAGCGGTTGATGGAAAAGACCATCGACAACATGAATCCACGGGAATGTTTAGTAACCCTGACGATATCATCGTCTTCAGTAAGACCCTGGAAGAACATGAGGAACGGCTGCTAAAAGTGCTGGATCAGCTGGGCCAAGAAGGCTTGAAGCTGTCCTTGGATAAATGCCGGTTCTGCTGCACCTCAGTTACCTACATGGGACACATAGAATCCGATGATGGAATAGCCATCGTCCCTGCCAAAGTCAAAGCCGTGGTGAACTGGCCCAGACCAGAGAACGTAATGGAGCTATGCTCATTCTTGGGGTTCTGCAGCTACTATTGCCGCTTTATGGAGGGGTATTCTAGCAAAGCAGGAGATGCAATGTGAAGAGGAAGCTCCAAACTAGGCGTGAAACACGTTAGAGTGCTCTACCTCCTGTATGCCATGCTGTCTTTTTCATTAAATTGCTTCTAAACCAAGTTCCAGTATTGTAGCCCTCCTTGTTACCTGTTCTTGCTTGCTGCTGTGCTCCGTTTTTTCCTCTTCACATTGGATCTCCTGCAGTCTGTTCATTACGTGAAGCACGCCTATGCGGAAGGATTACCACTCACCGTGAGTACTACAACTCAATTATTCATATAGCTGTGAGTACAGTTTGTTCTACAGTGCTGGACATTCAGTATCATTTATTGTGAGGGGGCAATTGTAGCTCTAGGGAGGGTGTCCTATATGGAAGAGAACCAGTTAAGGGCAACAATTCACAGTCACTACCTGCATTATCAACCAGGACATTTATTCCTTTATCCTCCCATACTTTGAGCATTTGTTGCTTATATTTACCAGAAACTTTTGATATTATGAGTATCCTTTCTTCAAGCAAGATCCACATTGTTTCAACATATATATATTGGAACTTTTCATTATATATTGGTAGCACCGATTTATAGAACATTGTTCTTTTTTCTCTGTATTCTAGCAAAGCAAAGGTCCTCAACAAACTTCTTAAAATATACCCAGAGGATATCGGCCAAAAAGCCACCTCCACGCGAACACAATTTAGCAACGAGTGGACAACCGCTTGTGAAACGGCGTTCACTGGCCTGAAAAAGAGCTTAACGAAGGCGCCGTTATTGCATACGCCGATCCCGAGCAGGCCTACTTTATTCATGTAGATGCGAGCTACAACGGCCTGGGGGCAGTCTTGCACCAGAAGTACCCGGCTGGCCTCCGATCAGTGGTCTATGTCAGTCGCAGTCTGACTCCCAGTAAGCAGAACGAGACTGGTTCTTCTGGCCACTCATGAGAGAGTCAGTAGAACACCAATTCCGCTGATGCTCTCTGTGCATCCAATGAAAGACCCTACCTACCAGAGCCGCCCCTATGGCTCATATGAAGAGCTCTGGCCTCTGAACCTCATATGCATGACTTTCTTTGTATTGAACAGATGGCCGAGGCATCCGCAAAGTACTAGTGATTACTGACCCATGCATATGGTACGCCCAAGCCTTCCCAACCAAAGACCAGAAGGCCAAAGTATTATGGGAGAGGTACTTTATCCATTATGGACTGTCCAATCGCTTGCACTCTGATCAAGGCCGGGACTTTGAAAGTAACCTCATCAAGGAGTTGCTTAAACTGTTAAATATCACCAAGTCCCGAACTAATCCTTACCTTCCAGAGGGAGATGCTCTGCCGGTGAGGTTCAACCTGACTCTCCTCGACATGCTTGGTACACTGAAGGGCTCTCAGAAGAGTGAGTGGAGCAAACACGTGGAATCCTTGGTGCATGCCTGCAACTGCACCTGCCATGAATCCACTGGATTCACTCCCTACTTTCTGATTTTCTGGCGAGAAGCCCGGCTACCGGTGCATATACGTCTGAGGGTATCTACCAATGGGGTACCAAACATGATGCACTTCAAGTACGTACAGTGGCTCCAAGACAGCCTACAACCAGCTTACCAATAAACGGAGAAAGCATCTGCTCATCTGAATGCCGGTAACAAACGGCACTACGACCATAATGTCCGCCATAGGGATATTCGTCCTGGAGAAGCCGTTCTCTTCCGCAATCTAGGGATTTCCGGTAAACACAAGCTGGCCGACCGCTGGCAGGATGGGGTCTATGAAGTCAAATCACAGAAAACGTGGATGGCCGGGTAAAAGTCTGGCACCGCAACCATCTACTGCCTATCCCACAAGTGGGAGACGATGAGCCAGAGATACCGGCTACACCTCTGGACAGTGAGCCGGAAGGATTGGAAAACATCGAGAAACCCAAAAATGAGTCTACCAAGGATTCTATGGAAACTGAGTACACAGTGCAGGAAACCGTAGAGGATCCAATGAGGGACCTTTTCAAAGGGTACTCCGAAGTCAAGGAGCCCCTCCCGGAGGAGCTACGGGTAAAGGGCCCAGATGAACAACGCCTACTAGGGTGGCTCCAGTGAGTCAACCTATGAATCCAAGTAGTCCCTGCCTTGTGCCACCAAGAGACTAGAGACATTTGTACACTCAATGGGAGAGGCTGAGCCTCAGGACTATGTGCATTACTCCACAGAGGGAGTAGAGGAAGTGCTTCGCAGAAGCCAGAGAATTAGGTACCCTCCAACCTGGGTAACCTATGATACAATTGGGGCACCCCGCTATGATGCTCAGCAGTGGACTCGCAGTAAAATCAAGTTGGTGATTATGTTTCCGGAAATGTATAACTTGATTTAAAGCTATTACTGTGATAAATTGTAAATATGCTGCATTTTCATTATATAACTTTGGTGTATGGATATGTTGTTCCCAAGCGGGGTTGTTGGGAGTTTCACCAGGGGGAGAGTGTAATCAGGGCCCCTCTGGTCCCCTGGTTCCCCAGCGCTTCCCCCTCCTGTTCCCTTACCTCTGGTAGCTGCAGGGACAGTAGTGGGCTGCTAAGGAGGTGAGAGCATCGCCGGAGACCCACCGCGAGTGCAGTATAGGGTGCCGCCATATAAGGAAGCTACACGCATGCGCAAGATGAGCCCGGCGGCCATTAGGAGGATCAAGCATGTGAAGTGTGGAGATGTGGAGATAGAGGTGGCCAATAGGAAATAGCTCCACATGGGAAATACAAGCCCCAGCAATCCTTGGGGCCAAAGACCACATGAAGCGCAGGAGCCAATAGGGCGCCCAGAATCTCCTGTAGGAGATAGATACATTTGGTGCACTGAGGGAAGCACGCCAGTCGGAGCTGGGACACCAGAGGGTAAGGGTGTAGGTGCAGGGAGTCAGTAGGCCCATGCACTAGGCCAGAGACCCCCTTTAGGCCCCAGCTAGGCCCCGACTCACCCTAGTTTGTGGTTGCTTAAGGGAATGCCCCTTAGATAGGGACGCTTCCCCAATTATTGTCTAGTGTAAGGGACCCAGTGAAGACACCGCACGGTGATCGCGACCTATTGTCTTGGTCGAGACCTTCTCAGTTGCCAAAAACTCAAGTAATACTATCCATGCCGGAATTCACCCCACGCGGAGGCGGATGCCATCGCGGATAAGACAACGTTGATCAGACAGATCCCTTGTTCATTGGCATTTACCGTGTGCTGGAGCCTCGGGCAGGTACCCAACTAAGTGCACCAACACATCACGGGATAGGGCTATCGCCTAGACTTTTAGGTGGGCCTGACATTGGGGGAAATGGACATCAGTGTATTGGTGCCTGGTACCCAAAGCAATTTGGTGCATTGGTGGCATCAGGTTGGGGCCTATTATACTGTGGTGTACAGAGTACTGTTAAAAGAGTGTTCAGTAAAGGTTGTTATTATATACGTGAGTGTGTGTATCATTGGTATTGTTCCTGTAAGGGGCTTATCCCACCCAGTTGGGATCTCTTCCAGGTGGAGGCGCTGTCACCAGACAAATCAGGTGCATCCCAGGCTCTAAATGGTGGAAGATCAGGTCTCCTGTGAGCCACAGGTAATGCACCACACGCACTGTAGCCGCCATATTTCCCATAGGGTGGGGGAAAGTGCGTTACATACCATAAAGATAGGAAACCATGTATTTGTGTGCTTTTGCATTCTTTCACAGATCCCTAAAACAAATAATGCATATAAAACTGATAAGAACAGCAAACTCCCTGACAAATTAAAACATAACCCGCAAGACAGCTGATGGCTCATGCACATCTGGTAATTCTCGCTGTGCTGGAATAAAACTGAAGTCCCTTAGCACTACAAAATAGCTTCACCTATAAGCTGATTTCTGCCTTTAAAGAAGCATACTGATTTGTTACATGCAAAACTATGGATCATGATAAATCCCACACCATGGGTATAATTCTCAGAGAAGCTTATATTTCAATATTGGTAAAAAATCATTGTCATTACGTATATTCAGCTATTGACCTTTCCAATGCACATGCAATGTGTGCCTCTTACGGTATTTAACAAATCCTTACACTACAAATGTTAGTTTTAACAACAACAAAGTAAAAAATAAATGCAAGTGCAACTGTAATTGCAGATATAGCAGATCTGAGTGTTCCCTCGGGTGCAGTTCTGGGAAATTCATCATTTTCTCTGCAAGAACTGTCCACTGTATTCTAAAGTATTTTGATCTTTTTTTTTTTTTTAAACTAGAGTGATAATGTTTTGAGTAACCTCCGTTCATGGAAAGGAATGTCAATGCTTACGCATTTCTAGATCATGCCTTGCAAAAGACAGCGTATACTGTAGCCATTACTTATAATCAATAAGATCTATAAAGACTTGATGCACCATAAATTCCTCCATACCATAAATGTATGGTACATTCAGTTAAGTTGTTTCTGTATATTCAAGTTAAGAGTGACTGCAACAAAGTGCACGCACACACACACCAAATAAAAAGATCACTTGTGAGCACATTCTCATGTCTTAGAAAGGTTTTCATCCCTGCCTTTCACCGTTATCACCTAGCATACAGAGCTTCCACTGCAGCAAGGGATTCTGGGAAATGACATGCAAATGAGCACACCATGTAACCTTTTCCCTGAAATCTATTTTACATGAAACCCTTATAAGCTAATGCTTGCTGTTAACACAGCTTTTAAGCACAGCATGGGAATCAGATGCAAAGCCAGAGAAACTACTCACAGACACCTTAATGGGTCTTATCATTGCGAGGTTGGTTGTACTGGCTTTTGCCATTTTCAAGGATGTAGGATTTACCATACACATTTTAAGTTATGATGGGTGAAAAAGGCGACAAGAAACCTCCACCTTATAGCATATACTGTAGCAAATAGCAAATAAAAAGATCACTTGTGAGCACATTCACATGTCTTTGACAGGTCTGCAACCCTGCCTTTCACTATTATATATATACAATATACAGTTGTGTGAAAAAGAAAGTAAACCCTCTTTGAATTCTATGGTTTTACATATCAGAACATAATAACAATTATCTGTTCCTTAGTAGCAGGTCTTAAAATTAAGTAAATACAACCTCAGATGAACAACAACACAAGACATATTACACTGTGTCATGATTTATTTAACAAAAATAAAGCCAAAATGGAGAAGCCATGTGTAAAAAACTAAGTATACCTTATGATTCAATAGCTTGTAAAACCACCTTTAGCAGCAATAACTTGAAGTAATCGTTTTCTGTATGACTTTATCAGTCTCTCACATCATTGTGGAGGAATTTTGGCCCACTCTTCTTTACAACGTTGCTTCAGTTCATTGAGGTTTGTGGGCATTTGTTTATGCACAGCTCTCTTAAGGTCCAGCCACAGCATTTCAATCGGGTTGAGGTCTGGACTTTGACTGTGCCATTGCAACACCTTGATTCTTTTCTTTTTCAGCCATTCTGTTGTAGATTTGCTGGTGTGCTTGGCATCATTGTCCTGACCCAATTTCGGCCAAGCTTTAGCTTTCAGACAGATGGCCTCACATTTGACTCTAGAATACTTTGGTATACAGAGGAATTCATGGTCAACTCAATGACTACAAGGTTCCCAGGTCCTGTGGCTGCAAAACAAGCCCAAATCATCACCCCTCCACCACCGTGCTTGACAGTTGGTATGAGGTGTTTGTGATGATATGCTGTGTTTGGTTTTTGACAAACATGGCACTGTGCATTATGACCAAACATCTCCACTTTGGTCTCGTCTGTTCAAGTCTTGTGGTTTGTTCAGATGCAACTTTGCAAAGCTAAGCTGTGCTGCCATGTTCTTTTTAGAGAGAAAGGCTTTCTCCTTGCAACCCTTCCAAACAAACCATTCTTATTCAGTCTTTTTCTAATTGTACTGTCATGAACATCCTGTTTAAGCATTGCTTTGCACGTGGACGTACAGATGTAGCAGGACTTACTGTCTTAAGAGCCACAGCTGAAAAATCTAAAAGCTGTACCCCCACTGCAGGGGGTCCATGCTTCTGGATCCGACCCCCCACAGTGATAATCCACGTAGCTTGTCCCTTTGCTAGAATCAATAAATCCTGCTACATCTGTAGCTACAGAAGATGTACAGTAGAGGCAACGTTAATTCTAACATTTGCTGTAAACTAGCCGGGTTACATTCTGGGTATGTGCTGGGTATGTGCTGGGTATGTTCTGGGCTAGTTTGAGGCACGTTTAAGGCATTTCTGCATTGACTAACGACCCATAGGATTAACACAGCAGGGATCCCTGGCAGTCCAATTCAGTTTGAATGGGACTGCCAGGGACCCCAGCTGTTAATCTGATAGGCCATTAATCAATGCAGAAATGCTGGGGCTAGTTTAAGGAAAGTTTAAGGCATGTATTCAGAATGTACCTGGGTGTACCTGGGTCTTTTGGGGAATTGCCACTGGTTTTTGTTAGAATAAGAGTTGCCTCTACTGTACTATCAGGAAAAGTTTGTTTACACTTAGTATACAGTACTTCTTTTTTCTACACACACAGAGGGTCCTTGCTTGACAACATACACAAGTGGCCTAGTGGTCAACTGCTGCATTTCACTTGCCCTAGGAATTAGAGTATAGAGAAATAATGTAGGGAGAGGGTATGAATCTGCTTTCGACTGGCTGCATGCGCCTGATCCAGACTTAACAAATACTGCACCGACACACTTTATTCGAGCAAATACCCAGTATGTACCTGGCAGATACCTGGAATGCGCCGCTCCTCACCTCTGACAAGCCCCGTTGCGTTTGCCTTCCCAGCCTGGGTTCATGCCTGGCTGACGGGCGGCTGATCTGTTAAATGATAATGATTAGGATTTAATAGGCTGCAATGCTTCGCGTGTCTACCAGATGGCATAAATTCATGAATTGTAATGCAGTATATATATATATATATACTGTGCAGTATTGCAGCCAGTGGGAATAAAATGCTTCAATCCCTTCCTGGAAAATACCTCAATGCACTCGGGCAGAAAACAGTCACAAACCTCAATACACCCGGGTATACCCGAATTCGTGGGACTAGCCGAGCTCGAATAAAGTGTGTCGCCAGTGTATACAAAATTGTCTCTCAACCACACAATCACAATACAACTTTTACTGTTAATGTTAACAATGTAACTTAAAATAAAAATGCTAAATCAAGTGTATCTTGAATGGAGCAGATGTAAATGTTATTCAACTGTACATAATACCGCGCTCCTCCCTATAGATTTTTGATGCAGGTAAAAAGATAGGCCTTACATATAGAAATTTAGCAATTTAGTAATTTAAATTTAGTATCTCTGAAACGTCATAGGGGTAGGTTTATTGGCTCATCTGCTTTACATAGCAGTTACTGAGCCCCTACAATTTTTCAATTAGTGCAGGTATATTACACCCCAGTGTCAGTCTGGACATCACCCTCCATTGAATGGTAGGTGAATGTGTAAGGCTGACAGAGAGATGTATATGTGTAAGTTGTATTATATTCACACCAGGGAATGTGTGCACCCTGTTTACCTTTATAGCAAAGGTAAGTATGATACTGGCTTCAGCCAGATTTTAATTGCACTACTCACATAAGCTCATGCTTTATTTAACCCCGTCAGGGCTTTAACACTTTTTTCACCAGTCCATGGGACAATTATTACATGTATATACAGTATAGTGTAGGTACCTGCATTAAACGGGTTGCCTTGACGTGGCATGCAGGCTTACAAATGCTTTGGCCAAAGTGTTTAACCAAATACCCTTTTTCATGAAAATATTATTTTATCTTAGCCTAATTGGTAGGAGCGCAGGAATCGTTCTTTTTGTAAATGTTATTCACACTGTGTTTTAGTTAAACGAACAGGAAACTATTGACTAGTATACTATCAGAGTAGAAGGTGTGCATGTCAAAACTGTGTAATAGAACAGTGTTAAAATTACTGGAAATTATTGGCTAGAATACTTGAAGAGCGTGTACAGTGATATTTATGTATGCCAAGAAGTTTTAATAAACACCTATGTAACATGACAGTATTAAACCAATAGGAGGAAACATTGTAGCTAGTACAAGCAGAGGGAATATGGTGCTAATATATTATTTGTAAGTGTGCCTAGCTTGACTTTAAACAACACTGTCTGGTGAAATAATAAGTTGTTAAACAAATTACAAATGATTGCTTGGCATACCATCAGAGAATTGATGGTATGCCAAAACCCCTTTTTTCCTAACACCTGTGTAATGTCAAAGACTTTACCCAACACTACAACTAGAATGGGCTAGTCTATTACAGTTAAAACAAAGTATAAAGAACAGAAGTTCAAAAAACTAAGTAGAGAGTTGGAACTGTCGATGGTGCTTTGTATACCCTTGTTTTCCATGTTTGTTTTGTGTGTTTTGTATTAAGTTTGTTTCATTTATTACAAAAAAAATGAGAGACAAAAAATTATAATATTGAAAGAGCCCATATACTAACATTCAGATGTTAAAACAAAGATGTGAAGAGTGGAATTAAGATATGCAATTTGTCGGTTGTCCATCAGCAACAAGAGGTCATGAGACACAGAAATGCCAGGGTTCTCAACATGGTACAGCCAGTCTGAGTTGGGTTTTAAACTATGTTGTATCATCAATAAAAGTGGTGGCCTTATTCCTCCAGTAAGTTTTCAGTTGTCTTCCTTTAGCAGTAGAAGCTCACCGTGCTTTCCTCAGTCATGGACTTTTTTCTATCTTAATATATAAAATCGAATGGTTAGTGAGGTTAGTGCTATCTGCGGTGAATCTGATTGGTCCGTGACTCTCATTGGCCAAGAGGTACGCCCCACTGTGACATCACCTCCTTCACTCTCACACCCTTGCAGTCACACCACACGCCCAGAACCTCTGAGGACTCCTTGGTAAGTTGACATATCACACTGTCACCCCCCACACTCACACACAACCCTGTACACACAGTCACCCCCTCACACTCACACACTCAGTGTCACACTCAACACTGTACACACACTCACACTCAACCCTGTACACACACACACACACACACACACACACACTGTCACCCCTGTGTACACACACATTCACACTCACCCCTGTCAAACAACAACCTGTACACACACACACACACACACACACACACACACTGTCAGCCCTGTGTACACACACACACTGTCAGGCCTGTGTACACACACACACACACACACTCTCACCCCTGTGTACACACACACACATCTTATACATTCCACACATTCACACTCACCCATTACCTTTATTGTCCCTGTGCACATCATCTCTTTTCATCCCGCTCTCTGGCCACATGCCCGTCTAAACCGCTCATATATGCCCGCCGCCGCGCACATTACACCGCCCGCACGCGTCCATTACCTTTATTGTCCCTGTGCACATCATCTCTTGCCGCCGCGCACATTACACCGGCCGCTCTCTGGCCACATACCCGTGTAAACCGCTCATATATGCCCGCCGCCGCGCACATTACACCGCCCGCACGCGTCCATTACCTTTATTGTCCCTGTGCACACGCGCGCACATTACACCCCCTCCACTCACCTCTCCCGGCGCTCCCCTCATCTCCATCCCCGGCGGGGGAACAGGCAGCAGACCCGCTTCCTCCCTCGCGGCGCCTCATCTCCATCCCCGGCGGGGGAACAGGCAGCGGACCCCCTTCCTCCCTCGCGGCGCCTAAGATGGCGGCGCAACCGGAAGGACACCCTTCTTCCCTCGCGGCGCCGAGTGAGAAGATGGCGGCGGCCGGAAGTAGAGGTAGGTGTCGCGTGTGTGTTGCTCTAGGTGACGTGTGTGTGTGTGTGTGTCACTGTGTGTCTGTGTGACAGTGTGTGTGGGTGACACTGTGTGTGTGGGTGACACTGTGTGTGTGTGTGTGTGTGTGTGTGTGTGTGTGTGTGTGTGTGTGTGTGTGTGTGTGACACTGTGTGTGTGTGTGTGTCACACTGTGTGTGTGTGTCGCCCCCCCTGCCTTTCATGCCCCCCCGCCTTTCACGCCCCCCCCTGCCTTTCACCCCCCCCCTGCCTTTCACGCCCCCCCCCCCCTGCCTTTCACGCCCCCCCTGCCTTTCACGCCCCCCCCTGCCTTTCATGCCCCCCCCTGCCTTTCACACCCCCCCTCACGGCCTCCGGGCAATGCCGGGTATATCAGCTAGTGTTACATATAACCCTAAATGACTATAGTTGCCTCTTTAACTATTAAAGTGAAAGTTAGAGCAACCAGTTTAATTTTGTCTCCAGAACAATCTCCTTGGATCTAAAGATGGTTATTATGATTGGAAAGGAGTCCTGTTAATTTAACACGTGTGATCCATTCCAAGTTTATAGGGTGTCTAAATTGGTTGCCACTTCAGTTGCAAAGCCTGAATGATTTCATCCAGGTTTATAGGGGTAGGGGGTATAGTACAGTATAGTTTGATATGTTGCTGCGGCTTTTAATGCTGCTTGCTTTCACAGAACTACTGTATGGGTTTGTATACACTCTGTTATTGTCCTTTGTCTTCATGCTTTTACAGTACAATATGTTAGAAGAAAAACCATGTCTGCTTCCCACAATTCCCTAAAAAGAACGGATTCCTTACCCCATGTACGAACTAGAAATGAATATAATGTAGAAAATACATTTTTGTCACCTGTATACTGCTGGAGAAAACTGGAGTTTTGTGATTGTGTAACTATTGTCTAAATACAATATGTCCCACTGTTGTGAAACGGCATGTTTTTATTAAGTGCCATAATTTGAAAAATATATTTTTATTCATCTTCCTGTCATAACATAGGGGAATGAAAGATTTTTTTAAAAAAAAATAGACTGTGGCCTTCGCTATCCAAGGTTCCAGCTTGAGATAAAATCTTTGGCAAGATGCAATCTGAGCTGTAACACAACTGATAAGATATGATATGTTATGATGAAATGCTTGATGGCCTTGCACTGTCCGTTCAGATATCTAAAGAAGGGTTAGCATGATAATAAAATTGTAAACCTAGGAAAGTGAGTAATTGCTTCTGACATCTCCAGCTAAGCAGCAGCCTACCCAAATAGTGCATCTCAGTCACACACTAAAGCTAATGAAGTAGGAAGAGAAAGTGTGGATACAAAGTAAATCTTCCCTCCCTAGGTCAGTCTTGCCTTACTAACTTTTTTATTCTTGTTTCTTCTGTGAAAAAGAAAAGCGATATACTGTACTGGCAATAATAACATGTTTTGTTTCAAGAACTTAAAATAAATACTGTTAATTTGTAATGCGCAGCAAGAAAAGGCTCACAGTTAATATAGAAAGGTGACTGAAAATCTGTCTGTTGAAGTTCGTAAATGGTTATTATTTGTATTTTCACAGAAGGCATAAATAAAAGCAAAATACGTGAAAATACTTATACTTTCTGATCTACTTTAAGGCATCAATCAAACAGATTAACCATAGACATATTACTGCCAGTAATTTATTGTGTTCCTAGGTTAAACTGCAATTTCAAAACATTCTTGGATCATTGATGTACAAAGTAATAGAAGTTGGCCTGGGTGTAACTATTTGCACTTGTATGTATGTACTGTATGTCTTTATTTATATTGCGCCATTAATGTACATACAGTAGCGCTTCATAGCAGTAATATATGTGACAATCATATAAATGATAAATGGGGAAATAAATATATATAGTGAAACCTAAGTCTGTAAGACAAATGAGACTTTTGGTTACATCCTTTGATCAAATAATGTTAGCCTGCTAACCAATGTCAAGGTAAGTCTCAATAGCTAAATGCATTTAAATGTACTGTGAAATATAAAAATTTGGGGAAAGGAACATCCTTTTGAAAGCACTCATTGTATATAGTGATATGATGATACATTTAAAATCAATTTTAATGATATTAAAGTAAAAAATTAGTATGAAAATCAATACATATATAAACAGCGAAACAAATATATCGCTATAGTGATCATACATATAAAACACAAAAAAAGGGGAACGCAAAATGTAATAACATCAAAAACTGAGTCCTGAAGGTAATCCTAATTAGAGATGGTAGTTACACTCATGATATTCAAATCTGAGGTAAATCAAAATTATTCATGGATACCAACAAAATTCAGCAATAGTTATAATAAAAAGCCTGTATAAAATAGTTTAGACAGGTGGCGTATAGACTGATTAGGTAAATATTTAATTTTAAGTCACGCGTAAATGCTCCAAGATATCTGCAAAATATCATCAGATAATTCTAAACCTTATTAATAAGCTAAACCAATAGTCAGATAGGCACACTAAATGTGTAATTATGCTTAGAGGCACAAATCTATGTTCGTATCAGTTTATAGCCTCATACAAACATGTCCCTGCTATAAGAAAAATCTATAAATAGTGACAAGGTAAATGGGCGCACAAAAGGTGCTAATAATGGCCAGAGGCACGGATCTAGTCCGTAGCCAGTTATAGCCTCATACAGGTAAATCAGTCTCAGGCTGCTAATACATATAGAAACAGCAGTAAAACAAATGGTTAGCTTAAAGGTATAAAAATATGTAGTATAGAACAAATGTGTCACAAGCAAACAGGGTGTTGGTCAGATTACACACAAATGGTTAATCAAGCACCAGCAAATGTAAGCTGGATGATGCGCCAAAAGAAAGCGGTCAAATATCACTGTGTCTGTGTCAGGGTAAATGCCCCTGCTTATTTAGTTAGCTCCGTCGTCACAGAGTAGCAATAGATTTAATAACACAGAACAGTGCTCTGCCAAAACAGTATTATAACACCTAAAGCTCAAATTGCCACATCAGTAGCAAATATGTATCAGACCTGCATCGTGTAGGTCAGCAGATCCTGTCGGCACACAAATGCGCCTCTCACCGTCGTTGCTGTGCACGGGCGTTGTGACGTCAGTCTGACTCCGCCTCCCACCTGACATACATTTCACAGAGGGCTTTGTATGATCACCTGTTTAATACACCACCAGTTTCCAAGTGTAACCCAGAACCGGAAGTGACACGCTGTCCGAACAAGAGTGCCTACAGGATCATGCTGCTATGCATAGAGCCTAGGGACTGTCTGTCCGTCTGTAACATCGCCACCTACATTCTGTGAATCGACATAGAATATATAGTAGCTGAACGCTATTACAATAGAACCATATCATGATCAGTAATGACATGCCAATGGAAAACCTAGGTAAATGGCTGGTTTCCGATTTGAAATTTGGTTTGCATATAGATGGCATCTACAATCTTTGTTAGAGTCGACATTCTCTACAGAAATAAACATTACATGAACCACATGATGATTTGTTTATTAAATCATTTAAAATATTCTCTCTCACGGTACAAAATATTTTTTATACTGCAGAGGAAATTAGAGCATTAGCAAAAAAATATAATATGGATTTGTTTCCCGAAAATCACAAAAAAAGATAAAAGGCATAAGGTTCCCTTAAACATTTATTTTGTATGTTTTACTACAACACTTTGAGATATGTATGTGTTATATATTTTACCGATTAATATGGTTCATTCAGATATTCAGCAACTTCTCCGCTTTTCGGTCTTCAAAAACACACTGGATAAATTATTCAGTTTCCTTAGAAACTAAATGTTCTACCACTTCCCAGCTAAGTTTAACTATAACACTATATCTGGATTTAGTAAACGTGTTCATTGTCCTCCATTTCATACTGCCTTCAGAACATACACAACAAATGACTTTTGCGATTAATTATTCTCCTTATCATAAAAATGACAAATACAGTACAGTACATTTCTGTCTATCTTTCCTGGTTAAAATATGTTGTGAGTTAAATAGATTTGTACGGAATAGTTATGCTTGCTGGTATAGTAGTTCAATCACCAGAAAGTTTTTGGGTGCTAAAAACACCTGACATTTTTTTTCTTCTCCTGGCAATTGTTTTAAAAAAAGAGTGCCTCATCGGTTGCAGCACAAAATTCCTATGACACCTCTAGCCTTCCAACCACGTGACAGCTTTGTTCATTCATTCTGTGACTGTTGTCGGACCGGAAAGAGAGGAGTTATCCCCCTTCCATTCCTCATCAGTGTAGATGCTCCTATGGATCTCCCCGAGTAAAACGAGCATGCTTTTATTGACATACAGTAGCTACTTTGTCGTGGGACATCTGGAGTGCCAGACCCTATTACATAGTACAGTAGCTATGTTTCAGGGCACCCAAAGAGTTAAACTGCAAAGTAACAATTAGGGGTTGCACTTGTTGGTTAGCCCCTTCATAGTCACAGCTGCATTCAATGTATGGGCTATACAATACGGTTCAATAGAGATGTGCAAACTGATTTGTTTCTGAATGTGGGGAAGGGGGGAAAGGGCAGATTATGCAACAATGCAGAATTTTACCTTTATTTTAAAAAGTGACCAAAATGTAACAAATTTTCATTAATTGCATTAAAAACAAGCCACAGAGTTCATATTTTTTTGCAAAAAGTTTGCACATCTCTACATGTTAATGCTAATGGATAATGTTTTTAACAGACACATCATAAACTCACAAGTGTTTTTTGTTGCAACTACTAATAATAAACACACATTCCCAGCAAGCTCAAACCCAACACCCACTATAAATATGTAACCATGCTGTAAAATGGATTACAGTCATCTCTCCTGCTGACAGTAAGGCCTGGTAAGTTATGGGCATGCCAGCAGTAATTATTGAGGTTTGCCCTCACACCCTGGTGAGGTGCCCTATGTATGGATGGGAGTGGTCACATGCTCTGAATCCATGATTAGTGATGTCAGAGTTGTGCCAGCCCCCAGAGGATACATAAGGCAAAGCACTGCCAAAAGTTAGTGGTTCAGAGTGGAGTTCAGAGTGGTTCAGAGGTTGTTGGTGGGAGTTCAGTTGGTTGGTTGTAGAAGGAGCAAGTCTGAGTACAGACTTGGGAGAATGCAACTCATAATACTGTGACCAGGGACCTGGCACAGGGAATATCTCTCTAAGGGGAGATAGGGAATCCACCAATTTGGGAAAAGACACCTTTCAAAGGGAAGTGCGGTGAACATGAGCGGCTGAGTACAACCGCTGTGAGGGGCAGATGGCCCGCCTCAAGTCAATAAAGATGATCTTGTTAAATCATACCCTCGTGTGTAAGTGTGGAGTGATTACACAGAGGAGTGCACCACGGAGGAGTTCCTCACCAGGACCATCCACAAGCAGACGCTGGGATCCTGATGAGGTGGAGGTGCTGCACTGGATATAGGTAGGACTCAAGCACACTACCTCAGCTGCCTGTCTGGTTGTCAATCCCTACACAACATCATGCGGGAGACTCAGGAGTCCTGTTGCCAACAGGTGCACCACCAGACACTACACTGTAATGGGGACTGGTTAGACCACAGGGGCCAATGTGAGATTGGGTGGGTCAGGCCAGGTCAGAAAATACGTTACATATATATATATATATATATATATATATATATATATATATATATATATATATATATATATATATATATATATACAGTGTTCGACAAACCTATACATTTGCTCGCCCCGGGCGAGTGGATTTAACCCCCGGGCGAGTAAATATTGGCCCAAGCAGCACACGTTTGGTACTAGGTGGCGAGTAGATTTTTTTGTGTGGCGAGTAGATTTTTTGGTGATTTGTCAACCACTGTATATATATATATATATATATATATATATATATATATATAATATATATATATATATATATTATATATATATATATATATATATATATATATATATATATATATATATATATATATATATATATATATGTGTGTGCGTATGTGTATAAGTAAAAAAAAAAAAATATATATATATATATGTGTGTGTGTATATTGTGACAGGGTCATTGACTCCGTGTATGTGAATAGGAGATGGCAGTATGCATGCTATCCAGTAAACGAGGGGTTAACTCAGCTTGTCAAGCAGACCACAGGTGATTTGAATTAAGCTCCTTCACCTGCTTTAAAACAGGAAGAGGAAATACCTCTGGGGCGGCAGTCTCTCTCTCTGAGGCATAGAGGGAAGACAGAGGAAGTGTTAAGACAGACACAAGCTGCCCAAAGCGATCCTGTCCCAAGAGGGAAGAATAAAGCTCCCAGGTAAGGAGCCAACTGCGTTTGCTGTACTTTATTGGGCTGGAATAGGTTAGCTAGCCAGCCAGATAGTTAGCCTGCACTTTTGTTTAGTTAGTACCCCGGCCGGGGTTAGGATTTTTGTTTCGTTTCAATTTTAAAGGGACAGTGTACCCATTGTTTAGTTACCGTTTTTGGACAAATAAACCCATCAGCATTATTTCACCGGAAAAGACGTGTTGTCTCCTCACTGTCACAATATATATATATATATATATATATATATATATATATATATATATAGAAGAAATGACCTAGGCGCAAATAAGCCAGGAAAGAAACAAAGAGAAAAATATCATAGGGCAGTATGTCTGTTACTTTCAGAGTTAAGGTGGTAAGGTATACACTTACACTTAATCAGCCAAATATAAGCCTTTAATCCACCACTGGGATTCAGGAACACTGCTGCTGGGATTTCTTTGCTGTTTGCATGGATCTCAGACTCTCCACGACTGCTGCTTGCTTCAGGGGTCACCTTTTCATCTGCAGCTGCGTGTCTCCTTAACATGGGATATAGCTCACCAGGGAGGGGGGGGGGGGGGAAGGGGAAGAGGGACAATGGAACAAAAATAGTATAAAACCTTTTATTGTAAAAACTATCTAAAAAATAACAAACAGTATCTCACTCACATGGTGTGAAATAATTTCAAGCAGTTGAGAGTTTGAATTGAGTCTCTCACACTCGTAGAGTAAGCTGTCCGGTCCACTGCACTGCTGCTAGCCTGGTTTACTTCCGCGTCACGTGCTCCGGCTCCAATTCTCGCGAGACTTCGACCTCCAATGACGTCACAGCGCTATCTCCACTCCGTTCTGCAGCGCGTCTCACTCTGCTCGGTTTGCAATGCCTGCAATGACTGCAGGGTCTGCCCTACGCGTTTCTCCTCTAGGGCTTCCTCAGGGGCATAATACCATTGTATCTCCCCACCCCTGGTATATATACCCACCTCCTGTGACTGATTGGATGCTTGCAAACAATTATATTAAACACTTTACCTCCGTGACGGGTACTAATTAAAAACGAATGGTGAACACAAGATGAACCAAATGTTCCTATTACCCAGACTGGCGATACCTATGTGTACTTTAAGAAGAGATAATTACATAATGTATACATTTGACAATACTGGTTTATGCCTTAGCCTATAGAGTCAATTGGCTGTAATGCCATAATCTCTTGTTTCCCTAATCTAATCAGGGATCATATTGAGTACATAAACTAATCAGGGATCATATTGAGGAACATAAGCTAACCTCATATATCTAATTGTGCCAATTGATATTAGAATAGAAATTTAGACACTATATATGTTGTATGACAACTAGAATCGCTAGGTTGGGTAACAGAAAACACAACAAAATTTCATACACACACAAGAACAATTAGAAGGTGAATTAAATGGAGCTTAATGCCCCTACCATTAAGACAAGTTGTATACATTGTTAAGGCTAGAATATGCATATATACAATTTTTAAATACTGCCAGAGCTCACTAAATTGGCATAGGTTCTTTTTAGCAAATAATTTAGAGCTAACTCTTTAAGTGCCAGCAATAGAGAGATTTGTACTTAGGACTGGAAGTCAATAATATGTTATATTTGGATAGTGTATTGGCAAATCATCATAATGACACATCAAGCTTATTGATAATGAAGGGACCAGAAAATTTAGTCAGATCTGACAACAAGAGTATTACTAAATATTGGATCTAGACTATATATACAGATGAGAGACATTGAGTCAGGAGTTAATAGATTACGATATACACAAATCTATATATAGCTAAGTGAAACAGAGACTTAAATACAGATGAATAATTTGGTAGCTGGTATCTTTGATAAACAACAAACCCAAATTAAACGCTATAAGTGGACATACCACATATCATATTTCCGATACAACATATTAAAATTTCCTGTGGCTTAGGTAGAACATATTCAGATCATGAAAAAACTTTTTTACTTCGGTATTAAACATTGCGAACATAGTAAAGATTATTTCTATGATTGGCATAGTAATCGTTACTTGGTAAACCTTTATAGATCTATACTGTTGGTGTTCCTGATTGTTATATGTGACACAGTATTTACACTATATAATCCACTATATCATGTGGAGCATTATATTAGTACTAATGGCATGAGTTAGATGGTATCAAGAGTGATACAACCCACAGTCATATTGGGGTAAGAGATAGCTACACACTAATAATAAACATAATAAACATAAATGCTTCCAAGGGGGACAGGATGGATAAGCACCTATTTAATGATCTTCCCATAAGCTAAGTGAATTGAAGTCAAGAAAGAAGAGCGGTACTTTCAGTAATCAAGAACACCAAAGGCCATTGAACAGTAATTACATTCTTCCTACTTTATAGCACTCAGACTAAACAGATAATTTGGCTTATCTTACTTCTCTTAAGCAGGGGTTGACAGTCTAAGATTTGTATAACAGTTCAAAGGATTTTTGGGAGGCATCTTACAGGCCTACATAGGGGAAGATGGAATATGGACAAGAACACTTAATTGAATACAGTACCGAAAATATAGAGGTATGTCGAGTAGGATATTAATATTACTCTCTCAGGAAGGACCCCAGGTCAATATCAATATTCATACCCAAAGGTGCTAACGTTTTTAGGGTATAAATCCAGAAAGTTTCCTGTCTGGATATTTTTATGACCTGGTTCCCACCCCTCCAATTGGGATGAATTTTGTCTATTCCAACAAATTGTAGACCATTTGGGTTTTGGCCGTGGTATTCCTTAAAGTGTTTTGATACACTGTGTTGGATAAAACCTCTTTCTATATTTTTCACGTGTTCAGCAATTCTTAGTTTCAATTTACGTGTTGTCCTCCCTATGTATTGTTTATTACATGGGCACTGTAGCATGTATATTACATGACTTGAGTTGCAGTCAATAAAATCCTTTATTTCAAACTCTTCATTTGTTGTTGCAGATGTTATTTGTTTATAAGACTTTGATGTATTTTGGCATAATTTACAGCCTCTGCATGTCAGACACTTATAGAAGCCATTTGTTATACTTACGGGTTTGATGCATTCTTTTTTCAAACAGCTGGGAGCTAATCTCTGTTTGAGGTTAGGGGCCTTGGTGAAAATAATTTCGGGTTTAGTTGGTAAACTCCCTTGTAAAATAGGGTCTTTTTGGAGAATATTCCAATGCTTTTGGAATATCTTCCTAATATGTTTGGAGGAGCTCGTAAATTGTGTAACGAATGGCACAGATATTTTGCCTTCCTCACCTCTATTTTCCTTGATTTCTTTTGATTTGTAAGTTAACAAGTCTTTACGCTCCATCTGTTTGACTCTGCTAAAGGCCTCATCTACAACTTCTTTCTTGTATTTTCTATCAATAAACTTTTCCATTAGATCATTTGCTTGTTCCTGGAAAACGTTATCCTGAGTACAGTTTCGTTTTACTCTTTGTAGTTGGCCCAGGGGGATGTTGTTTATCCACCTATCTAGATGACCACTATCCCCCATCAAGAAATTATGGCAGTCCACCTCTTTTACAAACGTTTTGGTTTCTAAAACCCCATTCAACACATATAACTGTAAATCTGAAAAGTCGATGGTCGTTTGACTATATTTATATGTGAACTTCAGGTTGTAGGGATTGTTGTTAAGTGATTAGAAATAGCTGTAGTCTCTCCAGGCTCCCGTCCCATACAAACAGAATATCGTCAATGTATCTCTGCCAGGACACCAGACTTGCCCCAAACTCATGGTTGGACCAGATGTATTCGTCTTCCCACATGCCCATAAAAATGTTGGCATAGTTTGGGGCAAATCTGGTGCCCATAGCAGTGCCCCTGATTTGCAAATAGTACTTGTCGTCATACCAAAAGTAATTATGGCTAAGTATATGTCGAATACAGTCTACAATGAATCTGGTTTGTATTGGGTCTAATTCCCCATTTCGAAGAAGGGTATCCCTAACTGCGTTACATCCTTGTGTGTGATCTATCACTGTGTACAATGTGCACACATCACATGTAACCAAAAGGTAGTTATCGCTCCATGTCATATTCTGTACGGTGTTGATTATCTGAATACTGTCCTGCACATAGGATCTCAAGTTCCTAACTGTACTCTTTAGAAATGTGTCTATATAGCCCGAGAGGTTAGCGGTTAGGGATTTTATCCCTGAGACTATAGGGCGTCCTGGGGGGTGGGGGGTGCTCTTGTGCACTTTAGGCAAGTAATAGAAGATTGGGACTCTTGGGGACTCGGTGTTTAGGTATTCCCATTCTGATTTTGTTAGAATCCCATCCCTTAATCCTTCATTTAGTAGTCCCAATAGTTCTTTTTTGTATTGTTCTGTTGGGTTACCCTGTAGTAGTTTATATGTTTCACTGTCACCTAATAATCTGTGGGATTCTATATCGTAATCTCTTCTATTTAAGATAACCACCCCCCCCCCTTTTATCTGCCGGTTTGATTACAATGTCCTGTCTTTTGGACAACTCGTCAACTGCTTTTAATTCACCTTTCGTTAGATTTTTCAGGGTTCTTGGTTTCTTGTCTCTCTCTAGCTTTTCAATATCTTCTTGAACTGATTTTGTGAATGTATCTATGTGTCCTCCTTTTAAATAGCTTGGAAAGAATATGGAGTTCTTTTTACATGCTGTATGAACAAATCTCTCACAAGTGGAGATTCCACCCTGAGTGACCTCATGTGTCAAGTTTTGTTTTAGGAAGTATTTTTTGAGGGTTAGGTTTCTAGCAAACTTACTCACATCAATATATGTATTGAATGTGTTGATCTTATTTGTGGGGGCAAAAGCTAAGCCTCTTTGCAGTATGTTAATATGCTCTTGGGTGAGAGTGGTGTCGCTTAGATTAAATATACCAGTCTGCTGCTTTCTTACACTGTTTGCTTTTTTGATGCTGGTTTTTGTCCCTCCTCTCGTTCCTCTTTTTGTGGGCTTTCTATCTTCCTTTTCTGAGGAGTATGGGATTTGGTGTCCTCCTTCAGTTGTGCTTTTATTACTTCCCCTGGTCTCTCTCTCTGTTGCTTCCGTTCTAAAAAAGAAGACGCTGATGTGGATGGTCTCTCCTCATCCACAAAAACATCCTCCCTTTCTTTCTCTTTGGGTGCATATTCTTGTCTGGTAGTATGGTAACTCTGTTGTCCTTTCCAACTATGTTGCCTACCCCTATAGTTCCCTGACCCTCGTCTATCCCTATCATGATGATATTTATTTTTGTTCCAATATCTGTTATCCTTGTGATAATGCGTATTAGGTCTAGGACCCATGTATCTATTTTCATTTACATTTTGATGTCCCTGTTGTACCTCATTGGAATTGGTCTCCTTGACCTCTACTTTATTGTCTGATTGATTCTTTTTCCAAGATCTATAGCAATTATTCACATAGTCCTCTTTATCTCTCCTAAACTTCCTTTGTTTGGACAGCTTAGTTTCCCTTTCAACTTTGTCTGTTCTTAATTTAACCTTCTTTTCAATCTCTTTGTGTTTCTCAGTTTTATCTAAGTCATTTAATTTTTTCTCTATCACCTGTATATCAGTTTCTAGAGTGACTAGAGCCTTGTTCCTATGTGTTATTAAAAATTTCATCAACTCCATTGATGCTTTGTCTAAAATTTTGTTCCATTCTGTCATAAATAGGATATCATCCTGATCCGAGGTTGGGTCTTTAAAGATCCTTAAACCTCTCGGTATCCTGTCTACTGAAATATATTGTTCTAACGCAATCACCTCCCAGTAGGCTTTTGTATCCTTAATCATCAACCTTTCTAATTTCAAAAATAAAGTGTCTAAGTCTTCGTCATCTCCTGATACACTTTCTAACCTTATATCGTCTGAAAATATATTATCTAGTTCTCCGCCTCTATGTTTCCTCATATAAAATATAGAATCATTTTCTATTGCTGTGGCCATTTTGACACTGTGTATAGGAAATGCTACTAACTGTGTAGTGGATGGATACAGAGAAAACAGAATATAATCAGCGCAAATTCCAAACACTTAGTGGGGTTGTAGTAGTAAAAATATTAACTACCCCTTGCCAATCAGTCAAACAGGAGGTGTTATACCTTACAATCTATTCTTGCTTGAATGCAGCCAATTAGGTCTGCGGCTCCACAATAGTAAGCCTCTGGTAGCAATCTCGCGAAGTTTGGTGATGTCACTGGGCTCCTCCAGATAGACTGCGACGATATCTGCAAGAAAAACACTGAGTATGGCAGCGTTTGGTAATGAATACCAAAAAATATATAGTCCCGAAAGTGAAGTGGCATATAATAAATAAAACTGGATAATATTGTATCACAAAGCACTCCCTACGCGGTTCGTCTTACATATATGTGTATATATATATATATATATATATATGTATATATATATATATATGTGTATGTATATATATATATATATATATATTTATATATATATATATCACCCCTGAAGAAGTCATCATCGATGACGAAACGCGTAGGGCGTGGCTAAGATTGCCGCCATTTGCCCACGAACATTGTTGCTGTCTGCAGTTACACTTTGGCTCTTGTGTGAGATTTACGGCCGAATTACTACCAACCAAAGGACCTTCCAAACACTGCTCCCTGGAGGGATCCTTTTCGGTGAACACTGAATGCGAGGTGTTCCGATTCCGGTTTCTACCACACGAAGGAGGGTCACGTGACGACGCCACTAACCCGAGCCGGACGCTGCTGATCGAGCTGTTGGCACATGAGAGCCTATCTCATACATGCTTTTGATTGCTGTACCTTTGTGAGTGGGCATTTTATAGATTTTATGTTCCTTTAATACAATTTTATTATGGTAATGCACTAGGTGTGCGCCTTTTTCTTTTTCTTTCCTTTTTTTCATATATATGTATATGTGTGTATATATATATATATATATATATATATATCTACCGAAAAAACAAACAAAAAACAGGCGCACTCATAGCGTAATAAAGTTAACAACATTTATATGGAGTAGGATAGGTAAAAATGCACACTAACAAACATAACGGGTAATAAAGCGTTATAATCAATCGCCAGCCAGGAAACAGGATGTCAGCAGCTCCAATACAAACGTCTAGTGTGGAAAGAAATCAGTAGCACTGCAATTTTCCCTCCATGTACCGTAGCAACCAGGGGATGTCTCTCTAATCCAAGCCATTAGTCACAATAGTAAGCCTCTGGTAGCAATCTCGCGAAGTTTGGTGATGTCACTGGGCTCCTCCAGATAGACTGCGACGATATCTGCAAGAAAAACACTGAGTATGGCAGCGTTTGGTAATGAATACCAAAAAATATATAGTCCCGAAAGTGAAGTGGCATATAATAAATAAAACTGGATAATATTGTATCACAAAGCACTCCCTACGCGGTTCGTCTTATAAAGACTTCTTCAGGGGTCAAAGCATAGGTATGAATCATATATTTATAGTCAAATTGACCAATAGAACAACAGAAAAGCTAATCAATGAAATACATATCAGATGGGTAAGTGGAAAAATACTGATTCTTTACTAGATAACAAACAGATATCCTAAATGTAAATATTAGACGTAAATGAATGTAAACAGAGATATATCCGAAAAAGAGATTCAGAGGGAGCAACTAAGGAGGAAAAAAATAAAAATATGAGAGGGGAAAGGGGGGGGGGGGGGGAGTGAGGGGGGGAAGGAAGGGGGGAATAAGAGGGGGAAAGGAGAGGGAAATGGGAGGGGAAAGAGAAAAAAATGAAACCAAAATAGTATTGGTAATGAATGATGGTAGAACTAATACTAAAAAAAAAAATAACTAAAGATGGACGAAGAAGATACACAAAGGTGTTAAGATCGATGGTGGCCACACAAGCAAAGCAGATAACACCTAAATAAAAAATGTATAATATAATAAGTGAAAGTGTATATTTATATTAAGAACATATCAATTAAAGATAATGGAAAACTATTAGATTTGTTCAAACAAGTGTGGCGGGCCTGAGCCCCCAGAAAGGGAACGAAGTACATCGCTCAAACCAGACCTCCACGAGGACCCACAACACCGACAAACATGCCCAAAACAAACCATTAGACTACTGTACCAATATCAATTTTGTCATTGAGACCATCCGGATATAATGTACCAAGAACATATATCCAGTATGTCTCTCTGACACACAATTTTTTGAACCTATCACCCTCCGATAGGGAAGGTGAGATAAACTCAATTCCAATGATGGACAAGGAGCATGGATCTTTGTTATGTAAAGAGTCATAATGACGAGATAAGCTATGTGACTGAAGACCATGTTTTATATTTCTACAGTGTTCGAGAAATCTTGTGCTTAGAGATCTCGAAGTGCGGCCTACATATTGCAGACCGCACTGACATGTGATGAGATAAACGACATATACACTCAAACAATTAATGTAGTCTTTCATCTCATGTAATGAACCATTTGAAAAAGATTTGAATGTTGTGGTCTTATTAATATACCCACAGGTGATACATCTATTTCTGCCGCAAGGGAAATTCCCTCTCGCTATAGTATCCTTAGATGTACCTAAATGTAAATCTAATAATTTTCCATTATCTTTGATTGATATACACTTTCACTTACTTATTATAATATACATTTTTTATTTAGGTGTTATCTGCTTTGGTTGTGTGGCCACTATCGATCTTAACACCTTTGTGTATCTTCTCCCTCCATCTTTAGTTGTTTTTTTTTTTTAGTATTAGTTCTACCATCATTCATTACCAATACTATTTTGGTTTCATTTTTTTCTCTTTCCCCTCCCTTTCCCCTCTCCTTCCCCCCTCTTTATCCTCCCCTTCCCTCTCCCCCCCTTCTCATCCCCCTTTCCCCCTCATATTTTTTATTTTTTTCCTCCTTAGTTGCTCCCTCTGAATCTCTTTTTAGGATATATCTCTGTTTGCATTCATTTATGTCTAATATTTACATTTAGGAAATCTGTTTGTTATCTAGTAAAGAATCAGTATTTTTTATACATATATTTTTATTTTTTATTATATATATATTTTTCCTTGGTTATCCTTGAGGTTTAAATATATGATTGTATATTTATATATCCATGTATTTATTTTTGTATGGTCATGTATTATAGTGTTAAATTCTTTTTTGACATGCTTTGTATATTTAATTCAGCATTTATAAGGGTTAATTTAGTTTCCACGTACTCATTTGATATGTATTTAATTGATTAGCTTTTCTGTTGATCTATTGGTCAATTTGACTATAAATATATCATTCATACCTATGCTTTGACCCCCGAAGAAGTCTTTATAAGACGAAACGCGTAGGGAGTGATTTGTGATACAATATTATCCAGTTTTATTTATTATATGCCACTTCACTTTCAGGACTATATATTTTTTGGTATTCATTACCAAACTCCGCCATACACAGTCTTTTTCTTGCGGATACCGTTGCAGTCTATCTGGAGGAGCCCAGTGAAGTCACCAAACCTCGCGAGATAGCGGCCCCCCCTAGCCATAGGCGGAGGGGCTTCATGACCGGGGGGGTCCGGCCTTCCCCTCGCTGGCCCGCCCCCACACCTCCCTCCCCAGCACAGGGGAGGAGTTCCCGGAAGGCCTACTTAAGGCCAGGCTGGTGGGCAGCACGTCCTCTTTTGCTGCCCGCCAAACGATTTCCCACCCACCCATCCCCTTAGGTAGTGATTGCAATCATGTAATGAAAGGCAGCAGAAGGTTGAGCAGGGCAGTGTATTCCCAGGAATGTGGACATATGCATTGTATGCCGTGTTAATGGTTCTTTGTTCCGTTTCAGCACGAACAGCTGATACTGTGCTGAGTGAAAGCAACGAGGTCTGAGCAGGAGGGGTCATTGTCCAGTTTTGCCTTTGTCGCGGTGGCTCTTGGGGGGTAGGTGCTTGTTCTTGCCAGACTGGGAGCTGGGCCGTTTGAGCCCGGGGGGAGAACGAGTGGGCAAGGTCAGTTATCCATGACCTCGAGAGCCCGCTCGCGTAGGGGACACGAGGTCAGCGGTTCGAGGGCCGGCTGACCGTCCCCTCCCCCTCCTGTCAAAGGAGCACACTCTGGCAGGGAGTGCATTTACCCCATTAGGTTTTCTGTATAAATAAATAGCCGCGGCCATTTTACCTCCAGCTCCCGTTTCCTGTCTTTATTTGTACGTTACATGTGGGTACAAGGCGGGGGGAGAGGGGAACCACCTGGAACCTCCCTGGTCATGCTTCCAGAGGCTTACTATTGTGACAAAGGGCTTGGATTAGAGAGACATCTCCTGCTTGCTCCGGAACACGGAGGGAAAATTGCAGTGCTGCTGGTTTCTCTCCATACTAGACGGTTGTATTGGAGCTGCTGACATCCTGTTTCCTGGCTGGCGATTGATTATAACTCATGAATGCTTTATTACCCATTATGTTTGTGAGTGTGCATTTTTACCTATCCTACTCCATATAAATTTTGTTAACTTTATTACGCTATGAGTGCGCCTGTTTTTTGTTTGTTTTTCCTGTAGATATCTTGGAGGGAGTGGTATCCCCCTGCATTCAGGCTGCAAAGACTCATTTTGACAATATCTATCTATCTATCTATCTATCTATCATTATATATTATATATATATATATATATATATATATATATATATATAGTGAATAGATGAGAACAAGGCACTCTGTCAGGTAGATAAAGGTGGGTGCAAATCCTATATGAAACAAATAAGCAATACGATACCGTTTTGAGCGGATAACAGAGGCAGCACTCCACAAGGTTGACAAAAAGGTTTTGTATTTAGTGTGACATATAAACCAACGTTTCGGTCCTCCACACGGGACCTTTCTCAAGGTGATGGATATATATATATATATATATATATATATATATATATATATATATATATATGTATGTGTACACATGTATGTATATATGTATGTATGTATATGTTTTTTATATATATGTATGTCAAAATTAGTGCTACTGAGCATGGCAAATTTATGTAACAAAATACAGGGAAGCCCAAACAATGGACAGAACCTACTATGGTTGTTCCCCCTCATACAGAGGTAAAAGGGAAGGTTCACAGTGTAGTGTTAAGACCCGCATATTTGGTCATGCCTTGACGTTGGAATGCAGGCTTATAGCGCTTTGACCAAAGTGTTTAACTAAATGACCAAGAAAATATTATTATTGAAGTATTTAATTTTATACGTATTACCATATACAGTATATTTTGTCAAATTGGATGTAGCATTGCGCTTCCCTGTCTTTTGTTATATACACTACCGATAATATATGGAAATATGTTATGATTTTTTTCTGCGCTTTGGAAAACTATTTGATATAAAAAATGTGTCTGATATCGCATATGTTTTATGTAAATTCATGTGACATATTCTTGAGATTTTATCATTGAGTATCATTGTAATCCTAACTATGACTTTATTTTATTAAAAAAAAAGCCTACATTTAGCATCTAATAACAATAATCCCCTCAGAACATGGCAATACTGGCCAATAATGTCATGGCTGTGTTCAAGTCCCTCTGCTTTGCCTTGAACATTTAACTATTCAAGCCAGGTCATTATTGGCCACTAAAACATCATGTTCTGAGGGGATTTATTACTTAAATAATATTTTTATAAAATCGTTATTTTTTGCTGTGTTTTAAAAGGATTTGTTAAAAATTCTTTACATTTATTTATTTAAACAATTTAAATATTTTAGATGTGGTCAATAAAGTTTAATATTGTATTTAATTTTATTTTTTGCAGGTTTCTGTCTACTGGAACTTCATTTCGGGCATTGGCATTTTCTTTTATGATGCATAGTACAAGCGTCCAAAAAATTGTGGCTAACACCTGCGAAGCTATTCATAATGCATTACAAGAATATCATGTGCCATTTCCCACCATCGAACACTTGAGCACTGTGGCAAACGAATTTCAGAGCAATTGGAATTTTCCCAATTGTGTTGGTTGCATTGATGGGAAACACATTTGCATAAAAAATCCTAAAAATGCAGGAATAATTGTGATGGTGAAGGGGTACCCAGGACATTAATAAAGGTATTTGGCCCGGCTGGGTGCCCCTGAACCAGATTGGGAATCGTAGAGTGTCAGCTCGGTAACCCAACCAGGGTAATAATACTGCAAAGTATTCAAAATGCCTGTGTCCCTCCCCCCAGGGATAAGGGGGCGAGATTAATACCATGTATCAACTGTATAAGCCATGTAACAGGGTCCCCTGAGTCATAGTGGGTAAATGTAAAGTGTCATCTCTGCAGCCCAATTGTGGCATGTAATTGAATGTGTAATAAAGATATGTGGGTTTTTTTTTACTTGTCCAGGAGTGCTGACCAGCGGAGATGTGCAAGGCGTGAGTCTCAGGGGTGATTTTACAGTAAAATATTGTCAGGGTGTGTTTGGGTAAAAGGGGGCCAATGTTGCGGATACCACAAAACATGCACTCAGGAACCTCCCCAGATTCCTGAGGACATGAGGAGCACAGACCACCAGAAATAATCCTCCCTAGAACATAGTTTGCAGCTCATCGCTAAATCCCCCTGCTTCAGCACAAACCAGGGCAGCAAGACCGAGCAGGGAACTGAGTTACATTACAGCTCCCGGAGTATGCCCAAATCCCAGAACTGAGTGAGGGATTCTGTACCTTTCTCACCAGATATACGGTGGAGAGAGCGGTAGGGGTTAAATTAAAATGTAGAGGGTCTGCTCTGCAGCCCACTGCTGGCTGCAAGCCTGTAAATGTGTTAGAATTGTCTGTGTGTCTCCCACCAGGAATAAGGTTGCGAGGACCATATCATGTTTAAATGTATGGGTTATTGTAACAATGTTTTTCTGAATAAGGGGAAAAGAAAATGGTTTTTAACAATCCCCAGGGGTTATATTTTTATTACAGTAAGAAAGTAATTTAGTATAGATAAAAATCCATTTGCATAGGGAGCTACTCCGCCTCTCAGTTTCAAAGGACTAGCTTCAAAGGCCAGGAGATGAAGGGGTTAACCATTGGGGTAGCCAGGATATGGACGTGTTAAACCTTTTGTTAGCAAAGAGAGATGAAGGAAGAGAATCTCAATAAGCATCCTGGCACATGGCAGACTTGCAGGCTCTGAGCCGGCAGGGGGGCTAGCATGACAAATGGGGAAAGATGGCATTTATCGCACATGCTCAGTTGCTATTCTGAAGCTCTCTGCCAGGTTCTGTAGAGCCTGGCAGAACTCTGCTATAGGTGGGATGATTGGTTCCCACACAAAAGTTTGGCTGCATATGATACAGATAGGCTTTTGGTGTTTTTAAAATGTCCGGTGCAGCCAGTCAGGAGTCAGTTCCATCTAAGATTCAACATGCTATAAAAAGATTCACCTGAGATTCCATCCAAGATCTTTCCTGTAACCAGAGTTAACATCGTAACTAAGTGTATTTTTGTATCATTTTGTAAATTAAGCTGTGTATGTTCATTGTGTGAAAAAATTACAATTTATTTTATCTCACATTTTGCTCAAAGGATCCGGGTATTTTTGTGTTAAAAGCATTGGTCTCCCGTGACAGGCTTTTATTAACTGGTGGCAGCGGCGGGACCTGATTGAGCCTATGATATAGTATCTTGCAGGGAGCTAAGCATAGAGGGAGACTCACAGTTACATAGCCCAGTGTGAAGAATATGGCTTACCGACGGCTGGTCGGGCAAAGACACAACTGAAGGAGGATTTGGAGCTGCATGAAGCAAGCATTTCTGTGCCAGAAAGCACGGCTACTGTGACAGCAGCCGAAGTGGTGTCACTTCAGTCCAGGGTGCAGGAAGTTATGCCAGCCCTGGAGGGAGATGAACAAAGGGAGGGAGAGGGTGTTCACCAGGATATTGGTGAAAGACTGGGTCTGGGGAATGTGGGGGACATTGCGCCTACAGTTCCAATTGTCCCTGCATTTGCGGGAACCCCTAACTCTGGACTAACAGCACTTCTTGCCTCATTGGCTGATGAGCGAATTCGCATGCTGGCAGCTATTCATGGACAAGTGACCCCTCACTCTCACCTGGTCAATGGAGAGCAGGCTGTCCCTCAAGTTAATCACCACAGTTTTAACAAGTTTGTCTGTGGCACAGGCCAGATTGATGGATTTTTGTCTGACTTTCAAACACAGTGCTTAAGTTACAGGGTGACACGACGGGACTGGGTGCTGTGACTGCACCCCTGTTGTCAGGCAAAGCCAAGGAAACCCTGCAGTCTATCCCACAAGAGGACCGGGATGATTTTGAGCATGTGAAAGCTTTACTGCTGTTGCGATATGCCCTCACCCCAGAAGTGTAGAGAGGCAAGCTCTGGACAGAGGAACGATATCCTCAGGAGTCCTTTGGGAACTATGGTGCCTGCATGGCACGCAAGGGTACTCAGTGGGTGGAGGGTTGGGGTGCTACAAAGTACCCACAATTAATGTCAGAATAACAAGAATTTTTATGCAGGCACACATGTCTGGAAACGAAACAAAAACAACAACAAAAAGAAATATATATTTTTTCCAGACTTGAACTTCCACATGAATGTGAAGTTATACACGCATGCGCATTAATCATCAACTGGTTCCCTTCCCAAAGAGGCTTACACGCAGGCGCTGAAATTCGACACCAGGCTCTGTACGTTATACACACAGGAATGTGATGACAGGTTCGGGATGATTGAAGCCAGAAACCCATCTGGCTTTCAGAAAGCCATCTGGCTGGGAGTTAAGTGCATATAATTGCATTGTGTACAGTATAACTACTCCATATTGGACTATGCAGTTACTACTGTCAAACTACTGTATACTGGAACTAATGTACTGTAAAATACTTTGTAACAAGATTGGTAGTGCAGCTCTCTCTAAAAATTAAAAATTAGTGCAGTAAAGTGCATGCTGTACACTGTAAAACAATCTGTGCCATACTTACCTGTATCATACTGTACTTGGTGTGCCTGTACTTACCATACTACAGTACAGTACTGTACCATACTACCTTCCTGATGCTTGCCCATTACGCTCTATCACAATAGGCAACAAAGTCGCAATATGGTCGATATATTTATTACATCGTTCCACGGTAAGCACATCGTTCCAAAAACTCATTATGCCATTCGCCAACTCATCCTTTTTTGAGTGTTTCACCACTTTTCGGATATGGTCCTTCACCTGATGCCAGACCATTTCGATAGTATTGAAGTCTGGCGATCCGTCATTGGAGGGGGGAAAAAGGAGAATTAGTTAAAGAGATACACAGTAAACAGTGGGAAAAAAGGAGACACGGTTACCGTACTTAGTCCGCTGGCGTCTTCACCCAGTTGATAACGCAGGTAAGAATATGCGCAGTTGACGCGGTGTGCTACGGATCGTTGTCCTGGTAGAAACGGTGACCATCTGGGAATTCACCTGTGATGTATTCCACAATCTCAGGCACTATTTGCTCTTGGAAAAAAGCTTTATTCATGATTCCTGTAACAAGAAAAGAAAAGTGCTCAAAATAATGCACACTACAGTAGTACAGTACAGTGCTTAAGGTTACAGCATGTGACTTTGTGCATTATTATACTGTACCATCAAAGATGCCGATGCATCCTGGTCCACGCCTAGAGATGGCACCCCACACATGCATCTTCAGTGGGTGTATTGGACGCGGCTTCATAGATATGCGTCCTTTTTTGTGGAATGCAAAGGTGGCAAATCTCTCCAGAGATACAGTAGACTCGTCAGTGAAGATGCAATCCTGAAACGTTTCGCCACTGTCGATCCATGCCTGTGCCTGGACCACTCTCTTTATCTTGTTGACGTCCTTTATCATAGGGTACGCTCTGTAATGACAAGGAATAATTTTAGAGGTACAGTACAGTTTATTAAACCACACTTTTCACCTCCTGTACTGTCCAGTACTAACCTCATACGTCCATATTTCCATCCAATTCTGCGTCTCATCTTCTTAATGCTGGTGTCTGATACGTTAGATTGTGATTTTTTTGCAGAGTGTCTTTGACCCTTAAGGCACTCTTCTCATCATTCTCTTCACTTATTCTGTCAACCAGAACAGTTGTCTACAGTTTAAAGGAAAAACAACAATTCGTTACAGTAGTCCACAAGTACAGGTACATTTATGCTCAGACCTACAGTATGGCCAAATATAGATATTACTTTAATAGAATAGTTATACTGTATAAATATACAGCGATAATAATAATAGATAGATACTGTATAGAATAGAATTATATAAATATACAGCGATAACAATAATAATAGATAGATACTGTATAGAATAGAGTTATATAAATATACAGTGATAACAATTATAATAGATATATACTGTATAGAATAGTTATAAATATACAGTGATAACAATAATAATAGATAGATACTGTATAGAATAGAGTTATATAAATATACTGCAATAACAATATTGTACTGTATACAGGTATATATATATATTCAGATATATACAGTACAGTATACAGTACAGTACAGTATATACAGTACAGTATACAGTACAGTACAGTATACAGTATAACATATAGTATAACATATATATAACAGATATAATATTAACGGTACTTTTTGTGTGTGTGTGTGTGTGTGTGTGTGTCATAATGTGAGTAAACTGTGTACTGAAATGGGGGTTTTTGAGTGTGTGAGTCATAATGAGTAATAATGAAGTGAGTGACAATTAATTTACAGTATACAGTAGTACAGTACTTACGCGGTAGTTACCGTTGGTGTCCTCTTGACTTTTTTGGTCTTACTGTGGGCATGATAGCTCACGGTTGCTGCTGGTTCAACGAGGCCAGAAGTACTTAGCCAGCGTTGAATATCCGCAATTTGTTGTCCTCTCGTGTACATCTCCTTTATTCTCATGCTGAGATCCTTAGAAATCTTTTTAACAGGCATCGCTGCGTGTAGAAAGAAATACAAGCACAAGAATGTATATTCGATGTTTAGTCGATGTGTATTCAATGTGCAGTGAATCCACAAAATGGATGGTGTATTTATACTTTAATGAGTCACATTAGAATACGCCCACTATTAACACCTGCATCTCGTCGCCATGCATAAAAGGTGACACACATTGCATAGCCTCCCACTCGATGGTCTGTTTCTGAACTTGCCCTTGTCTAGATACTGCATTGTGCCATCTGCTTCCATGGATCAACCCCGATTCTACGGACGCAGGAACCCACTCTCCTCTGCCGTGCCTGTCATGCAGAAAAAGCAAAAGGCGGCAGCCGTTTCTAAGCCAAGGCCAAAGCCAAAGGCTAAGGCTAATAAAGAAAACCTTCTGACGACTCCAAAAGCTACAGGTAAGGCTTTAAAGAAGCCTTATTATGTCAAAAAGAAATTCGGTGCTGTACACTCAAAGCAAAACAAATGGTCACCTTCTGCATCAGCCCTCGCTGCCGCTGCCGCTTCTCTCCCGGAAAGCCAGAGGACAACTCCATCAGCCCTCGCCGCCGCCACTGCCGCTTCTCTCCCGGAAACCCAGAGGACACCATCTCCATCAGCCCTCGCCGCCACTGCCACTTCTCTACCAGAAACCCAGAGGACACCTTCTCCATCAGTCCTCGCCGCCGCTGCCGCTTCTCTACCAGAAACCCAGAGGACACCTTCTTCATCACTCCTCGATGACTCTGTCGCTTCTCTCCCAGAAATCCACAGGGCACCTTCTCCATCACTCTTCGACGACGCTGCCGCTTATCTCCAGGGAATCCCCATCTCATCCTCTTATGCACGTATCCACCCAGATGTCCACAGCACCCCATGCACAAGATTCAGCTCGTTAGACCGCATGCTGAATGGGTTAAGGTTCTATATCCCTGGGAACTCTATGCTGGTAAAGATAGATCTTCTTTTAGAGACCATGCTAAATATGGATCAACGGATGGAGAAGATGGATCAACGGATGGAGAAGATGGATCAACGGATGGAGAAGATAGAGACTGACATAGCGGGGATACATCATTTGCTTGGAGTTCCTGCCCCTGTATCTCGACGCCGGAGCAGGAGGGTGGCATGGATGGGATGAATGGGACCTTCAACCTTTCATCACCAATCGCACCCCCTCCATCAGAAGAATATGTGTTCATGTATGCCGTTGACGAGGATGACATGACAACCCTGTCAGGACCACGCCAGGAGACAACACTGACAAGGCGACGAAGACAGGAGGAAAGCATCCTCCCAGAGAACCTACCCTAGCTCGCCGCCACAAGCACACCCGCTCCCAGAAGAACACCCGCTCCCAGAATCCAACCCACATACGCTTGCATTGAGACAGTGCCCGACATCATCCTGCGCAAGCTGCCCCAGGCACTCAGGGAGAAGTATAGGTTTGCAAGTGCTGGTATACCCCAGAGGCATGCCATGTTAATTTTCAAGCACCACGTGCCCTACAGTACTCCACCAATAAAAATAATGTTGATTGTTGTAGATTGTATTCATACTGTAAATGTTTTTACTGTATTGGACACCATTGATGTTGTTTTACTTACTGCACCCATCAATAAAATAAATGACTGCTTTTTTAAAATATACCTGTATGTTTTTAATTACAGTACACCATTAATGTTTTTTACTTACTGCGCATTACAGTACATCAAAACAGTATTAAAACGCATTATCGGTATTTGTATTATTATTACAGTAGAACACACATACAGTACTGTAATACATGTACAGAATAAATGCATACATTTTATTTTTGGGGTTTATTATACAGTACAGTATGTAAAAAAGTATGTAATAAAGCTCAGTTATTCTATCCTAATCAATAAAAATGGCACTGATTCAGATTCAGCAGTGTGCAAGCATCGTTACAAAAAGTGATATTATCCATCGAAATTCCTCCATTTGCCGTTCTCAGCCTGATGATAAAGTTTATTTTCTGAGGAAGAAAAATAAATACTGTAAATACTGTAATGGTTAGTTCAAACTAGTCAGTCCCCTAAAGAAGTTCCCACAGTCAGTCCCCGCAGTCCCCTCGGTCAGTCCCAACAATTATTTTCTTGGGGGGCGTCTCCTGTTCACATACACACATGCGCCTAGATGTGATGAGACGCATATGTGTTTCAACAAGGTTCCATTGCGCATGTGCCTAGCTGTCCACCAATCTATTGTAGAAGCTGCTCAGCCAATGATATTGCTGGACTACATTTTGGCGAATTGTGACTAAAAGAACTAAATAACCATAAGCAAAGCGATTGATTACAGGAGAATCGCTTTACTGTGCATTGATATTGATATGGTAAAAAAATAATTACATACGGCAGCTGTACCCACCATAGACTTTGCCATTCGGTTGGTGTCGAGCCACTGCCAGTCCCGTAGTCTTGATTATACACGTAGTTGACAGGTGACAGCGGGCCTGCTAGACCTGTTGTTGACAGCTGATAAAGCTGGAAATCGCTTTGGTACATGCTAGCTTGCTGGTATCTGTACGTGAAATCCTGCTCAGGCTGCAGGTATCCAGGTGGGGGCTGATAGCAAGGGTTGCCGGTCAGCAGGGTTTCACAGACAGTCGGGCCGTTATTGGAAGCCGGACCTGGCGCTGGCGCATTGCTTGCCTGGGACTGACGATTCTAAGTTTGTTTTACCATGATCTTTCGCCTTTTGAACTCTCCATGATCAAAGATACTGGAAAATTCAGGGGCAGCACACTAATACCCTCCTTCTGTAACTCCGGGTGCAGGAGCAATACGAAAAAAACGTGGATCGATACATAACTTTTTCCTTATCGCACGTTTCCACCCCAGAGCATCTGGTGAAAATTTGTAAAAGTCATAATTTTCGATAAAATATTGATACATTTGACAAACTGTGGCCATCTTATCATCTGCTGAACTAATTGCTGACCATATTAAATAAGCGTACGTTATGTTGGGCTTTTTGAACACGGACTGCAGTGGTGTACTCATCTCTGGACCTCTCTGGACAATGGAATAGAACACCAGACACTTTGCATTTAGTTTTTAATATGAAACGCCTAAATAGATACAATGTTGTACAACTTCTTCAGTACCAAGGTCGATTCACAAAGGACCACTGTGGTATTTTTTAAACACCTGCAAGTCGACACATTACTGAAGCGCATGCGCATTACAATTCATGAATATCTGCCACCTGGCGGATATGCGAAGAATTGCATCCAATTAAATCCGAAACATTCTCATTAAACAGATAAAGCGCGGGTGACGCCGGCATGATTGCGACATGAATACGGTACGAACGCCGCATGAACGCCGCATGAAAAGCAGTGAAGCGCGTGGCATTCGGAAAAAGTAACCGGAAAATATCGAAGAAGTGTTAAAATAAAAGGGGCCACGGCTGTATATGTGGGAAGATATTCTTAATTCCCACACAGGGTTAATACTCCCTGAGTAAAGAACTTCCACCACAGTTAATCACAGTACAGGGAATTGGAATATAACTGCGTAGCAGATGTGTCCAGGGGATATTACCCTCTAGGTATAGACACTCAAAGATACACTTGCCCACAATGTATGATGCATGAGTCAGATATCAAAAATGTATCCTTATGTGTATATTCCTCCAATGTGTCTTAGGGGAGCAATCCTTGCAAGGTTACACAGTAACAAGCAGGTATAATTTAACCTCTTGCTACATGCCTAGATGTTGCACCCTCCTGTTGGTAAAGAAACAGGATATCCCCATTTTTTAGTCATATTCCACTGCCGTAATTTTAAACTTTCCTTGTATATTACACCCTGTGGTTTTTGTAGATAACTATTAAATATTTATTATTTTTGCTTTTTCCACTCATTATGACTGGCAGTATAGGATAATGTGTATCCTGGATCAATATTATCCTCCATTTGAGTACTACACTACACACTAGTGCAATTTTTGAGGGCTTCTTGTGGTGGAAGGGTTTTCTCCAATCCTTACCTCCTATGTGTTTATAGATTCAATATATTCCCTTATGCACCTTGTGACGTTTCATTATAAATATCTAAGTATTAGGTGAGCGGTAGACCTCTCCTAATCCAAGTCCGTGAACCCCATCTGGGGCAACGCTCTCCAGCTGCAAAGCCGGTCGACTGTGTGCGACTGGCACACACAGAGGAGTTGTCCAGACGCGGAATCAACTCACAGAGGGATGTCCACGGAGAGATCTGTGCTTGACCCCCAGGAACCAGCAGCTGAGACAGAGGGGCATCAGACTGCATCAGTCTCGATGTAGCCCAGTGATGCCCGGCAGAAACATCTGCGGAGGTTGACCATTGGGGGTCGACAAGCAGATGGCTTGCTGGATTCCTGGGGCCACCGTTACCCTGGTCAGACCGGATATGGTACGGCCAGATGATTTTCTCCCGGGCACCGGGATGCGTGTGACCATGCCAGACGGAAGACCGTGGTCGCTTCATGTTGCCCAGGTCTTTTTGGATTGGGTGCCGAACGTGGCATGAGGGAGGTGGAGATATTGACTGCGTTAGATGCCACAGTTTTGCTCGACAATGACCTGTGGCATGTCATCTGTGTATTCACTGCAGAACTGGCTCCTGTTGCAGTGATTCCTAGGAGACAGTCATCAAGGATGGCAGCATAATCAACCCTTGCCCACTGCACTTGGGACCAACTGTTAAAGCGGTCTCTAAGTAGACCAGACAGATAATCCAGATTACTGAGTGATTTACTGACTGACTTACTGTTCCCTTTACCTGTTCCCGTTTCCCCTGACTTAGAGACTGAGGGTGGATGGTTAGTGTTAGGAACAGAATTTAGGGAAACGGTGAAGGCTGACCCCATCTTAGAAGGTATGGGACTGCAGGCATCTGAGTCTCTGGAAAGTGGAGGGTCAGACCACTTACTGTGGCACCATGGGCTCTGGTGTAGGGAGCCAGGATCTACTGGGTTAGATAGAGTCTGGACAGGTAGAAGATGGCTAGTGGTACCCAGGGAGTGTAGGCGCAACTATTGCAGGAAGCCCTCTCCATTCCCCTAGCGAGGCATCAGGGGGTCACTCAGATGAGAACCCAGCTTTTGCAGTCTTTCTCCTGGCCGGAGGCATCAGGGGCAGTGGCAAATTTCTGCCGCCCCAATGATGCCTGCCAGCCAGAGGGTAAAGCGGGTGATTGTGTGCGGATACTCCTGAACTCGTTACCAGGAATGGGGAAAAAGTTTCAGAGAGTAGCTCAGTGAGTGCCAGGTATATGTGCTAGGATAGGGTTTCTTAGGGGGATTCTAGTTGAGCTAGGGTCCCGGTTACGTAGGCAGCCAGGAGCAGAAGCCAGGGCTAGGTTAGAACATCATAGGGTTCTATTCTCGGACCAGCCAGGCAGGGCACATAGTATAGATCCTCCTGTGCTTACAGGTGATCTGCGTCCTCTGTGTAAGTATCCATACCGGGTATCTGCAGAGGTGAAGGGCAGTGTATAGAGGGAGGCTAGGGAGAAGTCAGCCTTCATCACTACAAATGGCCTCTGTGAGTTTTTAATGATGCCATTCGGAATGAGGAGTACCCTGGCTTCCTTCCAATGCCTGGTCAGTAGGTTACTGGAGGGAGTGCAGAAGTATGTAAGGGCATACCTGAAGGAGATAGCTGGATGTAGTCATTCAGGGGATTTACAGCTAGTACAGGTAACAGCAGGGCTAGCTAGAATAAGGGAAGCAGGGCTTACTGTGAAACCCACAAAGTGCTTAGTAGGGTTGGCTGAGATGGTTTACTTAGGGCACAGGGTGGGGGGGGGCATGTGACTTTCCTAGGCGCTGATGGCTACTGCAGCAAGTTTGTCCCACAGCCCAGTCCTGACTGGACCGCGAAGCGACTCTCAGTACTGGTTGTCTGGTCGATTCACAATAGACCACTGTGGTACTGTAGACTTGTTTTTATCTGGTTTTTAAACACCTGCAAATTGACACAGTAGCACAGTACTGTACACATTACAATTAATTCATTTCTGCCACCTGGCGGATATGCGAAGAAATGCACCCAAAGAAATCAGAATCCATGAAATTCAAACAAATCATCCACGTAAACATAGGTGTGCCTGGTGTGATTGGTGGCGTGAATGCCGCGTGGAATACAGCAGAGCACACAAAAACGGCTCCGTGAAATTTTCGAATAATGGCCGCGGCATCTGTATAGTATATAACTGGAGACACTACTAAATTGAAAGTCTCTCGCTCTCATCACTTTCTATTTTTAAAAACTTTACATTTGATTAAATTGATTAGATCTCAAGGATGCAAATAAGGTACCATATTGACAATATAGAACATTGCTATATAACATAATGTTTCCATTTAGGTAAAATAAACATACTTTCAGCTCTACCTGTAGATAAAGGTTGTACGCACTTCGGGGCAGGGACACTTTTACCTATTGTTTTATGTCTGAAGAGCTTCTTTTCATTGTATTATAATATTATGTCATGTGTATTGTAAAGTGCTATGTACAGTACCTGGATGGCGCTATATAAGTAAAGATATACATACATACTGTGACAGAAACCAGGGGATAGTAATAAATTCCATATATAGGGCTCCCAGGATACTGAACAGTTTCTATCCTGTTTGGCCTGGGAGTGCAGCCTCATAATACATGCACTCCATCCCACAGTTTGGCAAGTGCTGGAACTGAGGGATGAGGGATCCAGACCAGAGTTTGTCTGCTGCCTGATTTCGTTCACCTGTCATGCTAATTAGAAATCCGGTATTTAAGACTGATTTTGTGGTTCCTCTTCCCTCTCTCCAAGAGCCTGGAGACAGGAAGGCTGCTAGAAGCAGAGAGGGGAAAAGCCTCTCCCCAAACAGGTTAAATCATTCTGTTCCTTTTTGTCTAAAATTGCAAAGTACCTTGTTTTGTTGTTGGAAGTGGAAAAGCCACTTCAACCCTGAGTCAGGGAAAACCTAAGTTAAGTTATTGCTCGGGTGAGCAGCTTTTTGTTTTGCTGTGTTTCTGTTGTATGCACTGTGGCAGTCTCAGTGCCTGGGACTGAATAAACCAGGCATAGCCTGTTTAAAGGAACAGCATGTGACGCCTCATCATTTAACCTACCCTAAAAGACCGTGTTCTAAAAGTCCCGGATAGACGGCGGAGCCCCGGAGTAAGCCGTTTTTAACATATGGTGGAGAATGCGGGCAGAAAACTAAAAGGTCTGCGGGTTAAAGAACTTTAAAAAAAAAAAAAAAGGTTTTTTCTCTCCAAACAAGATGGAAGACGTAGTGAGTGCGCTGGTACGCAATGTCGCTGCCAGAAAGACGCAAATGAAACCCAGCAACAGCTGTTAATAAACCAGCAACAGACGAATGCAGCCCTGCAAGAGGCTAATGCAAACCAGCAACAGACGAATGCAGCCCTGCAAGAGGCGAATGCAGCTCTGCAAATCGCGAATGCAAACCAGCAAGAGACAAACCGCTTGCTGAGAGAGGAGCAACAACGGTTCGCCCAGGGCTTACAGCAGGAACTCGAGATCCTGAGAGGGACTATCATTAAGACCCCACTGGCAGAGGCAACCCCAGTCCCGAGAATGACCAGGGCAAGCCACTACCTTCAGAAGATGGGGCCCTCGGATGATGTTGAAACCTATCTTCTCACGTTTGAACGCACGGCACAGAGAGAGGGATGGCCAGAAGCTGAGTGGGCCAGTCTAATCGCACCCTTCTTAAGCGGCGAACTCCAGAAAGCTTACTTTGATCTAAAGCCAGCCGAAGCTAACGTCTATGCAAAATTGAAGTTCGAGATCCTCGCCCGCCTCGGCGTAACCACGGCTGTTCGTGCCCAAAGGCTCCACGCATGGTCCTTCACATTGGATAAAGCCACCCGAAGCCAGATGTATGACCTCATATACCCCGTTCGGAAGTGGCTACAACCCGAGATCAACTCAGCAAGCCACATCGTGGAACGGTTAGTCATGGACCAGTTCTTGTGGAAACTTCCCTCTGCCCTACGCCGTTGGGTCAGTCAGAGTGACCCCCACAATGCAGACGAGCTGGTGGCCCTCGTAGAAAGGTACAATGCAGCAGAAGAGCACTCGCAACCCATAGGCATGGAGCATCCCCCCTACCCAAGGTTCCAGGACTCTTCCAGAGATGGTAAAAGGGTACCAGGGTTAAGGGGGGCTGAAGAGCGACGACCGCCTTCACACAGCACCAGCAACAGTAGCTCGCACACTAAGGGCAACAGCCAACATGGGGTGCCAAAAAAGGGCTCTAAGTGGGACACAGACTATGTACCTAAATGTGTAAATTGTTATGAGAGGGGCCACACTGCGAACGTCTGCCCACTAAATGCTGAACCAATGCAATGCAACAGCGTTGAACCTTATTCGCTGTGGTCCCAATGAATGGGCCCTAGCCCAGAGGACCCCTTAAATAACCATCTGTGGGCATTTGTAAAGGTAACTGGTAAGAGGGTTCGGGCACTTCTTGACTCTGGGAGTATGGTCACACTAGTGTCCGAATACCTGTTGCCCATTGAGAAAAAACAGGTAAACAGTTCACAAAGAGTGGCAATTTGTTGTATACATGGGGATAATCACGAATATTCCACTGTTGATGTTCTTATTGAAACAGAGTTTGGTTCTTTATATTTCAAAGTGGGTATAGTACCCAAACTGGCACATGATGTGTTAAAAGGGACCGACTTTCCCCGTTTTCTAAAAATGTGGTCCTCCTCTCAGAATAGCGCCCATAGTTCAATAGTGGACCATAACGAAGTAACAGAAGAAACAAATCCTTTCCCTTTTTCAGAAATAGAGGTTGACGAGGGCCTAAATAAGAAGGGGAAAGAGGATGAGTGCTGTACAATTCCCTTCCCCATGGCTACCTTGGTAGGGAATATCCCAAATCAAGATGTTGAACAGGCACTTACCACCCCAGAACAGGATAAGACCTTCGCTGACCTTGAGGTCAGTCCTGGGAGTTTTAAGAAGGCCCAGTGGGAAGACCCCACATTAGCGGAAGCAAGGGGGAATATACGGGACCAGAATAGTACTCCGGGCCAACCAGATAGGTCACTTGCCTACCCCTACTTCGAGGTAGAGAATGACCTAGTATATCGGGTTGATAAAAGGAAATCAATTATAACTAAACAATTGTTGGTACCACGGACATTCCGTAATGTAGTATTACACCTCGCACATAGTAAACCATTGGGGGGCCACCTAGGGGTGGAAAAGACAAAAGAAAAGGTTCTCCGAAGCTTCTATTGGCCTGGGTTCTGGCAGAAATGACAAATTATTGCTCCTCATGCCCAGAATGTCAGATCACGGCCCCGTTCAAAGCGTATCGTAGCCTATTGGTACCCCTTCCCATAATAGAGGTGCCATTTGACTGGATTGCTATGGATCTAGTAGGACCCCTAATAAAGTCTGCTAGTGGACATCAGCATATATTGGTAATATTAGATTATGCCACCCGACATCCGGAGGCAATTCCCCTACGTAGCACCTCTGCTAAAAACATAGCAAAAGAGTTAATAGTTCTGTTTACCCAGGTCAGAATTCCTAAAGAGATCTTAACTGCCCAGGGAACACCATTTATGTCCCAGGTAACAAAAGAGTTATGTAAACTCCTAAAAATCAAGCATCTCAGAACCTCAGTCTATCATCCACAAACAGATGGTTTAGTGGAACGGTTCAATAAAACCTTAAAGAGCATGTTACGCCGGGCGGTCGATAAGGATGGGAAAAACTGGGATTGTTTGTTACCAAACCTGTTATTTGCCATTAGGGAAGTTCCCCAATCATCCACAGGCTTCTCCCCGTTTGAACTATTGTATGCCCGACACCCAAGGGGCTTACTGGATATAGCCAAAGAGACTTGGGAACACGAGGTTACCCCTTACAGAAGTGTAATAGAGCATGTTGCCCAGATGCAGGACCGCATAGCTGCAGTCCTACCTATAGTGAGGGAGCATATGGAAAAAGCTCAAGAGGCACAAAGGAATACATATAATAAGGGTGCTAGGGTCAGAATTTTTTTTCCAGGCGATAGGGTACTAGTTCTGGTTCCCACCGTAGAGAGTAAATTCCTTGCTAAGTGGCATGGGCCATATGAGGTCTTGGAAAGAGTGGGAAAAGTAAATTAAAAGGTGAGACACCCAGGTAGGAGGAAACCTGAGCAAATTTACCGTATAAACCTACTTAAGCCCTGGAAGATAGAGAGGTCTTGTTAACCCTAGTACCCCTAGTACGTCTGTCAGAGAATCGAGAAACTGACCCAGAGGTTAGCATAACTGAAACCCTGTCCGTTCATCAGAAACGAGAGGTCCAGAATTTAGGGAGAAGAAACAAAGAAGTCTTCTCTACACAGCCAGGTAGAACTAGCGTAATTGAACATGACTTAATCTCTGAACCGGGGGTCCGAGTTAACTTTAAACCGTACCGAATCCCAGAGGCCAAAAGAGAGGCTATAAATTTAGATTTTAAAAAAATGCTAAAACTAGGCGTAATTGAGGAATCCCAAAGTGGGTGGAACAGCCCTATAGTTTTAGTCCCAAAGCAGGACGGTACAACAAGATTTTGCAATGACTACCGTAAACTAAACGCTGTGTCAAAATTTGATACTTATCCTATGCTCAGGGTTGATGAACTGGTAGAGAGACTGGGCAAAGCCCGATATCTCACGACCCTAGACCTAACAAAAGGGTACTGGCAGGTTCCCCTCACAGAAAGGGCAAAAGAAAAGATAGCCTTCTCAACCCCAGACGGCCTCTTTCAGTATAGGGTGCTGCCTTTTGGCTTACATGGAGCTCCCGCCACATTCCAAAGAATGATGAATAAAATTTTAAACCCACATGCTCGGTATGCTGCCGCCTACCTAGATGATGTGGTAATCCATAGTGAAGATTGGGAATCCCACCTTCCAAAGGTCCAAGCTGTGCTTGATGCAGTTCGGTCTGCTTGACTAACTGCCAACCCCGCTAAATGCACTATTGGTCTGGAGGAGGCCAAGAATCTGGGGTATTCTATTGGCAGAGGTTTACTCAAACCCCAAACACTCAAAGTAGAGGCGATACAAAATTGGCCAAGGCCAGTTACAAAAAAACAAGTAAGGACCTTTTTGGGATTAATTGGTTATTATACAAGGTTTATTCCCAATTTTGCAACTAAGGCAACCCCACTAACCGACCTCACAAAAGCAAGAGGGCCGCTAATGATAAAGTGGTCCCCCGAAACCGAATATGTCTTTGGAAGCCTGAAAGAAGCTCTCTGTGCCCAACCAGTGTTGGTCACACCTGATCTCTAAAGAGTTTTTAGTTCAAACCGACGCATCTGAGGTAGGGCTGGGGGCTGTACTCTCCCAGGAGTCTCAAGGTGAGGAGCACCCCATCCTTTATTTAAGTAGGAAACTAAATCCCCAGGAGAAAAATTACTCCATAGTCGAGAAAGAGTGTCTCGCAATAAAGTGGGCAGTTGAGACGCTCAAATACTATCTGTTGGGGAGAAAATTCCGGTTGGTCACGGATCATGCACCCCTCACCTGGATGTGTCAAAACAGAGAGAAGAATGCTAGAGTGACCAGGTGGTTCCTAAGCCCACAGCCCTTTACATTTTCTGTGGAACACAGGTCAGGGCACAAACATGGCAATGCTGACGGGTTGTCAAGGATGCACTCCCTAATATCCATGGTCGCTCATCCCTCGATGTCTGAGCTGGGGGGGAGGATATGTGACAGAAACCAGGGGATGGTAATAAATTCCATATATAGGGCTCCCAGGATACTGAACAGTTTCTATCCTGTTTGGCCTGGGAGTGCAGCCTCATAATACATGCACTCCATCCCACAGTTTGGCAAGTGCTGGAACTGAGGGATGAGGGATCCAGACCAGAGTTTGTCTGCTGCCTGATTTCTGTCACCTGTCATGCTAATTAGAAATCAGGTATTTAAGACTGATTTCGTGGTTCCTCTTCCCTCTCCCCAAGAGCCTGGAGACAGGAAGGCTGCTGGATGCAGAGAGGGGAAAAGCCTCTCCCCAAACAGGTTAAATCATTCTGTTCCTTTTTGTCTAAAACTGCAAAGTACCTTGTTTTGTTGTTGGAAGTGGAAAAGCCACTTCAACCTTGAGTCAGGGAAAACCTAAGTTAAGTTATTGCTCAGGTGAGCAGCTTTTTGTTTTGCTGTGTTTCTGTTTGTATGCACTGTGGCAGTCTCAGTGCCTGGGACTGAATAAACCAGGCATAGCCTGTTTAAAGGAACAGCACGGGACGCCTCATCATTTAACCTACCCTAAAAGACCGTGTTCTAACAGTCCCGGACAGACGGCGGAGCCCCGGAGTAAGCCGTTTGTCACAATACATACATACATACATACACACAGTACAGATCTAATTTCATTACTTCAACAATATTTGTCTTCCATCATCTTTGTCTGTAATACTACTGTAGAACAAGATTATTCCAGAGACTAATGCTGATTGACTAGAATTTGAAAAAAGCTCCTGTTTACAGGTTGCTTAATCCAACAGGATCCTTCTAAGCTCTTGTTCTATCTAAGAAGCCACAAGTAACGTAACATGACATTTTCTTTGTTTTCCAATGATGAGATGCTTCATTTAAAACATTTTTTTTCTAGTTTTCACATTCCCTTTCTAATGCTTCACCAATAGTGAAATCTAATCTGCTAGTATTTTTGTGCATGAATAAAGTGTAGGATTTATGAATGTATGAGGGAAATAATCACTGTAGACAGTTTTCTTTACATAAAGAGAAGCATTTTAAACAAAGGAATTTTTCAATAAATATGTACACCTTCCCTTTTGTGTTACTTGTATAGAGTAATAATAATAATAATAATAATAATAATAATAATAATAATAATAATAATAATAATAATAAGCCTAATAAGTCTAATCATAAAATACTTAGTGACAGGAATTTAGGAAACATATTTTTTGATCACAGCTTATTTATTTAGGTTACACAGTAGACTCCAATAAGCAGTGTATTTTCAGTTTTCATGAGTTAACTCCTCATTATGTTCTATTCTTCATGACACATATATTGCAATGTAGCATCTTTATATAATTATAGTCTTCATATTTGTATCGTAGGCAAGTACAGTAAGGTGCACGCACATATCTAATGTAGTCCTGCCATAGGTGCTTAAAACTTCCTACTGTTTCCAGATAAGAATAAAAGAAAATTAGAGGCAGCATTCATGTGGGACATTTTCAGGAGGCTTATTAGGTTGATCCATAATTACAGTAGGTCCATTATTTGAACCTTTGTCAAGAAAAGTGAGGGCAGTGTTGTGACTCATATTATAGATAACATGGGCCCTAGGATGTAACACGAAGGGGAGAAAAAATAATCTATCCAATCCTACACAGAGTTCTCAATTTAGGTATAAATATTGGTGCCAGGACAAATTCTCTGGAGCTAGGAACAGCACAGATCAGGTCCAGCAGACCCATCAGTTTCAGATTCTCAAAAAATATATTAAAAAATGGGGTCTGCGGCTTTAACCTCTGTAACAAGAGCCCTTGCAAAACCTAAATAGATGGTCAACTGCATTGCCTGGATCTATATTCAAACGTACCTCCTTAAAGAAATAAATGATATATAAGTGTAGGAGACAAGTGCAAAGGTATAACCAGGGAGATGTTGTTTAAGGCAAAATAAACATTGCTTTAATTTAGCCAACAGCTTTAAACAGTACAGCTTCATGTCAGCATGCAAAATAAATGAACAGGCCTATCCCTTTGTATGTGCTAACTCACATTTACCAGTCCCTAACTGCAGGACTGGGATGTTAGGCCTCCTACCAACCTCTGACAACAAAGTCCAAACAGGGACCAATAAGCAGGGGTCTCTTTATACCAGTCAAGGTCTGGGTTGGTGTCCATGGGGTACACCCTCTGGCTAGTAGCAGGCTACACACTAGAACAGGGGGTTTGGCACCCTGGGGTCTCTCTATGGCAGCACTGACTTCCTCAATGCTAGAGAAATCTTATAATGGGGATCTTTCCGGCAGCACAGTCCCTCTGTGCTCAAGAGACCCATGCAGTTTGTGCATCACACTTTTAAACCTGCTTGATGAACCAAGTGAAGACTGGCTAATTGGCCTTGCTGAAATTAACAAGCTCCCTGCTAGTCTCATCAGCTACAGACAGGCTTTATTTGTGCTGCCTTTTGAAACTGGGAAAAGGCCCTGTCACAAATAAGTAACCCCCTTTCTCCCAGCTCCAAGGGTTCACATCAGATACATTAGGAAAATTAATGTTCAGGCTCTCTGAGCAAGTAGATTGTTTTGGGTTTTTCCAAGGTCGGGTGTGTATGAAAGATATAAACAGCAGGGGCCCAAGGATCTTTTTTTAAATCAAAGTAATATTTGTTAAAATAGTCTAGATTTACATAAAAAATAGATACAGTACAATACATAGAAAAAAATAAAAAGCACATAGAAAAAATAGGTTGAGTGGGGAATCACCCTTTAGTGGGTCCTGGGCCCTCACATAATGATTGGTTCCTGTGCAGCATCCATGATGTGATTGGTCACTAGCCCTTCTTCCATATGATTTCCTATGTTACCTGGGAATCTATGACGGAGCTCATTCTGTTCCTGATGTGAAGGTGAACTAATCTTTGTGCTACGAGGCTCTAAGCCTATCTAAGCAGGATATTGAAAAGTGCTTTGTGCTAAGAGAATCTGTACTGTATTGCCATAAAAGTGGAGAACAGGAGTTTTCAGCAGGAGATTTTAAAGTGCTCTGCCACGAATTGCACCTGAGAGGTCTTGACGGTCCTACCCCAACAGAGTGTGTAAGCAAGCCCTGGGTAAGCCTTTAATGTGGCACTCGGCATCTAGCCAGCAAGAATTCCCCTAGTATACACTATTTTAGTGGGTATAGCTCTGATTTGTGTTTTTGTGTTGTGTTTGCTGGCTCCGGCTGGAATAAAAATTCTTTATTGAACTGCTTTGTCCTGTCTGGTGATAAGTTCTGGTCTTCTGTGACACTGTATGTACTGTATTGCGGAACATATTAATGGCTGAAATGCATCAACAGATCATCTGATATTGGCAAAACTAAATTTAATCACACACAGTAAAATCACTGTGTGATATTTACAAATACAAAAAACAACAACAATATATTAAAAAATAACAAAAAAGTGTCTCTTTTTGCAGGTGCCCTTCCTTGCACACTCGTCACATGGGTACATGCTCCAACAAACCTCAAACTCTGCACACATAGTATAAATGGTGTGGTCATGCAACAGATGGTGGAGGAGCAGTTGGAGATTTAATACATTACGGAAACCACGTACGTGAGCAGGGACCCCATGGATGCACCCGGTCTGGGTACAATTGAGGGGGCAAGGATGCTCTCCAGGCTCTCTGTATTACCAGGTGGTACCATTTATAGAGGAGGCAATCTGGCCCAGGCTATTTCTAACAGCACTGCTATGCTTGTGCATGGTGTGGATAATTTCACAGCGGTTGCGTTGGGCTTCTTGCTCCTGGTGGCGGACTGCTTGCTTCATTCTTCAAGAGGTGAGCTTCAGGCGTTGGGAGATTATTATAATTATTGTTTATTTGTGAAGCGGCACCATATTTTGCTGTGCGGAACAATGGGGTACTGTAAGATCCGTGTGGCACTTCAGCCTCAGCGCGTACCACGCTTGCCCCAATCCGTGACAATCCGTAACCCACTCCGCTCATGATCCATGGCACCTCCTCTCCTGGGACTGGTCACCGTACTGGGCGCGCGCGCACCTTGCGCAAATCTTAATGCGTCTCTCTCCGACCCCGCCTCCAGACTCTGCCAACGTAGAGGCGGTGCGTAGCGCGCGCATGCGGAATGCAATCGGCCCGCACAAGAGCCGCATCATCACACATCCCCAGAGCACCTCCCCACACCTGTCTCTCGCACCAGAACGGCCAATCGCAACAACTGTTGCTGATGCGCCTCCACATCACCTCCTGTTTCATTGGTTGTTCTTCTATTTATGCTTAGATGCCCCACTGGCAAATCGGCTGAGCATAAACCTATGTTGCGTAGTGTTCACTGCTTCCTTGCCTCAGCAGTCCTGTCTTGTTCTTATGTTCCTAGCTCTCTGTTCCTGACCCGGCTTTGTATTGGACTCCGCTCTTCTCAACTCCTGACGCCAGCTACTAGCGACAATCCGTAACTCTCCAACCCCGACCTTGGCAACGTAAAACGACTACTCTTACCTCTCTAGTCCAGACCATGGCTAATAGTACCTGCAACGATCTGCTACTCTCCAACCCCGACCTCGGCAAGTATCACGACTATTTTTAACTCACCAATCCGAACCCGGCTACCTCGACTAATCTACACTTCAGACACGCCCACGCGGCTGGGGGTGGAGTTTATATCAATCCCCACCTCGGCCTCGCCTTGTTTGTGGTGAGCACTCCGTTACAGGTACAGAGTTATTTATATTACAAAAACATGTACGTTACATACAGGTGAGGACAATCATGCACAAACAGATACAAAAACGTAAGAGGCGTCCTGCTTATGAGACATTAGACTCTAGAGGGATCAGCTCCATGCGCTCAGCCATAACCTCAATATGGCCAAGCTTGGCCAATGTCCAGAGTGCTGCATTTTCAGCACCTTTCTTTGGCATGTCACCAGCTGGACATGAGAGGGGTGGGATCTGTGCAGCCAGATTGACAAGATGGGCATCTGGGGATCTCTGCCGTGTGATTATCTCCATGGTGTCACGTGTCACAAACCCCTATGCCTGCTGGGGGCTGTAGTCCCTTGCAGAGTCTTCTAACATTGGAGGTAAGGGAAACACCAGAAGCCTCAGGGAACCATGGGACCGGGTTACACTAATATGGTCAAAAATGGTTCCTTATCTTTAATGGTGACATGTAACTTGTCATAAGGCAATAGTAAGAGATGTGTGCAGGGGTATGCAATGGAAACCGCTATAAAGGTGAAATAAAATAAGGCTTTATTGCCTGTTCCTCTAAACAATACAGCAAACAAAAAGATACATAATATAATAAAAACCTATCCCTTTGTAAAGGCTAACTTACTTCCCCAGTCCCTCTCTGCAAGGCTGGGGGGTAAAAGCCCCTTACACAAGTATCACCCCAAAGTCTCAGCAGTACCTTAACACAGGTGGACCTTCATGTCAGCGGTAGGTTTCTGCTTGAGGGTCCAGGTATGGTCCCCTTGTGTCTTTCTCTCTGGACACAGCCCTTCTTTTCCTTCTGTCAGCTCCCTTGTGAGCTGAGGAATCTCCTTCCTGTTACTCAGACCAGGCTTTTTCTAATACTCCTAATCAGCCAGGTGGAGTCTGGTTGATTGCCTGTGCAATTAACAGCACACTACTGGATTTAGAGGCAGTTTCTCACCAACAGTGATAAGTCCCTGTTACATCAAATAAAAGGTGCAATGTATGAACAAGTCCATAGAAAAAATTGTTCCAGAAATTAGAGGTTTGGTGTTTGGCACATGGAGCTAGAGAAGATCAGAGATGGGTTTATACAGTCATAATGACTATCACCATTCAGAGATTGGTAAATCAATGTTTGATTCAAATTTACAAGATAGCCTTGAATTAGTGGTTTCAATGCTTGAAAGTTGCTGTGCCAATTTAAGGAGTTAAATACGTATGGAAAAATTTGGTGAGGCCTAGTAGGCTTATCCCCCTTATGTTTAAGGTTGATTGGTAGGTCGGCATGGTTACATGCCCCATGGGGCAATTGCTTTGGTAGGCTACTCCTTTAAGTTAAGTTTAGATCTGACAAGGCTTTGCAAAGCAGTGGGGATTCACAAATTGCGGTAATGCTGTTGGGCTCACGACAATGATAAAGGGCAGTCTGTCCGGCAAAACCTTCTAATATTATATATTTTTATCTTAGATAAATTACCGTGCCTTGTATACCCAACACTGCTTTTTGTTTGTGTTTATTTTGGGGGCTCGGGAGTGGGGTCGTTGGGGCCCTCCCCTCCCAAGTCCCTTTACCTTTTAGCATACTCTTTTTTTAATCAGAGCAGGCTGGCTGTACTTTCAGGTCAAAGAAAATCAAAATAAACATATTATTTTTGACAGTAAATTCCTCCTAGGTAGTATTTTTAACCTATAGTTATATATATATACAGCTCAACCCCCTTATAACGCTGTGGTTGGGATCCAAAGAATCACATCGCATTATAAGCAGATCGCGTTAGAAATAATGTACAATTGTAAGCATTGTACAGTAAAGTATTTAAGATACCAATTATCGTGTTGTTAAGTATTCATGAATACAAAAATTGGGAGCCACGCTTGTATCACGTTATAAGCGGATTCGCGTTGTAATGGATCGCATTATAACGGGGTTGAGCTGTATATATATATATATATATATATATAAAAGCTGCTTCAGTATTTGCTTGTAAAAAAATCTATAGATATAGTCTGACAAATGATTTAAACAATGACATTGCCTCATTCATCTGGGAACAAAGCTGTGCTCTCTCTTGATTCTCCAATTGAAAATCCTTCACCAAGACAAGTAATCGTGCATGACTCTTGAAGCATTTTTAAAAGGCTCTGTTCAAGATGTTTTACAAAAGTGGGATGACAAAAAAGACAATTGGCAACATAGCTGCAATTGTTTACAGGCAAACACAATGTGCCCCAGTGTAGAACAAGAGATGTTAAAAGGGGATCTAAAACTGTCATTATAATTGACATGATTTAGTTAACACAACAAGTTTACCATGGCAATGGGAATCATTCTGCATCTGGACATCACTAATACATGAACTAAAAATATTTTCTCATAAATATAATTCTTACATTCAATTTGCACATAATGTATTGGAACTATAAACGGGAATAACTATATACAATTTTCACAATTAGGCTGTACCTTATATAATTGAAAAGATATATAATACGACAGTTTTCAGTCCTATTGTCTAATTAAGAAAATGTGTTGTCTGTTTAGCCAGAGTTGTGATGATAAATATGGTTTAGAAGTTGATGCTCCAGAAATGGTTAGTAGGACTGATGATTCTGAATGCTGGACCGGGGCGGAAGATGGTTGTCATATGGTGATGAAGGGGGGGGGCAAGCTGCACAGCTGGCCCTGTGCCAAAGAAGAGGATGTAGGTGCACAAGGGGGTGGTTTTTACAGGGTTGGGGTTGCGGAAGGTGCACTGGGGTGTCTGAATGTGATGGGGGGTCCAATGGTGCTGATGGGGGGGTGAGTGTTTTTATAAGCCTCCTGTCCTGTACATTATACCACATTTCACTGATGTCATCAGTAGGCAGTATTCAGCACAAAAGGGCTAGCGGTGGAGAGAGTTTGGCTGTCCTGAAGGAATGCAAAAGACAAAAGTATTTTAAAATATTTTACAAATAATTTTTAATGGATGTGGGACCATTGAGGAGCCCTTAAAGTACAATAAGGGCCCTAATGATTTTATGGTTTAAAAAAACAAAAAGTGGCAGGCGGGAATGCCCATTAAGAAACAAAACTTAGATGTAGAAAGACAGAGAGAAAGATTCTGTTTGAAATTAAACATATTCTTTCTTTTTGCAAATTTGAGACTTTCACATGTGTTATATTTTACAACATACTGTATATGGTTGTCCCAAAAATCAACGAATAACTTTATTTCTTGTAGATTTTTATGGAACATTGACAGTGCTGGTATATTATAGTTCTTTCTTTCTAAAACTAGTATATACAAAATATTAAGGCCACTTACATTGTATAAAATATGAGGAAAGATTATTGCACAGAAAAAAGTAATAAGTACAATGCAGAAAAGGTATCCTGTTTATGTCAGGATTCCCAAGTGGCTATTTGCAATACAAACATCATCAGGTTTAAAATTTGGAAATAATTTGAATCTGGGGAAATCAGATGAAAATAATTTTGTATAAATATTTAGAACATATAATTATATTTATCAAAACTGGAACAAAAAAAGCACCACATTGATCAAAGTTAAAAAATCCCAGTGCTGTTACTAATAAATGTAATGTTTCTTACTCTAATTTTGACCCAGTTTTCTACCTGTAAAACTTTGCTATTTCGAATAAAAAGGTTCCTTTAATTTGGCAGTGTCCGAAGAATTTTGGTATATTGCCACTCAGGTGAGTTGGGCCCTAAAGTATGTTGGTATGTAACACTTGCTACAGGTTAAACTATTTACTAGACTCAAAGTAGCGTACTTGCTGAACAGGGCACCTCTTATGTCATGACGATAATTCTGAGAGATATAATGCTGCACACCATGAAAAGTAAATATACTTGCAGTTACCGGTGCTCCTGGTCCAGTAGGTACCTGTCTGAACAAACTCCAAGAACTATATAAAAATAGATGTTCCAGGGCACTATGGATCTGTCAAAAAAGAATTTATTCAATCATTAAACATAATGTTTCAACCAACTGTGTGGTCTTTCTCAAGTGAAGATAGAATATCCATAATTGCAAAGTGTCCACAATATGTAGTCCCAAACACTGGTGAAATTACTTAAAATCCGGATTGAAGCAGGGAGCATGATGTGCGTGCGCACACACCGGAATCCGGAAGAGACTGAGGGAGGCACACGTGGGAAAACCAGACAAGATTTTAAGTAATCTTAATACTTTTATTTATTTAATTGGGGTGTTTAGGTGCTTGTGTATATCTTCTATTATTGTGTATTTTTGGCCTTCATGCTTTTTTATTAGGGTGACCATTGACTGCTATAGTATTATATGGGTCTGATGTACCCCTATGCCAATCAATGGGTAGAGGGTGGGTATAGTGGTCCCGGGGTGGGTGGTTAGGCCTTCTGAGTGTGTAGCGGAGGAGGGTGGGTTAACCCCTTAATTACTATATGTCACGCCTGTATGCCCGCAGACCAAGCTAGACCCCAGTACTGAGGTGGGAACGTTATGAAACCACACACCCACAGCAGTGGGAGCAAGCCCGGAGTGTGGTATAGCGTTGCTGGGCCTGTAGAGAGAGTTGTTAATTATACTTGGAACGCTTTGGAGTGTCCGTAAGAATCGTCGTGTCCGTTAGCCAATGTTCAGGGGTTCCAGAGAGTAGAGTCGTCAGTGAGTAAGCCAGGTCCTAGGAAGCCAGAGGTCAGCGAAGTCATATGCGTAGCAGGGTTCAAGGGGTTACCAGAGAGCAGAGTAGTCCAGGGAGAGCAGAGGTCAAAGCCAGGGGAATCCAAATAACACAGGAGGAGGTATTCACAGGAGCACAGAGGGAGCACAGCATAGGACAGGCAACATACAGGGAAACAGGAACTATGCAGAGCAAGGAAGAGGTGGACAGACAGGGATTATAAAGGAAGGTGCACCAATGACAGAGAGGGGAGGAGTAGAGAGAGAAGTGGGAGAAGCTGGAGATAGGTCAGGGGAAGAAGAGGAGGAGACAGCAATAGCAGTCTGGGAAATAGCCTGCATGGCCTGGGAGGCGGAGACAGGGGAAGGCAGATAAGGAGAGTCTGTGCGCGCGGCCCCTGTAAGCTGGGGATGCGCGCGCACAGACTGCAACACAGTTGCGGCCCGCACGGGGCAGGGAAAGGCAGCAGAAGGGGGACGGAGCCAAGCAGAGGGAAACGAGGGCGAGGAGTGCGCCCGCGCGATGGCCAGCAAGGGGAGAGATGATGCACGCGCATCCCCCATGGGCAGAGGGGCGCGCGCACCAAACGCGTCACTAGGCGTGCGGAATGCCGCGCCGCGGGCACCACAGGCGGAGGAGGCAACGGGACGGATGGTACCACAGGGGAAGGTAAGGGAGCTACCGCAGGGGAGCAGGGAGGAATATGGCAGGGACTGTGGGGACGCGTGGGTACGTGGGACCTGCGGGGAATGCGCTGCGGCAAGGGGGATCAATCTCCAAGTGATCCACCCACGGTTTAAGGGGAAATTTCTGGTGAAACTGTGACAGCAACCTTGGGGCATGGACATGATGTGCTGGTACCCAGGACCGTTCCTCAGGACCGTAGCCCTTCCAGTGAACGAGAAACTGGAGTCCTTTTTTGGAAATCTGTGAGTCGATGAGAGACTGAATCTCATATTCTTGTTGACCCAGGGTGGACACTGGTTTAGGTCTCCGAGAGGGATCCGTGAAATGAGGACTGGGCACAAATTGCTTCAGGAGGGAAAGGTGAAAAACTGATGGAATTTTCATAGAGGGGGGAAGCTCAAGGCGATAGGCCAAGGGATTGATTTTCTCCAGGATTTTAAAAGGACCCAAGAATCTGGGGGATAGTTTGGGTGAAGGAGATTTGAGTCTGATATTCCTGGATGACAGCCAGACCAAATCACCAGGCTTAAATGAAGGACCTCTTTGACGGTGACGATCAGCTTTGATCTTTTGCTTAGCCACCGCAGACTGTAGGGAGTTGAGAATCCTTTCCAGGACTGTTGTAGGTTGGTGATGTGAGAGTCGGCTGCAGGAACTCCAGAAGGAGAAGGTGAGAAGGTGAGAGAGGGAGGCTACTGGGATGGCACCCATAGTTAATGAAGAAGGGAGATTCCTGAGTGGATTCGTTATTTAAGGAGTTGATGGCAAATTCTGCCCATGGTAAAAGATCCACCCAGTTATCCTGCGAATCGAAAAAAAAAGCATCTCAGATACTGTTCGAGGGTTTGGTTTCCTTTCAGTTTGACCGTTGATTTGTGGATGATAACCCGAGGAAAACAGGAGGGAGATACCCAATCTTTGAGAGAAAGCTCGCCAAAATTTCAAAATGAACTGAGACCCCCGATCAGAGAGAATGGAGATAGGAACGCCATGTAGCCTAAAGATCTCTCTGGAAAATACATCTGCCAAGGTAGCCGAGTTGGGAAGACCCTTGAGGGGAATAAAATGAGCCTGTTTTGAAAATCTGTCAACTATGATCAAAATAGTATTCATCCCATTGGACACTAGCAGTTCCACGATAAAGTCATCAAAATGTGTTTCCAGGGTTGTTCGGGGATGGGAAGGGTAGCAGAAGTCCAGAAGGCTTATGATGTATGGTCTTACTCTGGGCACAAACGGGACAGGCGGAAGTAAAATTGAAAATATCCTGATTCATCCTGGGCCACCAAAAAGTCCATTTAATGAGATCAGCCGTCCTCTTGAAGCCTGGATGACCAACTGCTCTGGAGGAATGACCCCAAAGAAAGACTTTATGGCGGAAGCGTGGACCCGCGTAGAGACGTCCTTCTGGTACCCTTAACCTGCTGGGGATATGTGCCTGTGCCTTATGAGTCTCGTCCAATACTTCAAAGTTGTTTGCCGAGACTATGCATTTGGCCGGGAGAATGGGTTGTGAGCTTTCTTTAGCCTCAGACTCGGAGGCAAACTGACGAGAAAGGGCGTCCGCTTTAACATTTTTGGTACCAGGGATATAGGAGATGGTGTAGTTGAAGCGGGAAAAGAAGAGTGACCAGCGAGCCTGGCGGGAGCCCAAGTGGCGAGCACCCTCAATATATAACAAATTTTTGTGGTCGTGAGAATGGCGATTGGTTCTTTGGAACCCATTAACAGGTGTCTCCATTCCTGGAGAGCCAACTTAATGGCCAGCAGTTCACGATTACCGACACCATAGTTCTTTTCTGCCGCTGAAAATTTCCATGAAAAAAACCCGCAAGGATGGAGTTTCTCTTGAGGAGAAGTCCTCTGGGACAAAACTGCGCCAGCTCCTACGTCTGAGGCATCAACCTCCAAAGTAAAGGGAAGGGAGGTATCCGGATGACGCAGGATGGGTGCAGAGACGAACGCCTTGTTGAGGGTCTCAAAGGCTGTGATGGCCATTGGTTACCAGGATGAGACATCGGCGCCTTTCTTGGTCAAAGCGGTGATGGGAAGGGCAATGGAAGAATTTTTTTTGAAAACTTCCTGTAATAATTGGCGAAGCCAAGAAAACGTTGCACCGCTTTGAGTGAATTAGGGAGTGGCCAATCGAGGACCGCCTTTAACTTCTCTGGGTCCATGGAGAAACCTTGGCTGGAGAGGATATAGCCTAGGAAGGCTGTGAAAGCCTGGTGAAACAAACATTTTTCCATCTTGGCGTAAAGACGGTTAGAATGTAGCCTGGAGAGCACAAGTTTGGTGTGCTGGATGTGATCCACAAGATTTTTAGAAAAAATAAGGATGTCGTCCAGATAGACAATAACAAAGGTACCCAAAACGTCATGGAAGATGTTGTTCATAAATTCCTGAAAGACGGCCGGGGCATTACACAACCCTAAGGGCATAACAAGGTATTCATAGTGTCCAGAACGAGTGTTAAATGCTGTTTTCCACTCGTCTCCCTCTCTTATGCGAATGAGATTATAGGCACCCCTTAAGTCAAGTTTTGAAAAAATAGAGGCCCCTTGGAGACGATCAAACAGTTCAGAAATGAGCGGTAGCGGATACCTGTTTTTCACTGTGATCTTATTGAGTCCGCGGAAGTCTATGCAAGGCCTTAGAGATCCATCCTTCTTCTTCACAAAAAAGAACCCCGCACCAGCAGGAGAGGTGGAATTGCGGATGAAACCTTTCTCCAGGTTCTCTTGAATATAAGTAGTCATGGCCTCGGTCTCTGGGATCGACCGATCTTTGAGATACAAAGCCTTCTTTTTCACCAGGTTACAATAAAAAAATAGCCACATTTGTGAACACAACTTGGAGTCACTTGGGTGAAAGATATGATGGATTTGTATACTATCAAGCCCTTCCCAAAATTACAATCAATATTTAAAATCCCAAATACTGAATTTTATAGATACTTACAATTTAGGCACCTCATCCAATCCAAATACCAAAGAAAGTACCACTAAAACTGACTCAATTTGAATCCTGGTGTAACTCCCAATCTTTAACCAATGGAATCACATCTGTTCTGTACCATTCAATACCAGCATCCCAAATAACTCTAAGACAGAAAAATATATGTTGGCATGAGAAAAAGTCCTTATTATACCTATAGATATGGAAACTTGGCAAAAGATTAGGGTGGCAGGAGGTAAAAATTCAACTTGTGTGGTAATTAAAGAAAACATATACAAGATCCTATATCGTTGATACACTGTATACTCATGTAGAACTAAACTCAATTTATCCGAATGTCTCACCCCTGTGTTTGAGGGAATGTGGCAATGTGGCTCCATCCTCAATATTTGGTGGGAATGTCCTAAAATTAAATCCCTATGGGATAAAATCCTTCAATTGGTAGAAGAAGTATCTCACTTTCGTATCCTTAGAAACCCCTTATTGTGATTTTTGGGGGTTTGGCCAATATCCAATTTAAGCAATCTGGAGTCCAAATTAATCACCCATATCTTTAATGCAGCAAAATGCTCAATTGCCCGCTTTTGGAAACATAAAACCCCACCTCCTTTCCAGTGTGTTTGTTATAAGATATTGGAACTAGCGTATCTCGAGAGACTATCAGCTTATCTTTACGATTCCACTGATAGATTTGTGGATACCTGGGAGCCCTGGCTCACACATTTTAATAAAAAAATAAGATTTTAAGTTACATATGAATCTGTTGAAGTCCCAATACTGAAGGAAAAAATATAAATGTTACTAGTAGCACTGTATGTCCGGTATTTATATGACAGCCCACCTTCCTTCCTGTCTACTCTCATCCTTCACCAATATTATTTAAGCCTCATTCTTTGTTCTGTAAAATGTGACATATGTTGACTATGTTGTGAAACTGTCTTCAAAATAATAAATAAAAAGAAACAAAAAAAAAGCAATTAACCATTCCTGGAACAATCCTTGATACGAATCCAAAATAACTATCATATATATTACAGAAAGGATACATGTGTATAAAACATACATTGTTAAAATACATAAAAATAAAAAGATCATGCATACAGTAACACTTATGATACAAAAGAGAGAACATTAACAAAAGCATGATAGATATAAAATGCTAACTTTATTTCACTGACCCTGCTATCAGAGCAGCACTACTTTTCTTTGTAGAACTGCCATGTTCTGGTCCACATGCAGGCATAAAACTGAATTAAACAACTGACCCTACAGCATGATTCTCATGTTCTTAATTGATGGGGCACTTGTCCCCCCTCTGGCTTATACCATAATACAGAGATAAGCAGGTCGGCTCACAGCTACCACCCCAGTGTCTGAGTGCCTCATCATGACCTCCCCCTAAAGTAGCCTGTTTAAAGTTGAATAGATTTTTAACAATCATCTTCTGTTTGGTGTGTTTTTACTTCACCCCACTATTGTTACTATGTGTATGTCATTAAATAATTATTTTTACCCTTTATCAGACCTCATTCTGTTCACCTAGCCTAGCATCACAAAGTGGTGTAGCTCCTCTAGCTAGTCCCTATACATACTGTACACTAATTATAGTTAATTCCTTCACTTACCTGGCAGTACAGAGAGTGCATACTATTGGACTTTCTAGTCTCTCTCCATCTAGGGGAGATGACCTCTTCTGTGCTATAGTACTTACTCTAGTGCACCCTGGCAGCCACCCTGGTTGAGTAGAGAAACCTCTATATACAGTGCCCTAATAGCGGTTAGCAGGAGGTGATATCTGCACAACAAAATATCAGAAAGATATATAGAGCTTTTTTTAAAAGATTGTGCTGATGCCCAGATCAGTCCCGGGTATATTTCCACAGCATCTCTGCTCTTGTTATACTGCTGCGGCAGCTTTTATTCTAACAAATCACCGGTTTTTACCTGGCTTGTTCCTGGAATGCGACGCTGTTCACCTGGCGCATGCCGCGTTCATCTTGTGTTCCCAGCCACGGGTCATGCCCGGCTGATGCGTTTATTGATAATGGTTCGGATTTTAATAGGCTGTAATGATTCGCGTGTCCGCCAGATGGCAGATATTCATGAATTGTAATGCGCCGAATCACTAATGTGTCGGCTTGCAGGTGTTTCGTTTAAAAATGATACTGTACCACAGTGTGCTATTGTAACTTGGCCTTGGCCTTGAGACTGAAGGAAGAGGTTGCAAAAATGTATCAATTTAGGCTTTTCATATTAAAGAAAGACAAAGACCAGTTTCAGTTACAGTATTCTCCAGAGACCCACCCGCCATGAGTGTTCAAGTGCAGCCCGCTTTCCAAAACATCGACAGAAGTTACGCGTATTTGATATGTGCCGCGATTAATGCAACAGATGATAAGATGGCAACAGTTGCTCAAATTTATCAGTATTTTATTGAAAACTATGACTTTTACAAATTTTCGCCAACTCCTCATACGTGGAAGTGTGCAGTAAGGAAAAGGTTATGTAGCGATCCCTGTTTTCATCGTATTGAGCCACAATTTGTTGGAGGGTATTGGTGTGTATAACCGGATTTTTCCGGTATCTATGATCATGAAGGCGGCTAAAGGCGAAGGGTCGTGTTAAAACCAACTAAGTAGCGACAGTCGCTGCCAAGGAATGCACCAGCACCAGCTTCCAATAATGGTCCCACCGTCAGTGACAACCCTGAGCCTGAGCCGGACTTCGCGTGCAGTTTTGATGAAGCTTGCATGTACCTAAGCAATTTCCAGCCTCACCAGCTGACTACAGGTGGACTAGTCCCGCTGCAAACTATCGACGTGGATGATCAAGAAAGCTGGACTGGCAGTGGACCGGCGCCGGCGCCAGCTGAATGGGAAATTCTATGGTGAGTACTGTATTGTTGCCGTATTATTTTCTGTGTTTTTTTTATTTTGACAATATTGTATAAATATCGGTGCGATTCAAAAGTCAAGCGATTTTCCTGTAAGCAATATCATTGGCTGAGCGGCTTCTACAGTACTGTACTGCACATACAGTACTGTACTGAACTATTGGTGGAACGCTAGGCGCATGCGCATATGAACAGGAGATAAATATTGTTGGGGCTGGCTGGGTACTTCTTTAGGGGGCTGACCATTACTGTACATTAAAACTTTTCATTTTGTTTTTCCTCAGAAAAGAAAACGGCTAATAGGGGGATTTCGATGGATAATATTGTACTGTATGCTGATGTTTTCCGGCCGTACAGTATACTGTGTAATAAACCCGAAAAAATAAAACTATGCATTTATTCTACATGTACAGTATCGTTTACATTATGTGTCTTCTACAGTATACTGTACAGTGGTATACAGTGCCTAACATCTATGGGCAAAATTAATTTTATTTCTAGGTGCCCTAGAACAGAAGTTCCCACGCCAATTGGCCGTGAACTTGACCGAGGCCCTAAGTAGTTCTCATGCCAATTGCGCGAATATAATTTAAAATAATCCGTTCTGTTGGTCTAAGCGGGTTGAAATTCGCCTGGTCCTCATGCGGAAGGACCCTTGCCATAGTGGCAAAATATCAGCCTTCCACGACCCCCGGAACCGGAGATACCAAAATACAGTTTAAAAGCACATTAAAAAAGTGGCTTTTTTTCTGCCATGCAAGTCAATGGCAGAAACCTAAACTTTAACATTACCCTGACTCCGTTCTGTTGCCACGAGAGGGTCGCAATTTGCCATGCAATCCTGCCGCAACTAGAACTACATGGTGACCGAATCTGAGCCCTCTAGGTTGCACAGAACCGTTGTTGTGGTTTCCAGGTTTATGCTCATTCTGACTTAGCCATTTCAAAGCTTTCTCCGCCATTACGCTCAATGATAGGATCCTCCTCACCGGCGTGACCCTTTCTCGTCGCCATTACTGGTCGGACCCTGTTGGGGTGAAGTGAGGGGGTTCCTAACATCTAGGGGCAAAATGAATTATATTTCTAGGTGCCCTAGAACAGAAGTTCCCACGCCAATTGCCCTAGTTACCACGCCAATTGCCCTAGTTCCCACACCAATTGCGCGATCATTGATCTTTTTTTACAATGTTGCCGAGCTTGCGGCTTTGCGGTCAGGCAGTAAAAAAACAGTGCAGTAAGCCTCGACTTTTGTTACACGGTCAAAGGAGCAAATGGAAACAATGTGAGACAAATCAACATGTCCTTTTATTGGTGGAGTACAAAAACATTTATTTACAAATACTGTACAATGTTGAAACATTTAAAGTGCACAGAAATTCAAACCATCAACAGGTGTATGGTTTACTGCTACAGTACAGTACATGTGTGAAAATATTTGTCAGTCAGTATGGTTTACAGTCACAATTTTTAACTACAATACAGTACATTCTTTAATATCTTTAAAATATAAATATATAAATATATAAATATAATTTAAAATAAGCCGTTCTGTGGGTCTGAGCGGGTTGAGATTGCACCAGTACAGTCCTAGAGGGCAGCAAACAGGGCAGGTTTTCAGGGCAACCTTGAAAACCGTGCCTGTTTGCGGCCCTCAGGGACTGGAGTAGTACATGTCCTGTGTAAAAAAACACACAACAACGCGTTGCTCATTTTCTGCAGTTACTGTTGTCATTGTGTTTTAATCCCTCCCTAGCCAAGCGTCAATCGGATGAGTCACCCTATCATACCAACCCCCTCTCTCCACTGGGTCGTTAATCTTCTGCATATTGCCATTGTGTTCTTAAACCGCCCATAGCCGAGCTACAAAGACTCAGTGCGCCTGCGTCTAATCACACCATCTTTCCCCCCCAACCCTTAGAGGCCTTTTTTGTTAACGGTAACACTTTGGAAAATCCCCTCTCGAATTTGAAATGTAAATCTGATGTGCACAGCACTGTGAGAATTGAGAGTAAACTGATTTTTCATCAGGGTGTGAAAACATATGTCAGTCAGTATGGTTTACAGTCACATGTTTTAAATACAATACAGTACATTCTTTAATATCTTTAAAATATAAATATATAAATATAATTTAAAATAATCCGTTCTGTGGGTCTGAGCGGGTTGAAATTCGCCTGGTCCTCATGCGGAAGGACCCTTGCCATAGTGGCAAAATATCAGCCTTCCACGACCCCCGGAACCGGAGATACCAAAATACAGTTTAAAAGCACATTACCAAAGTGGCTTTTTTTTCTGCCATGCAAGTCAATGGCAGAAACCTAAACTTTAACATTACCCTGACTCTATTCTGTTGCCACGAGAGGGTCGCAATTTGCCACGCAATCCTGCCGCAACTAGGACTACATGGTGACCGAATCTGAGCCCTCTAGGTTGTACAGAACCGGAGTTGTTTTCCAGGTTTATGCTTATTCTGACTTAGCCGTTTCAAAGCTTTCTCTGCCATTACGCTCAATGATAGGACCCTCCTCGCCGGCGTGACCCTTTCTCGTCGCCATTACTGGTCGGACAATGTTGGGGTGAAGTGAGAGTGTTCCTAACATCTAAGGGCAAAATTAATTTTATTTCTAGGTGCCCTAGAACAGAAGTTCCCACGCCAATTGCCCTATTTCCCACGCCAATTGCGCGATCATTGATCTTTTTTACAATGTTGCCGAGCTTGCGGCATTGCGGTCAGGCAGTAAAAAAACAGTGTAGCAAGCCTCGACATTCTAGAAACACTGTATTTTGTTATACAGTACTATCAAAGGAGCAAATGGAAACAATGTACAGTAAGACAAATCAACATGTTCTTTTATTGGTGGAGTCAGTTCAAAAACATTTATTTACAAAAACAATGTTGAAGCATTTTAAGTAACATCTCCTTTATTAAAGAAACACAGTACTGTATACAGTACAGTAGAGTGGGATGGTGCGCAACACTGTCAGTCAGACCTGCACCAGTTCAGTCCTAGTGGGCAGCAAACAGGGCAGGTTTTCAGGGCAACCGTGCCTGTTTTCGGCCCCCAGGGACTGGAGTTGTGCATGTACTGTGTAAAAAAACACACAACAACATCTCCTTTTTAAGTACAGCAGGAACTGTAGGGCAAAACATGTACAGTACAATACAGTTCAGCACAACAGTATGGTCTCACTGAAAGTCATCCACATTGTCCAGCCATGGCCGATTCCTTGCATGGCGCAAAACGCCTTTAATGCACTCTCGAACGCCTTTCATTACAGGATCTGTAACTGGATAAAAGCGCAGCATTTCTCCACAATGTTTTTCCTTAAATTGACAGGAAGCGCTTTTTTACGCGATTCCCATCGTAGTTCACTTTGAAGGCCCACTCGCAGTACAACGAGTAGGGAACATGGTGCTTAAAAATTAACGAGGCATACTTGTGGGGTACACCAGCACTCTTCACCCTATAATTCTCCCTGAGCTTCGTGGCAGAGCGCACAGGGTGATGTCGGGCACCGTATCGATGCGAGCGGTTGTAGGTCTTTTGGGATCAGGTGTGCTTGATGCGACGGGCGATGGTAGGTTGTCTTGGAGGAAGCTTTCCTCCAGTCGTGGTCACCGTTTTGTCTCCTGGCATGGTCTTGGCGGGGTTGTCATGTCCTCCTCAACGGCATACATGTACACTACATCTTCTGGTGGAGGGGGTGCGCTTGGTGATGGAAGGGGGTCGAAGGTCTCATTCATCACATCCATGTCACCCCCCTGCTCTGGCGTCGGGGAAACAGGGGATTAGCAACGAGCAAATAATGTATGCCCGCTATGTCAGCCTCTATCTTCTCCATCCATCGATCCATCCATTGTTCCATTTGTAGCATCCGTTGCTCCACATTTAGCATGGTCTCCAGAAGCAGATCTTTCTTTGCTAGCACAATAGAATTCCTGGGGAGATCCACACTTATCCCATTCAGCATCTGATCTAACGAGCTGCTTCTTGTGCATGGCGTCTGGACATCTGGGGGGATGGGTGCAACAGAGGATGAGATGGGGGTTCCATGGACAGAAGCGGCATCGAGGGAGAGTGGAGGAGGTAACCTGTGGATACCCGGTAGAGGAGAAGCGGCAGCGTCGTCGAAGAGGGATGGAGAAAGTGACCTTTGGATTTCCGGGCGAGAAGCAGACCAAGAGCAAAGGAGACAGTGACCCGTGGATTTCAGAGGCGGCAGCGTCGTCAGATGGAACCGGAGAAGATGGGGGTGGAGAAGACGGGCTGAAGATTTCCGGGACAGCTACAGCAGAGTCGTCGAAGTATATGGGAGGAAGTTGTCTGCGGATTCGATGGGTTGGCTGCCAATTGTTTTGTGTCGAGAGTACATCACCATATATCTTCTTCACATAATGAGGCTTACGTCTAAACCCTTAACCTCTGGGTTCAGCAGAAGGTTTTCTTTATTTGCCTTAGCCTGTCGCTTTTGCCTTGGCGTGGAAACGGCAACCGCCTTTCGCTTTTTCAGCTAGACAGGCACGGCAGAGGCGAGTGGGTTCCTGCGTCCATAGAATCGGGGTTGCTCCATGGAAGCAGGTGGCACAATGCAGTATCTGAACAAGGGCAAGTTCAGATAAAGATCATCGAGTGGGAGGCTATGCAAAGTGTGTAACCTTTTATGCATGGCGACAAGGTACAGGTGTTGAAAGTGGGCGTACTCTAATGTGAGTCATTACCGTATAAATACACCATCCATTTTGTGTATTGACTGCACATAGAATACACATCGACTAAACATCGAATATACATTCTTGTGTTTGTATTTCTTTCTACTCGCAGCAATGCCTGTTAAAAAGATTTCAAAGGATCTCAGCATGCGAATTAAGGAGATGTACACGAGCGGACACCGAATTGCTGCTATCCAGCGCTTGTTAGCTATTTCTGACCTCGTTGTGCCATTAACCACCGTGTGCTATCATGCATACAGAAAAAATAGAGACGCAAAAGGGCACCAAGGTTAACTAACTCGTAAGTATATTTATAAAACTTAACAAAAAAAATATAGAAAACTGTACTGTACTGTACTGTTCATACAGTACAGTACATCTACAGTACAGTTCTGTATCTACTGTAATACTGTTGTTATTTCTGTTGATTTAAATTACAACATAGTTTGTCTATTTATATTTATAGTACAGCAGTATACATTTTTTGTATACAGTATTTCTATTTATCTTACAACGGTATATATAGGATGTATATTTATATTTATATTACAGCAGTATATTTATTTTGTATATTTATATTTATAGTACAACTGTATATATATATTTTGTCTATTTATATTTATAGTACAGCAGTATACATTTTTTGTATATTTCTATTTATCTTACAACGGTATATATAGGATGTATATTTATATTTATATTACAACAGTATATTTATTTTGTATATTTATATTTATAGTACAACAGTATATATATTTTGTCGATTTATATTTATAGTACAGCAGTATACATTTTTTGTATATTTCTATTTATCTTACAACGGTATATATAGGATGTATATTTATATTTATATTACAACAGTATATTTATTTTGTATATTTATATTTATAGTACAACTGTATATATATTTTGTCTATTTATATTTTCAGTACAACAGTATACATTTTTTGTATATTTATATTTACTGTATATTACAACATTATATTTATATACATTTTATATTGCTACATATTAATAAAACAATATATTTTCTTTACACTTCCCCACATTATATTTATATACATTTTATATTGCTACATATTAATAAAACAATATATTTTCTTAACTCTTCTGGTGCACAAAAAAAGTGAGGAGAATGATGACAGTAGTGCATTAAGGGTTAAAAACACTCTGCAGGAAAAGCACAATCTGACTGTATCCGAGAGCAGCATAAAGAAGATGAGACGCAGCATGGATGGAAATATGGACGTGTGAGGTTAGTACTGGACAGTACAGGACAATACAGGAGGTAAAAGTTTTGTTTAGCAAACTGTACTGCACTGTGCCGCTAATTTTTTTTATTCCTTGTCATTACTGAGCGTACCCCCTGATACGGGACGCAAACAAAATCAAAAGAGTGGTCCAGGCCCAGGCATGGATCGACAGTGGGGAGACTTTCCAGGATTGCATCTTCACTGATGAGTCTACTGTGTCGCTGGAGAGATTTGCAAGATTTGCGTTCCACAAAAAAGGCCGCATATCTTTGAAGCCGTGGCCAAAACACCCTGTGAAGCTGCATGTGTGGGGTGCCATCTCTAGGCGTGGACCGGGATGCATTGTCATCTTTGAAGGTAAAATTTATCAAATATAATATCGCCTAATGCACTGTACTTTATTAGTGTTGCCTTACCGTATGCACTGTACTGTACTATTGTGCAGTTTTTTGAGCACTTTTCTTTTCTTGCTATAGGAATCATGAATAAAGCTTTCTTCCAAGACAACATTGTGCAATACATCACACGCGAGTTCCCCAATGGTCACCGCTTCTAACAGGACAACGATCCCAAGCACACAGCGTCAACGGCGCATATCCTTGAGCGCGGCATCAACTGGGTGAAGATGCCAGCGGAGAAAGTGCAGTAGACCGTGTCCCATTTTTGTTCCCCACTGTTTTTAGCTCTTAAACCAATTGTCCTTTCTTTCCAATGACAGATCGCCAGACTTCAATCCGATCGAAATGGTCTGGCATCAGCTGAAGGACCATATCCGGAAAGTGGAGAAATCCTTCAAAAAGGATGAGTTGTTGAAAGGCATAATGAGTTTTTGGAACGATGTACTCACCGTGGAACGCTGCAATAAATATATAGACCATATTGCCACTGTGTTGCCCATTGTCATCGCGCGTAATGGGCAAGCATCAGGAAAGTAGAACTGTGCTGTAGTATTGTAAGTACAGTATGATACAGGTAAGTATGGCACAGATTTTTTCTTTCCAGATAGTAAGAGTATAATGTAGTTATTTTTTTCTTTACAGAGAGAGCAGCACCAGCAATCAGGTTACAGTACAGTACATAGAATTTAACAGTAGTCAGAGTATACAGTAGTTCCAGTATACAGTAGACTAGTTTGACAGTACTACAGTAACTGCCTACTAACTGCTCCATTTTTTTCTTTCCAGAGAAAGCTGCACCTGCCACCTACAGTAGTTCTACACATCACACAATGCCATAATACAGTACGCACATACAGTACAGTAACTGCACTAAATTTTTGTTTTCTTGTCGTTTCAGGAAAAAGGGTGGCCTAGGGGGAGGTGGGGTGTTGTGTCCAGTCAAATCTGCTGTACAGTCAAATGTACATTATGTAAGCAGTAGTAATGATGTACACAAAACCTCTCCTCTCTCAATGAACTACTGTACTGCAGACAGAATGAGGAAAAGATAAAGACGGAAAAAATAATATTACTCTACAGTATATAGTATATATATTATACAGTACATTACAGTACTGTATATAGTATTAAATAATATTCTTATAAATGTGCATTACTCATGTTTCCCCATGTTTTACAAATGTTTTACAAATGGTTATCCAATTTCAAGCTGCCAAAAGAACTTAATAAAGACTGCATAATGTATTATTCCTGATTATTTTTATATTTGTATTTTTTGGTTCCTGATAAAATAAAATAAATATTTATTAACTTTCCTGCGAATTATAATCATTGAGAACCACCCCTACAGTGCACCAATGAATAAGAATGTTTTGTAAATGTTTCTCCGATTTCAATCTGCCAGAAGAATTTAATAAAGGCTGCAGTATGTATTATTCATGATTATTTTTATCTTTGTATTTTTTTTCCCCTTATGAAATATCAGCCAGGGTAATGTTAAAGTTTAGGTTCCTGCCATTGACTTGCATGGCAGAAAAAAAGCCACTTTGGTAATGTGCTTTTACACTGTATTTTGGTATCTCCGGAACCGGGGGTCGTGGAAGGCTGATATTTTGCCACTATGGCAAGGGTCCTTCCGCATGGGGACCGGGCGAATTTCAACCCGCTCAGACCCACAGAACAGATTATTTTAAATTATATTTATATTTTAAAGATATTAAAGAATGTACTGTATTGTATTTAAAACATGTGACTGTAAACCATACTGACTGACAAATGTTTTCACACCCTGATGAAATATCAGTTTACTCTCAATTTTCACAGTGCTGTGCACGTCAGATTAGCATTTCAAATTCGAGAGGGGATTTTCCAAAGCGTTACCGTTAACAAAAAAGGCCTCTAAGGGTTGGGGGGGGGGGGGGATGGTGTGATTAGACGCAGGCGCACTGTGTCTTTGTAGCTCGGCTATGGACGGATTTAGAACACAATGGCAATATGCAGAAGATTAACGACCCAGTGGAGAGAGGGGGTTGGTAGGATAGGGTGACTCAGCCGTATGACGCTTGGCTAGGGAGGGATTAAAAACACAATGACAACAGTAAATGCAGAAAATGAGCAACGCGATGTTGTGTGTTTTTTTACACAGGACATGCACTACTCCAGTCCCTGAGGGCCGCAAACAGGCACGGTTTTCAAGGTTGCCCTGAAAACCTGCCCTGTTTGCTGCCCTCTAGGACTGTACTGGTGCAATCTCAACCCGCTCAGACCCACAGAACGGCTTATTTTAAATTATATTTATATATTTATATATTTATATTTTAAAGATATTAAAGAATGTACTGTATTGTATTTAAAACATGTGACTGTAAACCATATTGACTGACATATGTTTTCACACATGTACTGTACTGTAGCAGTAAACCATACACCTGTTGATGGTTTGAATTTCTGTGCACTTTAAATGTTTCAACATTGTACAGTATTTGTAAATAAATGTTTTTGTACTGACTCCACCAATAAAAGGACATGTTGATTTGTCTCACATTGTTTCCATTTGCTCCTTTGACCGTGTAACAAAAGTCGAGGCTTACTGCACTGTTTTTTTACTGCCTGACCGCAAAGCCGCAAGCTCGGCAACATTATAGAAAAAGATCAATGATCGCGCAATTGGCGTGGGAACTAGGGCAATTGGTGTGGGAACTAAGGCAATTGGCGTGGGAACTTCTGTTCTAGGGCACCTAGAAATATAATTCATTTTGCCCCTAGATGTTAGGAACCCCCTCACTTCACCCCAACAGGGTCCGACCAGTAATGGCGGCGAGAAAGGGTCACGCCGGCGAGGAGGGTCCTATCATTGAGTGTAATGGCAGAGAAAGCTTTGAAACGGCTAAGTCAGAATAAGCAGAAACCTGGAAAACAACTCCGGTTCTGTGCAACCTAGAGGGCTCAGATTCGGTCACAATGTAGTCCTAGTTGCGGCAGGATTGCATGGCAAATTGCGACCCTCTCGTGGCAACAGAATAGAGTCAGGGTAATGTTAAAGTTTAGGTTTCTGCCATTGACTTGCATGGCAGAAAAAAAAGCCACTTTGGTAATGTGCTTTTAAACTGTATTTTGGTATCTCCGGTTCCGGGGGTCGTGGAAGGCTGATATTTTGCCACTGTGGCAAGGGTCCTTCAGCATGAGGACCAGGCGAATGCAACCCGCTCAGACCCACAGAACGGATTATTTTAAATTAAATTCGCGCAATTGGCGTGGGAACTACTTAGGGCCTCGGTCAAGTTCACAGCCAATTGGCGTAGGAACTTCTGTTCTAGAGCACCTAGAAATAAAATTAATTTTGCCACCAGATGTTAGGAAAACTCTCACTTGACCCCAACAGGGTCCGAGCAGTAATGGCGACGAGAAAGGGTCAAACCGGCGAGGAAGGTCCTATCATTGACCGTAATTGCGGAGAAAGCCGTTTCAAACCAGCGCGGCTAAGTCAGAATGAGCAGAAACCTGGAACCCAAATCCTACTGTATGTTAAGCGCGAATTAAAAATAAGGTGGAGGAAGGGTAGAAGGGTAGACAAAAAGGGAGTATGTATCCCAAATAAATTCTAGGCTACTGTAGCTCTATACCTTCTAACAGGGCAGGCAAGTACAGTATATGGAATGATACAGTGTAAGGTTTTCCAAATGTTTGATACAGTGTGTAGCACTGACATGCGAAAGGAGATACAATATTGCCAAAAGGGCTACTCAAACAATGTCAGTAGCGAGTGTTCCCTTTACACTGCTACAGTACTGTACACGCCTATGCATTTCAACAATTCCAAATGAGACATACAGTACAGTACCGTACAACAGCACAGGATGCAAATGCATGTACAGTACTTTAAAATAAATTAAATATGCAATTTTACTATTACTGCACGCGCACGCACAGACTGTGTACTGACGTAGGTTGAACCGCGAAGGTATTAGACTTCAAAGACAACAGCTCGAAAATGCCCCCATGAGTTTTTACACGGCATTGCAGAATTGCAGACAGCGGGAATAAAATGCTTAAATCACGGGCGCGAAAATAACGCAATACACTACGGGCGAAAACGACACAAAACCGCACATAACCGGGATAATCTGAAATTCGCTGAGCTAGCCGAGTTAGAATAAAGGCTGTCGCCACTATACAGCGTGACTGTTTGCTGAAGTCACCGGGTGTTACTGGTCAGTTTTCATTAGTTACACAATGCTCATTATTAATCCAGTTAATACTGGGGATGGAACAGCAATCGGAACTGAGGTAAAGCAGACTGGGAAGATCTTTTCATTGTGACCTAGTGGCAGTAGTCGGAAGTTAAGATCATATTGCAAAGCAGTATAACATAACTGAGTATGTAATATAGTGTATTTGGTTGGAAAGACAAATGTTGCTGCTCGGATAAATATCAGGTTGATTTACCACAGTGTCTCTGCTCTTTGTGCACCGCCTGAATCAAGGGGTATTTCCAGTCAGATGTGATCAGCCGCACAGTACTTACTGATGGCCTGGTGTTCTCTGGGAGTAGAGTTGCGTCCGCTGAGGTAAGGCGACCAAGTGAGAAAGCAGGCGGACACAGGAGGACTGGAAGAACTAAAAAAACATATAGCCCTATTACTGCCCAGAGCAGAACTGGATAACCAATTATGGCATACCTATCAAAGCTAAGTTATAGGATTTATTTATTTATTTATTTATTTATAAAATATTTTACCAGGAAGTAATACATTGAGAGTTACCTCTCGTTTTCAAGTATGTCCTGGGCACACAGTAAAACAAAATAATACATGGTTAAAAATACAGTTACATAAATGAACAAGGTATACATTATATACAAGACATTGCATGCACAGTTAAAGAAAATATATATTATGAGCGTATGAAACAGTTACAGACCAGATTAAAGTGTGAGACAGCCTTAGATTTGAAAGAACTTAAGCTGGTGGTGGATATGAGAGTCTCTGGTAGGTTGTTCCAGTTTTGGGGTGCACGGAAGGAGAAGGAGGAACGTCCGGATACTTTGTTGAGTCTTGGGACCATGAATAGTCTTTTGGAGTCTGATCTCAGGTGATAGGTACTGCATGTGGTAGGGCTGAGGAGCTTGTTCAGGTAGCTGGGTAGCTTGCCCAGAAAGTATTTGAGGGTGAGACAGGAAAGGTGAACTTTGCGCCTAGACTCTAGTGATGACCAATCTAGTTCTGTGAGCATTTCGCAGTGATGTGTGTTGTAGTTGCATTGGAGAACAAAACGACAAATTGAATTGTAGAGGGTGTCAAGTTTGCTAAGGTGGGTTTGAGGAGCCGAGCCATATACTATGTCTCCATAGTCAATAATTGGCATTAGCATCTGCTGTGCAATACGCTTTCTGACCAGGAGACTTAGGGAGGATTTGTTCCTGTAAAGTACCCCTAGTTTGGCATAGGTCTTGGTTGTCAGGGTATCAATGTGCATCCCGAATGTTAAGTGGGAGTCAAACCATAAGCCCAGGTATTTAAAACTAGTGACAGGTGTTAGGGTGGTTTTAGCGTTGGTTCTAATCAGGAGCTCAGTCACTGGAAGCTTTACAAATTTAGTCTTGGTCCCAAATACCATTGTTACAGTCTTGTCAGTGTTTAAAAACAGTTTGTTTTGGGAAATCCAGTTTTCGAGTCTCAAAAAGTCAGACTGAAGTATGTGTTGAAGGTCAGAGAGGCTATGGCTGTGTGCATACAGGATTGTGTCATCTGCATCCATGTGTATTGAGGCTTCCTTACAAGCTGTGGGAAGATCATTAATGAACACTGAGAAGAGTAGGGGCCCCAGAACAGAGCCTTGCGGTACACCACAGGTGATATCCAGGGGGTTGGAGTTAGAGCCTGAGATGGACACATGTTGGGATCTTCCTGATAGGTAGGACTGAAACCAGTTTAAAGCATGTTTCCCTATTCCAGAGCTCTGGAGTTTGTTAAGCAGGATAAGGATGGGATAAGGAATGGGAAAGACCAGTGAGGACATAAACACCGCCATGTAGAGAGAACGCAGCTGGCTCAGACCCGACATATGTTTCGCCATTAACGTGAAGGCTTCTTACGGGGTGAACATCTAAAACAGCCCCTTTAACGTTTACAGTTGTCATTGCAACCTGAAGATGCTTGTTTCGGCAGGCTACTGTTCTGTAAATTCCTACTTTGCTTGCATTTGAAATGCCGGAGTGTGGAAAGTGTTAAATTAGTTTGTGAAAAACTTATAGATAAATGTTAAATCTACCCAAATATGCTAATACAGTAGGGTACTATTGACTTATTAGCTCTATATGTAAAATGGATTTTGATCCAGCTATAGTTTATAGGAAGGGATATGAACGAATCCCTTGTTTATGCCATTAGGTGACACGTGTGGAAAGTGTAAATTCACCTTTCTTCTTTCTGTAGCAGTAGGTAATCCCAATTTCCTTTTCAATTTATTCTGTGTGATATGATATATTGCCTGAAAACATAGAAATGTGATATTACCTTCATGTCTTTCTCTTACATGGCGTGATAGCAGAGTATCTATTTGGTTGTGCATATATCCCATGTGTTCTAGTATACATCTCCTTAATTGTCTGTGTGTCTTTCCCACATATTTCTGCCCACATTTCTATATATTAACAAAACACAAGTTTAAGCCCGCCCCTCCCTACTTCCCTAGTTTTTAAGCACGCCCCTCCCCACTTCCCTAATTTGCAAGTGCCTCATTCTGCTGATATAGACCCACTGTGGTCTTTCTCCCTCCTAATAGAGGTAAATGAGAATTTTAATCCGAATAGAGGTATTTTAGTGTTTTATCTGGTAGTGCTAGGCCTTGAAAACAGGTATCTGCCTTGTCGTGGCTCGCAAGCTTACAACGCTTTGGCCAAAGGGTTAAACTAAATGACCCTATTTCAAGAGAATATATGTATTTTACTGCGTATTTCTGTCATGTTGAATGTAGCATTGGGCTTCTCTGTCGTCTGTTGTACACATTTGCATGTAGCCAGATATTTAACCCCTTCAGTTTTACAGTTGATTAATTTGGTGAATTAGTACAATTTTATATTATTTCAATTAGTGAAGCATTTGAAAGTGGTCACAAAATCACAGGCTTTACAATGATGACACTTAAAACATCCTGTTTTTTTTACTAAGCCATGGGTCAGTTCTTCGTCTGGCATAATGGCTTTGCACCAAAAGATCTTTGAGATTTTTTTACTTTTTCCATACCATTCTGAGGCGGACCTTTTAACATTATTTTAAGATCTTCATCATTAGTGAGTACAGCATATGCCAGTGTTTACTCAGGTTTGTGTTAATGTCCCTCTATTGTCAATTATATTGTATGTGGCTATACACCTAATTTGTTTCTCAGTATCATCTTTTGGTTTATTTTGTAATACGGTCTCATGAGGGGTCTTGAACACCCTATGGTAAGCTGTTTTGATTTGTGTTTGTGTATAGCCTCTTTCTGAGAAATTCATCTTCATTATTTTTGCCTGGTCCTTAAAGTCTGCCAGGTCGGAACAGTTACGACTTATTCTCAGAAATTGCATTAAGATAACTGTAAGCAGCAGTCATTTTTTTTGTAGGTGGATATTATCAGGTGGCCATCAGGGGATTTAGTTATAGTTAAATCCAGAAAATGTATTGAAGCATCACTAATTTCTGTAGAAAGTTTCAGGTAATTGTCGTTTGCGTTTAAAAGAGCCATGAAGTTGGTTAGCTCCTTTCTGCTCCCCTTCCAGGGGAGCAGAATATCGTCAATGTAGCGAATCCATACATCAATATATTGTGTATACTGATGCAAGGCTTTGGAAAAGACGCTGACCTCCTCCCACTAACTGAGGTAAAGGTTGGCGTAAATTTGGCCAGTTGTAGTGCCCATTGCCGTTCCATGCATTTGTAGAAAAAATCTTTGGTTGTATAAAAAATAGATCTGCCGTAGAGTGAAGTTCAGAGGGTCGCGGAAAATTACGGGCAAATGTTAGAATTAAGCTGGCCGCAGCAGTATATGAAAAAGTATATATAAATGCATTAAATTGGCATATACCCCAGGTATCTATGGAATGCCTCTTTTAATGCCCAGATTTTTCTCCACATGTTGTATCAATGTGTTTTTTTGGGGATACATATAGCACGTTCTCCTTTGGATCTGTCTGTCTTCTAAGCCACCTCTCTATTTGCTGTAATGGTCATCTTCATGCTCAAATTATTTTACTTGTATTTGTCTATCGTCACAAAAAGATATTCAGCTAGTGTAATTGTTTGTTATTCTCTTTATTGCATTTTCTCTACATATTTCTGCATTGTCACACTTAGTAAGCAAGAGTATAACAACAAATAATGAGACTGTACATTTGTATTTTCATTTTTAGCAAGGAAGTGCTGTGTTTTTTTATCCTATTCATAGACATCAACATTTCTGATGAAACACACAATTTAAAATCTCAAAGCTGCTAATCAAAGTTCTGATCAAAGCTAATCAAAGATAATAAAAACAATTAGATACTTATAAAATAGTTAACTTACATGTAAAACCTGTCTCACAAAGATGCTCTCAAATCTCTAGCTAATAATAATGAACAATTATAATATACATTGTTGTAAAATTATATTTAAATGAAGCAATCCATTTCAATCAAAAGAAGTGTGTCACAGTCTCAGATCATTTACACAGACCAGCAATCATTCTTATGCTTGACAATTCAGAAGGGCATTATGATATTTGAGATGCACCTGTGCCTCTGAACTGCTTCAATTATGGCCAGGGTTTAAACACATTTGCTATGTACACGTGTTAGATTATAAACCATAAGGACTGAATACTAATCCTGTAATCACCAACTGCATTTTATCCTGTTAACCTATGTGTACTACCACAAATATTGACATTTTGCATTAACCAATATTGTGTAATTCATGGCATTTGAATTTTACATGTACAGATGGTCAGCAGCGTAGAATTCTAGAACAATGTTTGTAATTCAATTAATGATTTATATTTAAATGTTTATTGTTAACCTATCCTAGTATGTTTAATATCAAATTTTCATTTGTCATATAATTTCTTTAACATGACATCTTATAAATCAACAAGTTATTCAAATAATCTCCCCCTAATTTAGTTTGTCCCCAGCATTCTAACATTTTGTAGTCCTAACAGAATTTATTTTGATTCTGAGTTTAACCCAATCGGCAATACAAACTTTGAATGAAATTGGTGTTTCATTCTTGCAATTGAGAATGTACATTTCAAAGCAGATGTCCTTAGCACTCAAAGAGCATGCAGCTAGTGAAGAAACTGGTCATACAAAAGTGCAAAACAGAAAGTGAATCCCTGCGCTTCTCCCAAAGGGATAGCAATCAATGGGGAATATAAATAAATGTATGGTATAAATACCTATAAGAAAAAAGGAGACTTTTGGTATACATCCTTTGATCAAATAATGCCAAGCCTGCTAACCACGTCAAGGTAAGTCTCTTTAGCAGGTCCCTACGCTATATGCATACTAGTATAGAGAAGCGCAGGGATTCACTTTCTTTCTTCTTCCAGGTAGCACTGCAACACATAACAGCATAACAATATTATCATAGAAATACATTATTTTAACACACGCATTGTTTCTGTATCAACATAATTGCATAACAGTACATCCTGACCTGCAAGACTGCACTGCTCCTGAGGAGAACCTGAATTAATAATAGTACCTAGGGTCTGGTTTCTGCATCTCCCTCCCATTGGCATCCTTCACAGTAATACTGTACGATCTAGGCAGCCCATTTTCTGGCCTATACTCCATCTTATTCATGAAGAAGTTGCGCCCAACACTCCATACCCTCATAAGATAAGCTATCCTCTCCTCAGTCTTGAATGAATCATGCCCACCCGATTTGGACATTATATAATCCTCCACGGTCTCTCTCAACCACGTATCCCTATAATCTTCGATTTCTTGCATCAAAGGTTCAGGCACGTATGAGTATTCCAGGCCATGAGATTTCTTGTATCTGGCTACTATCGGCCTTTCAGCCCTGCTGGTGCAGATCAATTTCTTGTTACCTGCCCTGCCTGGCAGCACCCACGACAATGGCTCATCAGGATCAACTAAGTCATGTAGTATAGACGACCCTAAGGGAGTAACTAAACCTTTCTGTATATAATACCACCGTTTTCGGAGCTCTTCTAAGCGCTCCTCATCAGAGAACTCACCTATGTCCCACCAGTGGTCCACTATGCCATCCCTTTTTAGTATGAACCATGTACGGTCCAGCCAGGCCTCATACCCCTCAAACATGGCAGCCCACCATCTGGTTTCTTTCTCCTTTACCCGCTCTGTTACTGCCACGGTATGCTCACTCTCTTCCGGTTCTCCCCCTGAAGAAATTCCGGATGTCCCTGTGGACCTAGAGTTGGACCCAAGGCGCCTAGGCCTACATCTTACATTGGCATTACGATCAGTATCACTCGTACAGGATGACATCTTACGTGAAAGCATTTCCCTCCCCGATCCCTCATCAGAGGTGAAACAATCCTCCCAGTCCAGATTTGACTCAGTCCGTTCATCGGAAGTTTCCCGTGACTCCCCAGACAACCCTTGGCTCGATGACGAGGTGACAGGGGCAGGGCATTGGGCAGGGGCCGGGGGCAAAGCATAGGGGAAGGCTAGCAGCCGCTGTGGTACAGCGACCCGCAGCTTCACAATACCTCAGACGGTACCAGCAGATTGTGGTTCAGGCTCACAAGTCTCTTGGTTTCCAGGCTTCCGCATAGCCTGCCAGCTCTTGCCCTTCCCGGTTCCAGGCGACCTGGTACAGCACGGCGGTCGCGAGGGCGCGGCTTCTTCCATCTGGTTCCGCAGTGTCCGCCGGAAGTGATGTCATCCATCTCGCGGGACTCCGCGCCGCCACCTGGGTTGGGCTCCCCACCGGAACCTCTTCTTCCACAACGACATCCGCCACCAGAAGTGAAGGTTCTTCTTGCCACTCCGCTCGGGCCTTGTCTGGGCCTTCCTGTGCCGTCGCCGCCATCTGTGCCTGTGGAGTGTAAGGGTGTGTCTCACCGCTCCTTCGGCTTGGGATGGTGTCTTTTACGCCTTCCACGTTGGGAATCGCCACGGTCGTGGAACTCCTCCGCTCCGGTTGCCTCCGCACAGGTGATCTCGGCACCTCGGAAATCAGCTCCGCTGCTTCGCAGGTAAGTGCTGGCTCTTTTTCAGCACCACTGTAGTGGCCCGCCGGTAGGCACATCACCACCGATGTCGGGCTGGCTTGCTCCTCATCCGATGAAGCATCTCTGTCACGGATAGCAGTACCTCCACAGGGGACCGCCAGCGAGGTTCCAGGTTCTCGCTGCGGTAGCAGGTCCCAGGGTCTTTCTGCTCCGTAGCTATCATCAATAGTGATCCCCATTCTCCGGGATCAGGTTTCTCTGTCTTGACTTGTTGAGAGGCATCAGCCGTCAGCTTGGCTGTCTCTCCACCTGCCTCCAGGGTAGGCCCCGGAACAAAGGGCTGCACGGCCCACAGATAGTAGATGCCACATTGGGGACACCTTGCCGTGGTACTGGTTTCTCCACCTGGCAATCGACACTACATGCACAGTCATCGTATGGTTTCGGTATCACCCGCCTTTATCACCAGGAAGCCTCCTGGCAATGAGTAAGGGTGCGCTGAAATGTCCATCTCAGTCTTTAGGGTACTGGTTACAGGGGACACTTTGCACAGTGGTCTTGCCTGTTCACCAGCTCCTCGCAACTGAAGAGCAGGGGTCACCCCTTTAGCTCCTCCTTCCACTAGCTCCACTCTCATTTGACAAAGATAAGGACTCCTCCCCCTGGTAGATATTAGGGGAGGGTCCCACAAATTCACTGGGTGACCCAGTACTGGCTCTGAGCCTGTCACAGTCCAGGAGGGCGCGGCCACAGCTTTTGCGCCATTTCCCCCAGCAGGGTGGGGTTCTCTTTTTGGCGCCAATCCCAGCCAACTTTCTGCAATCTTAGCATTTGCAGAATTCTCCTCACTCGGCCCACGCGGTCTCCCAGGGAAGCGGGAACCGCCATCTTGGTTTGCACGGCCATTCACGATACCAACTGAGGTAAATACTTGTCTTGGAATCACTGTCCTGCACTCAGGTTCTCCATCCACTCCGCACATAACAACAATGTCCTCAACACTGTCCTCCAGGGTAGCACCCCGGGATCCTAGGCAGGACAGAAACTGCGCAGCCACTGCTTTAGCGCCACTCCATAGAAAACTAGCCAAAGTCACTTCGGTAGTCTGTTTCTCTGTGGTATACACACCACGTGCGCTCTCTCCGTCTGGCGCTGGCCGCCATCTTTTATTCTCCTCACCGCGCGGAACTTCACCTCTTGCAGTCGCCATCTTTACTTGGTAATTTCTACTATCACACATGGTGCTCCTCTCTGCGGGGCAGCTGCCATTTCGAGGCAATAAAGAATGCCAGTGCACCACCTACATGTATCTAATGTATGTTTGACTCATGTTGCACTACCTCAGGCTAGGCTCACTCTCTCAGTGTATGCTGTGTCCACCTTCCTCCAGTGTGTGCTCTGCGGCAAGTGTCCTGGTTACTGGCTAGAGTACTTTGGCTTCTCCCATGCAGTACTAGGGCGTCTACCTACTGTTGGCCACCTCTAGTGCAGGTCCTCTCTGGAATTCCTGACCCACGTTAACCAGGTTATTCCCATGAGCATGGCATCCCACAACTAGCTGCCTCAAGGTGACTAGAACAGCTATAGCCCTATCTCCAGATCCACTTACTCCTCTCAGGGCCCCTAGGGCATGCTTTGCGATGTCACCACGACTTTCCTGACTACCCCTAGGTCCCGTCCCCATACACAGCACTGACTGGCAGCATACACTCTCCCTGTTTCCTAGTGTGCCTAGCAAAAGCCTGTCCTGTTGATACAGTCTCTCAGCAGCGCCTCCAAATGTAACGGTGTTTTCCCTGGGCCCTTCTGATCCCGACCCATATGTAAGAAAATCCCCCAATTACATGGATGTGGGATATATGGTGCACCTGATGGCAACAGGAATCCTGAGTCTCACGCTGGATGTTATGGGGAATATCACTATGACAGGCATCTGAGGTAGTGTGCTCTGGGTCTACTCACATTCGATGCAGCGCCTCCACCCCATCAGGATCTCTGCGGCAGCAGGGGGAAGTATCTGATGGGGAACTCCTTCTTGGTGCATCCTCCTGGGGAATAACTCCACACTCACACAGGAGGGATCTTTTGAACAGGGCATCTTTAATGTCATCTCCATAGGCAGACTGCCCCTCATCGCGGCCGTCACTTAGCCCAGCATCTCCATGAGGTACTCCATTCAGAAGGTTCCTCCTCTTTTAATAGAGTTGTTTCCACCTCTCCCCTAGGGGAGATCCACCAGCTGTGCCAGGTCCCTGGACACAGTGTGTAATTAGCTTGCACTCTGACAGACAGACTTAAACTGCTGCAGACTCTTCACCTCAAACTCTCCTTGTTAACACACTAACTTTAGGCAGTGTTGTGTCTTATATAGACTCCAGAAACAGACCCACCTCTGTGTCACTAACAGTGGACACAAAGCATGTTGTCACTTCCTTTGTTACATATGACACTTCACCAGGGTTTGAGGGCAAACCTCCATGATTGGTACTGGCAACCCTGCATACTTACCAGGATTACTGCCAGCATGAGAAAGAGATGTACACCATTTTTACACATGGCTACACAAGAAAAAGTTGTGCAACATTTTGGGAACAAACCCCTTCCATAGGTCTGTTCCCCCGCCCCCTCCTCCCCTCATCTCCTCCTCCCCTCCTCCCCTCCTCCACCCATGGTACTTCCCTTTATAATAGGAGGGGAAAAGGCTCTGCTATGGGAGTGCTTCTAAGACTCCCTGGATCCTCAGACCATACTGTATGAAGTGTGCACAACTCTATGGGACTCCATTACAGAGCATCCTCTTTTTAGTTACTGTTGAGGATTCCTACTGTCTTCGATAACTTTTAGCTCAATTTTTTTCACCAAGTGAGTAGTACTGTCTGACCCAGATTATATGGGAATGTACTGTACACTATTTCAGGAACTGGTGTGAGATGGACATTTTATATTTTACAAATCTGCTGCTCGTTTTCAAATGAAAAAAATCATTGACATTAATATCCTTTAGTTTTTCTGGCATAGTGAAAGCCATGAAAGGAAAGTCATGACATACATATTGATAATAATATATGTCAATATTTTAATGTTAAGAAGTAACTTAAGTACATGAATTAAAATACTGCTACTTTGCTTATTTTTCTTACATCCAAGTTGAGAAACAGTATCCTAAAGACGTTTTACCTTCCCACTTTTTTCTTCTTGGCTACATGAACCTGCACATTCGTTTTTTAAAGGATTATTTCACTGCATATCCACATAATTACTTCACTTGATCAGCACTATTTTAGGCTGACATAAGATTTTTTCTGGGTCATTAATCACTATAATTTTAAACAATGATCATGATTTAGAATTGATGGTGCTTGCATATTCCTATGACATTTTAATCTAAACTCATAATCAACATTTTTAATTCATGGTAGCTTTGGTCACTAAAACAGTGCTTTTGTGCATAAGCTTTGAAGATGGATGTAAAAAGATGGTATTTTTTCAGTAATATGCAGTGAAATGATAAGAAATACTTTTTTTTTCTATGAAGAAGCTATATTTTTAAAAGAAAATCTGTCCTACAGACACATATTGGTAAGATGTACGGATGTTACATGGACATATTTATTCCTCCTACTTTTTTGGCAGTCGGTGAACCTTAGAGTTTTTACATTTACAATTGTGGTTGCTAAAATATTTTCTTTAACAATTTGCAATGTTGATTAAGGTTTCATTAATTCATCAACAAACATCTACATTACATTGGGGTATTGACTAAATAATTGTGAATACAATCATGAAAGGGTGGAAAGTATTGTTAATATGGAACTGCTAACTTGTCCTTTTTAGTATATATGTAAATATTCCAAGAATCATTCTTGGTAAAAGTAAATTGTCTTCAAGAGGGCATCCAAATGTTTTATACAGAATACCCAAGTCTACTCCAGTGTTCCACAGTGAAAGAGCAGAACATTTCTTAGGCCTCGATACATCTAGCTGCGGTAATGAAAAAAAAACAAAAACAGTATTGCCGCCATAAAAAAATGTGTTTCTTTTACAAAAATAAAACATTTTTTTCATATCCGTTAAAAGATAGGCCTAATACTGTACATCATTTTTTCTCTTATCATGCGATACATCACATTCTGATACAGCTCAACCCCCTTATAACGCTATGCTTGAGATCCATAGAATCACATCGCGTTATAAGCGGATCGCATTGAAAATAATGTACAATTGTATGCATTGTACAATAAAGTATTTAAGATGCCAATAATTGTGTTGTAAAGCATTCATAAATACGAAAATTGGGAGCCACATGCATCGCGTTATAAGTGGATTTGCGTTGTAACGGATCACGTTATAACAGGGTTGAGCTGCATTTAGCGGAATGGAATTGACAGCAGATTGACCGCATTTGTTTTTTTCACCTACTCCAGACTGGTGTTAAATCTGTCTTGCTTCTGTATTATATACGGAGTCAAGATAACCTAAATAAACCTGAAATAGATGATAAAATATAACTTTAAATACATTACAGTAACTATTAACCCCTTTGTAGTACAAGTGGTCAACTAGTTATTAGGTTTCCATGACTAGTTGACTGCAAAGAATTTAAAAACATCTACACTACAGTATCTACCTGCCTTGGCCATTTTAGTGGCTAACACACCATTGCCATGCAGTGCTTTATTAACCATTATAGGCTAAAGCAGTAAAATTCTGGGCATTATTGAAATTCCTGCCCTCTGATTGGTTAAAATTCCGGGCATTATCCAATCAGTAATGCCCGGAAATTTAGCTGCTTGCAAAGTGTTGATTTCAATGTGATTATTTTCAGCCAATCAGCTTTCAGAAGAGCTGAGACAGGGCAGGGGATTGGTCTAAAAGTAGGAACAGCTCTGAGACAGGGCAGGGGATTGGTTAAAAAGTATCAGCCACAGGTTGACTCCTCTCCCTTGCTCCGTGAACTGAGAAGATTCAGTTGAATTGGTGGGGTGGGGGAGAGAGGGAGTCTGCAAAGCAAGTGAGTGTCTGTCTGCAGTTTGTTTCTGGCTGTAGTTTCTCTGTGTGTGTGTGTGTGTGTGTGTGTCTGTGTGTGTGTGTGTGTGTGTGTGTCAGTGTCAGCAGCAGCAGCAGTGTTTATGAGTGTAGCAGCAGCTGTATGTGTGCTGTGCTGTTGTGTTGTATTTGTGTGTAGCAGCAGTTTGTGTGTATAACAGCATGTTGTGTGTGTGTAGAGGTTCTGTGTTGTGTGTAGAGGTGTTGTGTGTAGAGGATCTGTGTTGTGTGTAGGGGGGGTGTGTTGTGAGTGTAGATGTGCTGTGTTGTGTGTGTGTAGAGGTGCTGTGTTGTGAGTGTAGATGTGCTGTGTTGTGTGTGTGTAGAGCTCCAGTGTGTGTGTGTGTGTGTGTGTGTGTGTGTGGGGCTGTGTGTGAGGAGGTGCTGTGTTGTGTGTGCTGTGTGTGTGTAGCAGCAGTTTGTGTGTGTGTGTAGATCTGCTGTGTTGTGTGTTGAGCTGCTGTGGTGTGTGTGTGTGTGTGTGTGTGTGTGTGTGTGTGTGTGTGTGTGTGTGTGTGTGTGTGTGTGTGTGTGTATACAGATGGGGCGGCAGTGTGTGGACATAGATATCTGCAGTGTAAGAGTATATAGAGGTGGATTCATGTATTTACCATTTTATTTTAATAAAAAAATCTATTTAACTATACAAAAGTGTCTATTATTTCTGAAAAAAGTCTACATTTAGCCTATAATAGTAATAATCCCCTCAGAACAGGGCAATTACTGGGTTAAAGTCCCTCGGCTTCGCCTCGGGCCTTCAACTCTTCCAGCCAGGGCATTATTGGCCAGTAATGCCCTGTTCTTCGGTGATTATTACTTAATTATAGGCTAAAGCAGTAAAATTCAGGGCATTATTAAAAACCCTGCTCTCTGATTGGTTAAAATTCCGGGCATTATCCAATCAGTAATGCCCTGAATTTTATAGCAGCTTGCAAAGTCAAGTTTTCAATGTGTTTATTTCCAGCCAATCAGCTTTCAGAACAGCTGAGACAGGGCAGGGGATTTGGTTAGAATGAAGTAACAGCTCTGAGATAGGTCAAGGGATTGGTCAAAAAGTATCAGCCACGGTTTGACTCCTCCCCCTCCCGAGCTGACAGATTTTCTGAGCAGATTCAGTTGAATGGGGGGAGGGGGAGTCTGCAAATAGGTAAGTGGCTGGCTGCAGTTTGTTTGTCGCTGCAGTTTGTGTGTGTCTCAGTAGCAGTGTGTGTGATGTTGTGTTGTATATCTGTGTGAGGTTGTGTGTGTGTGTATAGAGCTCCAGTGTGCGTGTCAGTGTCAGCAGCAGTGTTTATGGGTGTAGCATGTGTGTGTAGCAGCAGTTTGTCTGTGTGTAGAGGTGCTGTGTTGTGTGAAGAGGTGCAGTGTTCTGTGTGTATTTGTGTGTGTGGGGGTGTGTGTGTGTGTAGAGGTGCTGTGTTGTGCTGTGTTGTGTGTAGAGGTGGGGGGGAGAGTGCAAAGTTTAATAAGTGGCTGCATTATTTTATTGTGGCTGCAGTGTGTGTGTGTGTGTGTGTTGTGCTGTAGTATGTGAAGCAGCAGTTTGTGTGTGTATGTGTATAGAGCTCCAGTGTTTGTGTGTGTGTGTCAGTGTCAGCAGCAGTGTTTATGGTCTGACCCACCCAATCTCACATTGGCCCGTGTGGTCTAACCGGTCCCCATTACGTGATCGTTTATGGTGGTGCACCTGCAAGTAACAGGACTCCTGAGTCTCCCGCTTGATGGTATTAGGGGATGTCATCAGGACAGGTCGCTGAGGTAGTGGGTGCGAGTCCAACCTACATCATGTGCAGCGCCTCCACCTCATCAGGATCCACGCCTCCGCAGGGAGATGGTCCCGGCGAGGAACTCCCTCTAGGTGGTGACTGCCACTGTCGAGTAATCTCACACTCACACAGTGGGGGTATCTTTAACAAGGGCATCTTTATTGACAAACTGATTGTAGTAGACTGCCCCAAGCAGCTCTCGGCTTTAGCCGCACATTTCTCCGTGCTGTCCCTTTGCCAGGTACTGCCCTCCTAATTGGAGTGGGATCCCCTCTCCCCGTAGGGATATCACCCCTGCGCCAGGTCCCTGGACACAGTGTGGCCTTGACAGGCTTGATCTGGAACTCGTGCCCTTAGTTACGGCACTAGGGTCACAAAGCTGTCCCGCAATCCCTTTTACAGGAGCCAAACTCTTTAGCAACCAACAACACTAACTTGACAGTGTTGTGCCTTATATACCTCAGGGGGCAGGCACATCTCTGATGTCACTAACCAGGGACGCAGAGCATGCAGCCACTCCCATCCATACATAGGGCACCTCACCAGGGTGTGAGGGAAAACCTCCATAACTACTGTTGGCATTCCTGTACTTACCAGGGTTTACTGCCAACAGGGAAGATGTCTGCAGTCCATTATTATGCATGGCTACATACTCCCCCTGGTGAATCCCAACTGTCCCGGCTGGGACTTAAATTTGGTGTACCTTGCGCCAGGAAACACTGCAAAAGAACACACAAATTACATTTCAGAACATCATTAATTTGTCATAATAATGTAACGCAGAGCACACTCTGACCAGCAGGGAGCGCTAGATTAAACACAGACTCTATCTAATTAGGCAACCTAATAATAGTGTCTAGGGTCTGGCTTCTTCACATCCCTTCCCGCTGCATCAGTTACCGTAACGCTGTACTCTCGGGGCAGACCTCGCTCGTTGCGGTACACTACTTTAGCTACTTTAGATTTGTAGATACTGCGCCCAATTGTCCAAACCCTCATTAGCTGAGAAACTCACTGCTCGGCCTGAACTCCCGTAATAGCACCCCCCTTGTTGACAATATAGTACTCAATGTCAGCTCGGAGCCACCTATCCCGGTTATCTTCAATCTCCCTCATCAGAGGTTCGGGGACATAAGGGTACTCAAGCCCATGAGACCTCTTATATTTAGCTGTGATGGCTCGCTCGGCTCGACAGGACTGGGTCAACCTAGCATAGCCCGCCCTCCCCGACAACACCCATGACAGGGGCTCGTCTGCTTCCACGGGATCCTCTAACCCCTCGGAACCCTTGGGCGTAATTAAACCTCGCTTAATCTTACCCCACCTCGTTCGCCACTCTTTAAGAAAAGCTTCATCATCGAATTCGCCTGTAGCCCACCAATGATCCACCACCCCATCTTTTTCCAAAATGAATTGGGTGCGGTCAATCCATGCCACATAGCCCTCATACAACGGCGCCCACCATCAGGTCTCCCTAAGCTCCTCTTGACCTGACTCTAGGGAGTCCTCCTATTCGGGCCCCCCAGAAGATATCCCTGAGGTACCCTCTGATGGGGCTGTAATTCCCTGGTGCTGTGACTTATTGCACTCATGGCAGTAGGACAGTCACTAGACACCGACACTTGTCGGGAAATCCTCCCACCTCCCACCGATCCATCATCGGACGTCGTTCCCCAGTCCAGCCTTCCAGTCCTTTCCTCAGAAGGGCCCCGGGACTCCCCTGACATCCCTAGACTAGAAGTTGACCAAAACGTGAAAACGACTGGGGCAGGGACTTTATCTAGGTCCTTGGGGCTAACTTTGGGAGTGGACGGGGTTTGGGGATGGGACCGGACAGTAGGCATCGGCAGGGTTACAACCTGCTCCTCGGCAATACCTGACTCCGCTCCACAACAAAGTCTCTCCTCTTCTCCAGTGCTGGGGCTCTTCACCCTCCGACTCGATCGCCCATTCCTCCTCGACGTAGGCGACCGGCTTCCGCTGCTCGACCGTGGAGGTGCAATCATTTCCCATTCGACCCTGCTCTGGTCACCGGAAATCATCTCCGTGTACGCACGTGCCTCGCCGCCATCTTGGGTTGGGTCCCCAATCGAGACCTCTTCCTCCACCAGGACATCCGGCAACGCCCTGCTCCGGCGCGATCCCTTATGGGCCTGGCTCCGCTCTTCTTTAATCACCACCACCCCCGGAGCCTACGATAAACACTGCTTTGGCTTACTACTGCGTAGTGTCCGGGTGGATCGACCTCCTTCCGAACCGCTAGTCACCACGGCTGTGGGACTCCGCTGCTCGGGTTGGCGCGGTATGGGGGACACTCGACTCCATGTCTCCACACCACGAGGGATAGCATCTCGCCAAGGCGTACCAATAGTATGGTAGTCTGTCTTTAGATCCATCGCATTTGACAGCCTGGCACACTCCTCGTCCAAGGATTCTAGTTTCGCATTTGGGAGGGGCATCCCGTTAGGTGATCGCCGCTGTGCCCCTCTCTTGTCACCCCGTCGGTGACTGGTTTTCTCTTTCTTGAGAACGAGGTCCAGTTCTTCGGGACCCGTGGATTCTCGCCATAATGCACCTAGAATCTCCGCTGCCAGCATAGGGTCATCTTCACTGGCTTCCACGGCTTGCACCGGCACAAAAGTCGGCATGGGCCACAGATATTGCAGTCCACAATGAGGGCATCGGGACTCACTGCCCACGGCTCCGCCCGGCAGTCTGCACTGCAAGCAGAGACACGCCACAGTCTCTACACCCTCTACTCGGAGGATCAGGAAGCCTCCTGGAGCCGAGTAGGGATGTGTCGTAATCAAGGGACTCTGTTCAACTTTCTCAGAGACACCAGCCATATTCACCAGTGGAGGGACTCGCTTCAGAGGTCTGTACTGGTCAATGGCTCTTCGCAACTGGAGTGCAGGGGCTGGTTTGGCAACCCCTCCTCCTACTTTCTCCATCGGCATCCGGTGGAACTGCAAACCACTCCTCCTGGTTGAAACTAGGGGGAGGTCTCGTAGACTTCTAGGCTGACCCAGCACAGGGGCGGAGTGAGTCATAGTCCATGAGGGCGCGGCTCCAGCTTTCGTGCCACACTCCCCAACAGGGTGGGGTCTTCTCGTTGGCGCCAATCCTGGCCAACAATTAGCAAACTGCAAAGTTGCAAGACTTTCTGCAGCTGGCCCACGCGGTATCCCGGGAACGCGGGAACCGCCATCTTGGTTTGTACTGTCTTATTGCATCACATTTGAGGTAGCGTTTGGTTGTTTGTGTATCGAATGAGAAGCAAGTCCATTTCGTTCCTCCCATCGGATAACACTGTCGTCCTCACTGTTCTCGGGGGTACTATCCCAAGAGCATAAGCAGGACAAACACGGCGCAGTCACGGCTTTAACGCCAGTCCACAACAGGCTCACAAAAGTCTCTTCTGTAGCTTGTTCTTCATAATCGCACAGAACAGGTGCGAGCTCTTCCTCTGTCCGCCATCCTGGACCTTCTGCGCTTTGCAGATCCTCCATTCTTGCGGTTCTCTCTCGATCGCTGAATATAGGATTCTTGTACATGGAGCTCCGCTCTGCGGGGCAGCTACCACATCAGTACAATAAAAATGCCTTGTGCACCACCTTGTGTACCTAACGTAGATCTGACTCGTGTTGCACTACCTCAGGCTAGGCTCACTCTCTCAGTGTCACCTGTTTCTCCTTACTCCCAGTCTGTGCTCCTCTCTTGGTAAGTGGTCTGGAATGGAGACTAGAGTACTCTGGCTCTTCCATGCAGTACTTTGGGCGTCGACCTACTGTTGGCTAGCCTAGCGCGGACCCTTCCAGAATTCCTGCCCTAAGTTACCAGTTTACCCCTTCAGGCGTCCCCCACTAGCGCTGCCTCAAAGCGACTAGATCAGCAATAGCCCCCCTCTCCAGACCTACTAACCCCTAGCAGGATCCCAAGGCGTCTGTGCGGTCTGCAGATCCAGCAGCTCCCCGACTACCCCTGGCTCCATCCCACGCAGCACAAAGTGGCAGTAGACACTCTCAATGTTTCCTAGTGTGTGCCTAGCAAAAGCCTGTTCTGTTAACAGGTATCTCAGCAGCGCCTCCAAATGTAACAGGCATTCCCTCCTGTCTGACCCACCCAATCTCACATTGGACCGTGTGGTCTAGCCGGTCCCCATTACGTGATCATTTATGGTGGTGCACCTGCAAGTAACAGGACTCCTGGGTCTCCCGCTTGATGGTGTTAGGGGATGTCATCAGGACATGTCGCTGAGGTAGTGGGTGCGAGTCCAACCTACATCATGTTCAGTGCCTCCACCTCATCAGGATCCACGCCTCCGCAAGGAGATGGTCCCGGCGAGGAACTCCCTCTCGGTGGTGACTGCCACTGTCGAGTAATCTCACACTCACACAGTGGGGGTATCTTTAACAAGGGCATCTTTATTGACGAACTGATTGTAGTAGACTGCCCCATGCAGCTCTCGGCTTTAGCCGCACATTTCTCCGTGCTGTCCCTTTGCCAGGTACTGCCCTCCTAATTGGAGTGGGATCCCCTCTCCCCGTAGGGAGATCACCCCTGCGCCAGGTCCCTGGACACAGTGTGGCCTTGACAGGCTTGATCTGGAACTCATGCCCTTAGTTACGGCACTAGGGTCACAAAGCTGTCCCGCACTCCCTTTTACAGGAGCTAAACTCTTTAGCAACCAACAACACTAACTTGACAGTGTTGTGCCTTATATACCTCAGGGGGCAGGCACATCTCTGATGTCACTAACCAGGGACGCAGAACATGCAGCCACTCCCATCCATACGTAGGGCACCTCACCAGGGTGTGAGGGAAAACCTCCATAACTACTGTTGGCATTCCTGTACTTACCAGGGTTTACTGCCAACAGGGAAGATGTCTGCAGTCCATTATTATGCATGGCTACATGTGTGTAGAGCTACTGTGTGTGTGTGTGTGTGTGTGTCAGTGTCAGCAGTATTGTTTATGGGTGTAGGATGTGTGTGTAGCAGCAGAGTTTGTGTGTAAAGCTGCTGTGTTGTGTGTGTGTGTATGTGTGTGTGTGTGTGTGTGTAGAGCTGCTGTGTTGTGTGTGTGTGTAGAGCTGCTGTGTTGTGTGTGTGTGTAGAGCTGCTGTATTGTGTGTGTGTGTGTGTGTGTGTGTGTGTGTGTGTGTGTGTGTGTGTGTGTGTGTGTGTGTGTGTGTGTGTGTGTGTGTGTGTGTGTGTGTGTGTGTATAGGTGCTGTGTTGTGAGTGTAGAGGAGGGGCTGTGTTGTGTCTCTAGAGCTCCAGTGTGTGTGTGTGTGTGTCAGTGCCAGTGTCAGCAGTAGTGTTTATGGGTGTAGCATGTGTTTGTAGCAGCAGAGATTGTGTGTAGAGCTGCTGTGTTGTGTGTGTGTAGAGCTGCTGTGTTGTGTGTGTGTAGAGCTGCTGTGTTATGTGTGTGTAGAGCTGCTGTGTAGAGCTGCTGTGTAGAGGTGCTGTGTTGTGAGTGTAGAGGAGGGGCTGTGTTGTGTCTCTAGAGCTCCAGTGTGTGCGTGTGTGTGTGTGTGTCAGTGCCAGTGTCAGCAGTAGTGTTTATGGGTGTAGCATGTGTTTGTAGCAGCAGAGTTTGTGTGTAGAGCTGCTGTGTTGTGTGTGTGTAGAGCTGCTGTGTTGTGTGTGTGTAGAGCTGCTGTGTTATGTGTGTGTAGAGCTGCTGTGTTATGTGTGTGTAGAGCTGCTGTGTAGAGGTGCTGTGTTGTGTGTGTAGAGGTGCTGTGTTGTGAGTGTAGAGGAGGTGCTGTGTTGTGTGTCTAGAGCTCCAGTGTGTGTGTGTGTGTGTGTGTGTGTGTGTGTGTGGTGTGCTTGTGTGTGTAGAGCTGCTATGTGTGTGGTGTGTGGTGTGCTGTTGTGTGTAGCAGCAATTTGTGTGTGTGTGTGTGTGTGTGTGTACACAGAGGGGGCGGCAGTGTGTGGATATAGATAGCTGCAGTGTAAGCGTATATAGAGGTGGTTTCATGTATTTACCATTTTATTTTAATAAAAAAATCTATTTAACAATACAAAAGTGTCTATTATTTATGAAATAAGCCTATATTTAGCCTATAATAGTAATAAACCCCTCAGAACAGGGCATTACTGGCCAATAATGCCCTGGCTTCGCCTCGGGCCTTTAAATCTTCCAGCCAGGGCATTATTGGCCAGTAATGCTGTGATTATTACTTAATTAAGGTAACAATAGGCAAACCCCTAGTGCTACCTTCTTATGAAGCATAACCTCCCACCAGGGGGCAACTACCCTAACAACAAACCCTCCTATCACCCCCCAAACAAACTTACTCCCCCCTGTAGACTAATACCAAAAGTCCTATTAGCCAAATGTGCTTTTGGCCATTAAAAACCCCATAAAAGACATGTATTAAAAAAAAAGCCCAGTACTTAAGAAATAATAACATTTTTGTTTAACCAGAATGCCATAGATTTTAACTGTTTCTACCTTTTCCCTGTCAATGGGGACCTAGATAACCACATTTTCAAGCAATGGAAACCTGTAATAAAAATAGGCTTCATTAGCGATATTAAAATATATTACCTCCCCCCTTTGCTAACTTAGTGGCTAGAAAAGCATTGGTATGCACACCGATTGCTATGCAATGCTTTAATAGCTTCTATGGTAATCAAGGGGTTAACCCCAACCACTACCCCCCAGTGACCTAACTATCCTCCCCAGGGAAACTACCCCCACCCTCCTACTCCCATAAAATCTACACCCCCACTACACTAATATCCGATAGTTCTATTAGCTGAATGTTGATAATTTGGCTTTTGCATTGGATTTTTTTTTTTTAATAATTACATTTACAAAATAGCCATTAAATCCATTGATTTTCACTTTGGCTACCTAGGCTCTCAAAGGGGGCCTACATACAGTAGCCATATTGACAATCAATGTTGACCATTAAAAAAAATGTATAACTACCCTAGCGTCTGTCATCTTTATGAGGGAAGCCACTATGAATCAATCCAATAAAAGGCAGATGCCCTGCAATAACTCCTGCACACCCCCCACCCCTCCAAAACAAATCCAAAGCCTGATGATTAACCCAAACACCCTGCATAAAAATGATAAAAACATAATCCAAAGCCCAATGGCCCAAAAAATACGTCACAAATAAATCCAAGCCCGATGGCCTATTTGTAATTCATAGTCATCCTGGTTCGACAATGTTGGATCCTCAATTTGTCATAAAACCCTCAATCGTCAGTTGCTTGTAGAAGAGTATTGTGTATTTATTTTCTTCTTTTTTTTTAAAGCTGTCATCTTTTCTTCTCTTCTTTCTTGAGCCACCAGATGTTGCCTCTTCTGCTACTTCCAGCCTTCTGAGAGGGCACAGCCTAATATAGGGCCATGCATGTCATAGAAGGCGAGAGTAACATGTGGTTCCTTCACTTTTGGATGAGATGTCAAGTGAGCGAACCACATAGGACATCATCTAAATGTATGCAATATTAACTCCATGCATCCAGGCCTTCGGATCAAGAAAGGTAATGACAGTTGCATTTTTCAGAGGTCAAGTATAGATATCTAGTAATTTTAATGGCTGGTTTTTTTTCCAGAAATTAGACAATTCTAAGGGGGTTATTTTCAATCACGGCAAATTTGGAGCAAAATAATTTTTCATCTTGCATTGTTTGCAGCAATTTTGCATCAATTTTCCAAGGTCTTTGATCCAAGTTTGGTGCCATATGCATCAGTTAGCAACTTGGGGTGTGGCTATAGGAGGAGTGTTACGCCGGTGCTGCCCGCAGACCAGACCCGTCCCTTCTACTGAGATGAGGAACGTATATGGGCACGCACCCGCAGCAAAGGGAGCGTGTCCAGAGTGTGGTGTTTAGGCGTTGCCAGGCCAGGTGATGTTAGCTAGCAATACTTGCCGGTACCGGTGAAGAAGTGCCGTCATCGTTGCCGTTTAGCCAAGGTCAGGGATTGGAGAATTCCGAAAGGTCGTTGTCCAAGCGGGGGTCGAGAGCCAGAGATAGACGTCCGCCAAGCCAAGTCGTAACCTGAGAGAATAAGAGAGAGAATGCCAGAGTAGTAATCCTAGTGGAAACTATGTCGAGCAATGAGTGAGTGAGAGGACAGGCAATATAAAGTGCGGCTGACCAATCAGAAGTGGAGGCAGGCCTGGAGGAGTGCGTGGAGCTATCCTGGATAGGTCCACTTGATTGGCAGGCAGGTGAGGACTCTTGTTTTGGCAGGAGGTCCTGTTCGTCTGCTGGAGGCGTGGTTTCACTGCTAGAGCAGTGAATAAATTATCTTCACCCGGCGCGTGCTGCTCACGCGCGCGGCCGGGACACACGGCAGCCGCATGGGAGAGGGAAGCGCAAGCAGGAGAGAGAGAGAGACCGCCGGGGACGACGGGGAACCCCCAGAGCAGCAAGTGGTAAGTGGCGCCAGCGAGGGACACGCAACTCAGCAGCGGGGGTTAAAGAAGATGAGGAGGGGCCAGGCCGCGGGCGCCGTGATCCCTGACTCCTCACAAGGAGATGTATCAAATTCTGAATCTCTGTACATCCATTTTCTTTTAAATATTGTACTTATATCAAGAAAATCCATCAGGTTTGAGGTGGCAAAAACATTTCTGGTTAACAATTGGCCCCACACGATACGTACAGTACAAGCAGAAACATTAGTAATGTGTCAAAACAAACATATTCACAGTATAAAAAGAATAATTGTTATTTTACAGATTTCAAAAAGGATTTCAACTGCACGTATTTCTATATTATTTGATGCAAAATCAATAAATGAAATTAAAACACATTGGTTAGCAATAAAGTGGTATATTTTAAAATTGTTTTCAATAAGAAAGAGGACTTGGTAAAACAATATAAATTATATTAGTTAATGTCAAGTGACATTTTAAATATCATTACAAGTATATCAAAAATATATGAAATGGCCATTGATTATTTAGTGCATATTACAAATTAAAGCAAATAATTGCCAACAAGTAAAGGGAATTGCAACAATCATTTATCTTTAAAACTGATGCAGTCATTCTGTATAAAGAGCAGCATATTTAGCAAATAAACAAATCCAGTGGAAGCAAATATTTAGTCGTTGTTAAATATGGGGATTTTCAGCTAGATTGTTTTGGTTGTCTTATCCTGGCAATGTATAATTTTATACCTTTGACTGACATGGTTCAGTCAAACTGAGAAAAACATTTTAACAGGTACTGTGTATGACCTAGAACTGTTTTTCTATGCACCAGTTATCATTACTTAGGGCATAATTCAATATTCTTCGAAGCAGCTAATTGCAAAGCGATCACCTGAACAACTACATTGGCTTGAATAGGGGTTTTGAAGGCATATTGCATTATTTCCTTTAGAGATAACCCTTCCAAATAAATTAGCGTTTTGATTTATGTTAAAAATTAGATCGTATGTATAACAGTTTGACCACAGAGGATTGAAAAGACCCTACTAGTTTGCACTCTATGGTTGTATGAGTATACTGGTATATATGTTAAGCCACTTAAACTCTTTCCAGAGAGTAGGGTCTATTAAAAACCAAAACAATAACATTTTATTACATCCAAAAAAGTATGTGTGACATTGGTGAAATAAGTGTTTAAAATAACTTAAAAATCCCCGTAGTGGAGTGTAGAAATTTCCTGTTGTACAGAAAATATTGGGTAATTAAATTGTATTTAACCTTATTGGTTATTGACCCAAATACAGTACTGCGACATCCAGATGGAACTAATGTATTCAAATTTGTTTCCAAATTCGACCTGAATACACCTCTATTATATAATATAGTAAACTGTTTGTAACCCAAGGTAAATATTAGGACATTCAGTCAGAGTCCCTCGTGAACTACACAAAGTAATTAGCAAAGCAGAGGAATAAACCTCAAAGCCCTACGATACTAACCAGGGAGACAGAGTGTATCACGCCTAGGCTAATTTTAACCCTAGATATACCGGAGACAAACCATGAGCATATGAACGCTGTCGCTATAATAAGGTAATCCTTAGATCACATATTTAGGGAACTAACTGGAAGCGATGGACCCCTAGCCCCCCTAAGGGAACCGACAGACCCTCGCAAAAACCAGATACCCTTAGTGATAAATCCACAGCAGACAGTCAATGCATGGCGTACTCACAATCCAAAATCCAGGCAAGTTGAAGTCTCCGGTATAGGCTGCGTGCATCCACAGGTAACAGGAACAGATGAGCAGGGGAAAAACTAGGAGCACAGCAATGAAAAAAGAGAACTGGAGGCCAAAAGGAAAAAATAACAAAAATTTATTGGGACATAAACTATTTAAAAGAGAAACCTCTAACACGTTTCTCGCATGGTGCGCTTTATCAAGATTAGTTTCAATGGTCTCAAACAAACTCTTATATGGTCAACACCCTCAAAAGCACCGCCTACCTGTGCCCAGGTAAAAAAAAAACCCCAGGACACAAATCCCCTGTGAAAATGAAACACAGGAAAGGGGCGTAATGCTCAGAGGGACGAAATCCACAAAGAGATAATAAACAGGTAAAAATACAATAAAAAAGACCAAGAAAATTAAAAAAAATCAATAACACATACATATCAACTGTGGAAGCATAGAAATACATATGTTCAAATCTGTAATAAACAATCAATATATACATAACTCATTAACTCGTTAACTTGATGCAATATAGCAGAATATAAACCATATATTCATATCAATCTCACTGGAGATATAATAAATTTGATCTCAGGTAATAAATCTGCCAAAGTTTAAAATAATCGGAACACATGTATAGAACATAATATGCTAGAGAAACAAATGAAAAAATAAATAAAGAAATGAATGAAAAAAATAATAATAAAGAAGGCTAAAAGGAACTGTCAGACACAATATATATATATATATATATATATATATATATATATATATATATATATATATATATATATATATATACAGTGTTCGACAAACCTATACATTTGCTCGCCCCGGGCGAGTGCATTTAACATCGTGGCGAGCTCCTATTGGCCCAAGCAGCACACGTTTGGTACTAGGTGGCGAGTAGATTTTTTTGTGTGGCGAGTAGATTTTTTGGTGATTTGTCAACCACTGTATATATATATATATATATATATATATCTTATATGATCATATGGAAAGCAAATCAGGAATGTGAGTAAATATCTTAATGATCAAAAAATAAGTCAATAATATAAAGCAGAAGCATAGCAAGCAAAATTCATAGAAAATGTTTTAAATCCCATTCTGTATTAATTCCTGCAGGAAATAATGTATTTAAAGAGTGGATCCAAAACATCTCACGCTGATTGAGGAGTTTTTGTCTATCACCCCCTCTCACGGGCATAGAAACAAGTTCTACAACTGAAAAATGAAAGTTTGATAGACTGCCCAAAGGACAATCAGTGAAATGTTTAGAAACTGGTAACATTGGATCTTTTCTTTTTATGGAACGAATATGTTTCATAATTCTGTTTTTAACAGGACGTATAGTACGACCCACATAAACGTGGCAACAGCCACAAGTAATATAGTATACAGCAAATTGAGAATTAAAATTAATAAAGGATGGGATTATATAATTCCTTCTAGAATAAATAATCTTAATGGATTTGATGGGTTTCGCATAACAACAAATACAAAATTTTCCACATTTAAAGAAACCTTTTACCTTGTCAGATTTTTTTGGCTCCATAAACTTGGAGAAAGATAATTAGATAAGGATTTGGATTTCCTAAAGGTAATGGCTGCACCCTGGTTAACTGAACGACATAGGTCTTTATCAAGAGTAAGGGTCCCCCAATGTTTGTAAATGATAGAACGTATATGTTCAGCCTGCCGACTAAATTGAGTGACGAATAGAGGAGACGTCTCTATCCAATTCATGATTTTTCTTAAACCTCTCAGACGACTTTGATAACAAATTTGTCCTACTTGTAAATTAAGCACTAATATATGCTTCCTCAATATCAGTATGATTATATTTCCTTTGGACAAATCTATTTTTTAATTCATCTGCTTGTTGCTCAAATAAATCATCATTTGAACAAAGTCGTCTCAGGCGAAGAAATTGAGCCTTGGGTATACTCCGAATCAATGATTTAGGATGACTACTGTCTGCTTCCAATAATGTATTTCATAAATTCAATTTTCTAAACATGTCCATTTGAATAGTGCCTGTTGTGTCAATAAATAAAGTGATATCTAAATAATTAATGTGATTCATGTGTTCCTCATATGTAAATTAAAGGTTTAAAGAATTAATGTTAAATGTTTGAATAAAAGTGTGCAAAGATAATGAATCCCCATTCCAAATCATAATCAAATCGTTTATAAAAAATAATCTGATGACGAAAAGAATTATCAGCACCGAAAATGTGTGTGGATTCCCAAAGTCCCATAAACAAATTAGCATAAGAGGGGGCAAAAGACGTCCCCATAGCAGTACCCCGTGTCTGAAGATAAAACTGTGCATCAAAAGAAAAATAATTGTGGGTGAGCAGAAACATAATAGAATCCAGAAGAAAGGCACGTAGTGAAATGGACAATGTGGAAGCATTAAGAAAAAATTCAACTGCTTGAATCCCCTGGTCATGATCTCTGATTGAATAGAGAGACGTAACGTCCAATGTCACCCATCTAAATGTCTTTTTCCAACAAACGCTCTTAATGGCACATAACAGATCCATGGAGTCTCTCAGAAAGGAAGGTAAACTTTTAACCAGAGGCTGTAAAAAGCCATCGATATAGCGTGATAACCCATCTCCCAAAGTACACAAAGTACCTAGGTTGTTAGTGTGTATGTATATATATATATATATACAGTGTTCGACAATCCTATACATTTACTCGCCCGGGGCGGGTGGATTTAACCCCCAGGCGAGTAAACATTGGCCCAAGCAGCACACGTGTTTTTTTTTTAAATTTCCCCCGTTCGCGCTGAAATTTCCCTGCTCGCGCTTAAAAAAACAAAAAAAAAAAACTCCCTACCTGACTGCTGTTTGGCGCGCGCTCCCAGGATTTGTGGGCGCGCGGCCAGGCTCTATATGAGCCCGCCCCCAACGAGCAGCCATTCTTTCTGCCCGGACACGCCATGCTGCGGCCCCTCTGCTCCTTCCCTGCGATCCCCCTGGTCCCTACATGGCTCCCTACTCCCCACCGCGGCAGCTCTCCTGTCCCCTCCTCCTGTCCCCATCCCCTGCTCCTGTCCCCTTCCCCTCCTCCTGTCCCCTTCTTCTGCTCCTGTCCCCTTCCCCTCCTCCTGTCCCCTGCTCCTGTCCCCTTCCCCTCCTCCTGTCCCCTGCTCCTGTCCCCTTCCCCTCCTCCTGTCCCCTGCTCCTGTCCCCTTCCCCTCCTCCATTCCCCTGCTCCTGTCCCCTTCCCTCCGCCTGTCCCCTGCTCCTGTCCCCTTCCCCTCCTCCTGTCCCCTGCTCCTGTCCCCTTCCCCTCCGCCTGTCCCCTGCTCCTGTCCCCTTCCCCTCCTCCTGTCCCCTTCCCCTCCTCCTGTCCCCTGCTCCTGTCCCCTTCCTCCTCGATCCACCGATCGCTGCCCCGGGGGCGGGAGGTCCCCACTGCTGGCAGCCCGGTTGGCATGCGGGGGGGGGGGGACTCGGCCCTAACCACGTGACTCCCACCTACCCTGCCGCCTCCTCGCCAGCTAACTTCATGCCGCCGCGGGCTGGGGGGAAGAAGCAGTCTGCAAAGCTGCTTGGCCGCGCATTGTGAAGACATGCCGGCGAGGGGAGCAGGGTAGTGGCGGCCACTGCGGGGATGACTGTCCCCTGGGGGATACCTCGCCACGTGCCTCCCCCCCACCCTGCCTCCCCAAAGCTTCCAATATGCCCGCGTGAGGTATGGGGGGGGGGTGTCGGAGGTATGGGGGGGGTGGTGGGTGGGGGAGGAGCGTGGTGGTGGTGCTGGTCGTGGCCATTCCTTCCCCCCCCCCCGTGTGTGTGTGTGAGCGTGAGCAAGTGTATGGGAGCAAGTGTATGTGTATGGGAGCAAGTGTATGTGTGTATGTGTATGGGAGCAAGTGTATGTGTATGGGAGCATGTGTATGTGTGTATGTGTATGGGAGCATGTGTATGTGTGTATGTGTATGGGAGCATGTGTATGTGTATGGGAGCATGTGTATGTGTATGGGAGCAAGTGTATGTGTGTATGTGTATGGGAGCAAGTGTATGTGTATGGGAGCAAGTGTATGTGTGTATGGGAGCATGTGTATGGGAGCAAGTGTATGTGTGTATGGGAGCATGTGTATGTGTGTGACACCAGAGGTACCCCCCCAATCAGTCACCACCCCCCCCAATCAGTCACCACCCCCCCAATCAGTCACCCCCCCCAGTCAGTCACCACCCCCCCAGTCAGTCACCACCCCCCAATCAGTCACCACCGCCCCAGTCAGTCACCACCCCCCCAGTCAGTCACCACCCCCCAGTCAGTCACCACCCCCCCAGTCAGTCACCACCCCCCGTCAGTCACCCCCCCCGTCAGTCACCCCCCCCCCCCAGTCAGTCACCCCCCCCAGTCACCCCCCCAGTCAGTCACCCCCCCCCCAGTCAGTCACCCTCTCTGTGTATCACCCACCCTCTGTGTGTGTCACCCACCGTTTCTCCCCTCTGTGTCTCTCCCCCCACACTCTCTCTTTCCCCCACACCCTCTCTCTCCCCCACACTCTCTCTCTCCCCCACAACCTCTCTCTCTCCCCCACACCCTCTCTCTCTCCCCCACACCCTCTCTCTCTCCCCCACACCCTCTCTCTCTCCCCCACACCCTCTCTCTCTCCCCCACACCCTCTCTCTCTCCCCCACACCCTCTCTCTCTCCCCCCACTCTCTCTATCTCCCCCCACTCTCTCTCTCTCCCCCCACTCTCTCTCTTCCCCCACTCTCTCCCCCCACTCTCTCTCTCTCCCCCCACTCTCTCTCTCTCCCCCCACTCTCTCTCTCTCCCCCCACTCTCTCTCTCTCTCCCCCCCCCACTCTCTCTCTCTCTCCCCCCCACTCTCTTTCTCTCCCCCCCCACTCTCTCTCTTTCTCTCTGCCACCACTCTCTCTCTCTCTCTCTGCCCCCACTCTCTCTCTCCCCCCACTCTCTCTCTCTCTTCACTCTCTCCCCCCACTCTCTCTTTCTCCCCCCACACTCTCTCTCTCCCCCCCCACACTCTCTCTCTCCCCCCCACACACTCTCTCTCTCTCCCCCCCCCCCCCCACCCACTCTCTCTCTCTCCCCCCCACTCTCTCTCTCCCTCTATCTCTCTAACCCCCCCACACTCTGGATCGCTTATTTACCCTATATATCTTACCTGCCCTATACTACACCGAAATAACTTATACTGCTGTCTTCCAGATCTGACTCAAGCTTCACACGGAAGATATCGGAATCCCCCCCTAACCCAGAAGACAGATAGGGAACACATCCCCTCCAATGTGGAACATTGCGGGAATGAGGTACCTGGACATTGAGGGACTGCGGATCAGGTAAGATCCCAGGAGAGGATTACTGCTTTAGATATTGTGAAGCGGGGGCGTCCAGGCACTGGTTAAGAGGTTCAGGAAACTAGTCATTCACATCTGGCTTTTATTTCTAGATCTGAAATTTACGCACACACACACGTAACAAGGCCTAATTGTAGTATAATGTAATACAATAAATACATTTATGTCAAAAATGAATGTTGTTCTGACTAGGAATTTATTAAATGTATTTTATTTATATATTTTATTTTAAAGCGGGGTTGGGGGCGGGACTAGGGTTGGGGGCGGGACTAGGGGCGGGGTTGGGGGCGGGACTAGGTGGCGAGTAGATTTTTTGGTTGGGCGAGTAGATTTTTGGGTGATTTGTCGAACACTGTATATATATATATATATATACACACAGATAGATTTTACCAGATGGGAGTCCGGGAAAAAACGAGACCGCACACAGCCAAGTAAATCCAGAAGTACTGTATTCAATTATTGCATGGCACCACATCCAACGTTTCGGTCATCAAAGAGTTACCTTCCTCAGGGACGTGCAGTGTGTGAATGCCAGTGAACCACCTTATATACCCACATATAATAATACATAATCAAACTCACCCATGTGTGAACATGAAAGCCCGCGAAAAACCGTGTGGCTGTGTCTCCTGTGAACCGCAGGTCTGTGCTGGAACGCACCGCCATCTTGGAATTAGAAAAAAACTTCCTGTTGCAAAGTATGGAAGCCCGTGTGGCATAGAACTCACCACTTGGATGCCACGCGCATGCGCCTGAATTACAAGAAACTATAGCGTGTGTAGCATGCTGGGGATGTAAAACGGACTCAGTTAGTGTCAATACACGCAGCACGAGCTGTAGCCTGCTGGCGCGCATGCGCTGGCTTGGCTAGTGTCAGCCCTGATTGGGAAGCGCCATTGCGCATGCTCAGCCCACTAAAAGTGCCAGTCGCGTCTAAGCCAAAGTAGACCCACTGCCCAGGAGATACTGAGCATACATGCGCCGTGTAACGGCACCCTGTGGTCCTAGTGCTCACCCTGAATGTCGCATATACCTGCAATTACTTTAAAAAGGGGGGATAAATGACCAGTTCCAGCATCAGAGCCACATGGCACAGAAAAAAACACCAATATGACAAATGTGTAACATACATACAAATGATAGCACAAATTGTTTACAGATACTCAAATAAAAATAATTGTTATAATTGCCAAGGCTGTTGATCTGAAATGTTGTATGTGATGCACTAAAAGGTCCACATCAGAGACTAAGAACGATGTGATCATGGGGCATAGGGGATGCAAAGGCGGGCATGTAACTCATAAATACACGTGTAGATACTAATGAAGTCATAATGCAATTTAATAAAATGATGTAACTGACTCCGTGTGATTCTTACAGTGCTCATGCTGGTAAATGGCAGATGAGGTTTAATACAGATAAATGTAAGGTTATGCACTTGGGATGCAAAATAATAAGGCGATTTACAAATTAAAAGGGGATAAATTGGGGGAATCCTTGATGGAGAAGGATTTAGGAGTGATTGTAGACAGCAGGCTTAGCAATAGTGCCCAAAGTCATGCAGTAGCTGCAAAGGCAAACAAGATCTTATCTTGCATTAAATGGGCAATGGATGGAAGGGAAGTAAACATAATTATGCCCCTTTACAAAGCATTAGAAAGACCACACCTTGAATATGGAGTACAATTTTGGGCACCAATCCTAAGAAAAGACATTATGGAACTAGAAAGAGTGCAGAGAAGAGCCACCAAATTAATAAAGGAGATGGACAATCTAACTTATGAGGAGAGGATGGCTAAATTAGAATTATTTACATTAGAAAAGAGGCTCGCTCTCCCTAGGCTCCTTCCCTAGTAAGGCTTCAAATCTTCTGCTCCCCTAAGGCCCCCCAACAATGCCCATAGCTCTCTCAATCCAACCCCAGCATCCAACTCCCCTGAAAAGCCCCACACTTGCAGCTAAGCCCCTCACTTATTGTATTGTCAGTAATTAGTCAAACAAGTCATCACACACTGTAAACAAAATGTACAAACTTTCAGGTCTGACTTGCAATCTCTCGGATAGAAACTTTAAAATGTTGGCATGTGTGTCATAAAGGGCCTAATATTATGGGCCACGATCGTCTGCCTGCAGCAAGTTTCTGTTTAAGATGCCTTTCCTCCTTCTTCACAGCTGGTTATAATCAGAAGTAGGCCAGGCCACTCTGCATTTTTTCACCATTCTGTTTAGGCTCATAAATACATTTGAATTTTTTTTTGAAAAAAAGTCAGAGTAGTATTGGCTTGATTTCAATGCCAGTAATTTGAGGGTGAAACACTGTTATGAAACCGCCATGAAAAGTTAATTAGAAAGGTTACTTGTGAGAAATGTGCAATGGTGTTTAAGCTTTTAAAGGTACAATCCCTTCTGCTAAACTGTCAAATTTCCCACTTTGGTGTGGTATAGTCGTTTTCATGCTGCTTAAAGTGATATTTTGTTTTAATTTTGTAATGTGCAGTATTGTATATAAATGTAGAATTAACAGAGTTTAAGACTTTTGACCTAATTAAAAATGCATGCTGTTTTGTCTGTGTATTCTCCAGACTGGTACAGGCAGCAGAGAGAGATGTTGGTTTGCAAATATACTTAGTGCAAACTGTATTTCTCATTTTAGCAGTTACACGCACAGTGATTATAGCTAGCTGTCTGGCTGGCATTCTTACTCTGAGCTCTGGTATCCTCCAGATTTCTACAGTTCCCCTTGACCCTTAACCAGGAAACTCTGCTAAGAATCAATCACATGCCATTCCCCATACAGATCATGCCATTCCCCATACAGATAATTTGTGTTTTTATATAAATAAAAACAGGATGTATATATATATATATATATATACATACATGTAGAGGTATCAGTACCGTGTTAGCCGAGCTTCAATAGTCAAAAAATAATTTTTTTATTTATTATTTATTTTTATTTATTTATTGATTATATATATATACACACACACACACCCTTTTATCCTCCTACATCCCCAAATTTTATCGGGGATGTTTTCCGTATGTCACGCACTTTGCCACATTCAGCCGCATTTATGGCTAGGCAGCGCTAATAGCGCTAAACAATGAAACCGCCCGCGGCGCCTAAAACGGCCGGAACATGCCGCATCTGCCCGCGGTTTTAAAAATCGTGTTGAAACGTCCGCACGAGGCTGAAGGCGGCCGCCACTGTATAATTAGACTTGTGCTTGTAGATTCAGCCATAATATGAAAGCTTGAACAATATACCATGCAAAGGGGGATAGGTACTTGCTGAAATGCATGAAAATGAGGCCAGCATGACAAGTACTGTATGGTCTCAATACTCAAATACTGAAGATACCGAAAAAAAATGACCCTTATTCTTTGAAGGTTGGATTGCCCTTGGGCTTGACAGCATTCAGGAATAAGGCATGAAGGGAGAGGGTGCAGCAAAGAATCCACAGAGGTTAAACACCAGGTGTAAATCAAATCTCGATCTGGATACATGCAACTGCCAGACTCTCTAGTGAAGCAGTACTGCAAGAACAAGAAGGCAAGCTTGAAAAGATTAAATGAGATATTATTAGAATTAGTATGGTAAGAAGAAAATATGAAGGCATGATTGAGCTTAAAAAAGGACACCTTTATATTACAGAGGTATAGAAAATGGAAGAATGAGTGGAATAGTCTTCATCATTAACAGTAAATAGAGAAACAGCATAGTGGAGTATGAATGCTCATTAGAAAGAGCAGCTAAATCATCATTCAGCTGACAAAGAGATACAAACTTCAAATTATCCATGTGTATGCCTCAACATCAAGTCACACAGACAAGGAAGTTGACAAATTCTACCATGAAATAAACTGACATAACTAAAAAGGAAATAGTCGCCTGAAGATCATTATGGGAGATTGCAATGCAAAGATGTGGTGCCCAGCAGAAAGACAAGGCATCAATTAGTAAGTATACTTACGGCAAAAAGGAAAAAACGTGGAGATAAACTGATAAAATTTGCAGACTGTGAAAACTTGAACATAATGATTTCCTTCTTGAAGAACAATCCAAATAGAATGGACATGAAGTGAACCCAATGGAATCTAGAGTGAAATTGACTATATCCAGATTCCTAAAGTAGCTAACAACAAACAAGACTGCACAGCCCTTAACACAAGAACTATTCAGAGATTGGTTCACTGCAAGTTACATTTAAATGCAAAGATGGAAAAAAGATTACTGATTAAAAGTAAGAAAAAAACAATCAACATCATGATCTTTAAGAATAACAGTAGAGAAATTCAACAAGATAAATGATTACTTCTTGCTCAATATGCATGGGGAAACTTAAAAAAACCATTATAAAAACCTTATTGAGATGTAGCTGAAAGTGCAAAACAAAATGGAGGAATGGCTAACAAAAACCGGTAAGAAAATATTAGAGGAGACCAAGTATTTACCGAGGAAACAACAAGAAATGAAGCAATCCAAAGATGGACTACAGAGGTACAATTATAAATTTCTTCTGTTATGCTTACATCATTACCAGCTCCTATCCATTGGAATCCAGTCACTGTATTCCCTGCCTGTATCTACCTCCACCCCCTTTACGGACCCAGCGCTTGAATCGCCCTCAGATTTAGCCACTGTTGTCCTGCACAAAACAAATGACATGATATATGATTTTTGGGAATTGCTTTGTTCTTTTCCCTTCAACTCTCTGTTTAGAGCTTTGAGTAGCTTTTTTTCATAATCCATAGATGGATACTGTTAATGTTACCCCCACATCAGCTAAGAAAATAATGTGGTGGCGATGCTCCCCAGGTAAATATTAAATATACATTACACAAGAAAAAGAAACCCAGATTGGGCACTCGTCCACCTACTGGATGATTGATGAAACATTTAAAAAGAACTTTATTTCATATCCAATTTAAAATAATGGATGTTAAAACGATAATTAAACACACTTGTGATCCTAATATATGAACGTTATGATAAATGTTCTGGATCCATGAAAAGCTTCTGAAATAGGATAACAAAATGTATAAACCTACTATGAGCGATAATATGGATGGAATATCTACTGTCCTTAAATAGAGCCAGAGGTGTAGGGTTTAGCTAGATAGTGACTGTCGCTGGAGGGATGCCATGTATGAGCAACCCCCCAGATCTTCAGGCAGTGTTCTTGCTAATAGTGACAAGATGTGCCCTTGCCTGGTCTACCACACTGATGTAGTATGCAAAATGCAAAAACCGGATGCCCAAATAATGTAAAAGAAAGAGCACTAAAGTATAGTGAGAGAACCAGTAACTCTCATGTGTAACTATATTATCAATAGAACAAGGGAGCGTACAAGATGTAAACGCACACTGCTAGATGGTGTAAGGATTTTGGCACCAGTATAGTATAAGCAAGCAATTGAGTAGACTCTGTATGAGTCTATTGAAAACCCTGCAAAGTGTGGTTGCTATAAGAGTAATAATGGAGCTGGTATAGCAACCTAGTAAACCCCAGTTATCAAAGTTGAGACAACTGGAGCAAACTGAGACAGACTATGGGGCACATGCACTAAGCACCGATAAATAATATTTTTATAAATTTGTTTATAAATCACCATTTTTTACAGCATTGCTATCATGGTATGCAGAAAGCCCAGAATACCTGTGATAGCAACATTTGCAAAAATGGCGAGTAGCCGGCGGCGTAATGATCATCTCTCTGCGAACAAGGAAATGGCGTGGCATGTTAAACAAAGTTATTTTGGCATTGGGCGATAATCTTGCGAGACAACCAATTTATCAAGCGGCCTATTTAAATGCTCCATTTATTGTAATCTGTCTCTGTGTTGTTGGGAGTGAGTGAGAGACAGACAGAGCTAGGCATTTGGAGGATTTGGGATTGTTAGAATTGTTGTGGATTTTGATAGGGTTGTCTTCTGTTATTTAGTTTTCTTTTCACATTTTTTGTCTTGTGAGTTTTAAAGTTTTTTGTGAGTGTGTCGTTTAATTTGTGTATCTGTTATTTGTGAGTGGTTTAGGTATGGGCGGGAAGCGTAGGAGTCAGAGAAGTGATGGTGGGGTGACTGGGTGGGTGAGTGGTGGATCAGAGGTGAGTGGCATTTGTATGAGTAGGTGTGGGAGTGCATGTGGGAGTTAGGGGAGTGACGGTGGGGTGAGTGGCTGTCCTGAGGTGAGTGGTGTTTCTATGTGTAGGCATGATGGTGCACGTGTGAGTCAGGGAAGTGATGGTGGGGTGTCTGATGATGATGTGGGGAGTTGTGGTGGTGTGGTGAGTGATGGTGGTGGGGTGTCTGGTGGTGGTGGGGTTTCTGGTGGTGATAATGGAGAAGGTGCGAGGCTCCTGCTGTCTGTTCCCTTGGAAGAAGGGGCGTTCAGTCAGCAGCAGCCGATCTTAGTGGTTGCAGCTGGGCCTAAGAAGCATTTGGAAAATAAACGGAATATACGTTTCAATGATGAGGAGAATAAAGCCCTTGTTACTGGCATTTTTAAGCATTATGACCGGTTGTATGGGCACTTAGTAGATAAGAAAAACATTTGTGGAAACAAAAATACCTGGGTGCTCTCTCTCAGTGGAAGTAATAATAATGTAATGGAAAATATTACCATACAGAGGACCTCACGTGAATCTCTATTTCCACGGCCACCTTAGAGGGCCCCTGTCCGCAGCTCGAACCCTATAGGGGATTATTCCTTATCCCCAAACAGAAAACAGGAAAACAGAAACAAGGGGAGTGCGGATGAATAAATGGTTGACCGTAGGTATAAAAAGTGGGCTGATTTATGGTACAGCCAGTCTAATGAAGGGTTCAGAGCGGACCTCAGTCAATGCACTTGGGAGAAACTATAGCGAGGATAAGATTGATAATAATAAATAAATATTCACACGGGCCTGTGTGAGCACATGTGCATCAGAGGGTTCTTGGTCCCTTCTTTAAGTATATGGGAAGTCACTCCTCCTCGACTCGTTATGTTCATAAAAGGTCTTTAGTTCGTCTCAGGTCACCGGGTTAACCTGGAGAGAGACAGCCTGCTGTGTGATCTGGCTGATATCAGCTGTACCCCTTTTATATTGGTCATCACTCGAGTCTAGGCGCAATGTTCCCCATTCCTGTCTTGCTTTCAAATACTTTCTCGCCAAGCGACCCATCTATCTGAACAAGGAAAACATTTGCAATGACTGTCCAACTTATTATTGTGGTCTATTAACTAACATTTATGCACTCACATAGAACAGACATTTACATATAAATGTCATTGTTTTTATATCTAATGGCAAGACAACTGCAAAGGTCAAAAAGAATTGTGGAAACAGATAAGAGTCTGTGTCCGCCTGTGGAAATCAGGTCTGAACTCATGACAACTGCCAAAAAAGATTTGATGATATTAAACGAAAATTGATGGCTAAATTGCAAAGTCAACATTTACATGCTTCAGGCACTGGAGGAGGACCTCCTGTCCCCAATATAAGGCTGACTCCGTTGGAGGAGCATCGTAGTGAAAGATTCTTACCATCATGGTTGAAGGCTTGTTTGGGGATAGGGATCGGTGTGTCCGATCACCCATTTCCCCCAGGTTAGTACTTTTACATAAGTAAACGTTTTCACTTGAAATTTAGCAAAATAAATATGAAAAGTACACTATCATTACTGGTTAAAATTTCCTATTATGTTAGGATGACATGAGTTTATAGGGTTTGCGAATAGAATAGTAGTTATTACTTGTTGTTTATGTAGACTCACAGAATAAACTGTAGTACACACCCCTTCATACATATTTGTATTCACATAGTATGTAGTAGTATTCACATTGTATTTTTCATTAGGTCAGTGTTAAATGAAAACATTATTGATATGTAGCATGTACAGTACAGGCAACTCTTATTCGAACAAAAACCAGTGGCAATTCCCCAAAAAACCCAGGAAACACCCAGGTACATTCTGAATACATGCCTTAAACTTTCCTTAAACTAGCCCCAGCATTTCTGCATTGATTAATGGCCTATCAGATTAACAGCGGGGGTCCCTGGCAGTCCCATTCAAACTGAATTGGAATGCCAGGGATCCCTGCTGTGTTAATCCTATGGGTCGTTAGTCAATGCAGAAATGCCTTAAACGTGCCTCAAACTAGCCCAGAACATACCCAGCACATACCCAGCACATACCCAGAATGTAACCCGGCTAGTTTACGGCAAATGTTAGAATAAACGTTGCCTCTACTGTACAGATGCTGCTGATCACAGTTAAACTCTCACATATACAAAGAGTCTAAGGAATTAGTTGAATGTATTCAGGTTACAGATAATATTATGTTAGCATACTAGACATTATTAACAACTGTCTTCTCTAAACGCTACACAGTGGCCCATGCATCCCAGGTCGGTTCACAGGTGTCAGCCCCTGCATCCCATCGTGTCATCCCCATTAATGGAATGTGAGGCCATAAATGTCAACAAATATTGTTGGCAACTTCTATGCCACAACTACACATTCATATGACCATTGTTCAGTTGCAGGTGTGACTAACATCGACAGTGGTTATCGCCAAAATATTATACATCTGATGTTGCAGTCACATCTAAATGTTGTTGTTGAGGTGTCAAATCAACATCAGGATTTATGAGATTACACAAATATTTCATGTTCTGATGCACCACAGACTCAATAGGTACAGTTTCAATGGCCTCAAATTAGTCATACACAATTTAAAATCAAATATTTCATTCATTATGAGTGTGACGTCATAATTGAATGTATTATAATAATAATAATAGCATGTTCTTGTATAGCGCTGCTAGTTGTACGCAGCGCTTTACAGAGACATTTTACAGGCACAGGTCACTGCCCCGTGGAACTTACAATCAATGTTTTTGGTGCCTGAGGCACAGGGAGATAAAGTGACTTGCCCAAGGTCACAAGGAGCTGACGCCGGGACACCAGGAATTGAACCAGGCTCCCCTGCTTCAAACTCTCAGTGCTAGACAGTGTCGTTACTCACTCCCTCTTGTGTTACCGACAATTAAATCACCAGGCATTGTATTACAAACTATGTTACCGATATTTTATATGTGACAATCAATAAATGTTGTCCTCATTTTTTAAAACAGATATCCCATCTCCTGGGAACATCTCTGGATTGTCTTATTCACCGTGTATGTCCTTCGTTACGGATATGGAGAGTCCAGGATTAAGCCATGACCAACCTGCTAGCGCACATCGTGATCGTTCCCACCAAGAGCAATTGGCCTCAATCGAGCAATCTGAAGTTCGTCTATTGCAAAGCCAATTATCCCGTAATCGACAATTGATGGGTGTTCATGAACAAATGGAAGCAGAAATCAGAAATATCAAAGAAATGTTTTTACTGAATACTGATGAATTTCAAATCCACAATAACTCTGTGCAATCAATTGCTGCAAGTTTAGTTAAACAAAAGGATCTTCGTGCCTCTGCAAACAGCTCTGAAATACGCTTTCCTGCCTCCCCAGATGTAAGATCCTTAGATTTTACTTTTTTTTTCACCGGAGACATCTTTTACACAATCTCCTCAAACAGTCAATGAAGAGTCTCCCCAAAGAGTCATTAAATTCTTTCCGCCAACAGTCAGTGAAGCGTCGCCGCAAAACATTTTTGAAGCTTCTCCACAAGCACCAATTGCAGAGATACCTGAAAAAACAACAAAATGAAGAACAGAGAAGAGAAAATTAGTGTGCAAATATTGGTGCCCAGATTCGTCTACCTGGAAGAAACGTATTCAACCACACACTAAGAAAACTGTCAAAGTTTCAAATGCAGCATTGCCACAGACACTTTGCATAATGCTAGTAACTCCACCCTTGGCACAGCCCCGTGCCATAATGCAACAAACTCCACACTTGACACAGCCACCTTGCATGCCAGTAACTCAACCCTTGGCACAGCCACCTCGCATGCCAGAAACTCCACCTTTGGAACAGCCACCTTGCATGCCAGTAACTCCACCCTTGGCACAGCCATCTGGCATAATGTCAGTTGCAACAGTAACAACAAGTGTACCACCAAGAAGTACAAATGTTCGTGGCAAGGGAGAACACGTTCCATAGACGCACAAAGCAACCACCCAATGACTATGTCTAAAAGGTTGTTGTTAAAAAATAAATATTTTTTTTTCTAAATTTAAGTTTGTTGTTTTTCTTGGCAAAATACATACACATTCAACAAGTTTGTATTTTAAAACAAAGTTAAGGGTACACTTCTAAATTCAGTATGAAAAATATGTCCTTTCATACATATAGTAACATGGAGAACATGTTCCTTCAATTTTTACTGGACAAAAAAGTCAACTAAGGGATGTGAAAACTTTACTTACAGTAACTTTTTTTCCTACATTTGGTACTGAACAAATACACTAACATTATATTCCGTACAGTGCATGTAAGAGGGATAGAAAATAAAAGGATGTAGTGCACAAGTATGTACAATTACTAGCCACAAACATTGTGTAATGGGATTTATACTACCTCAAGTTCTAAAAAATGATATGTGTTTAAATAATTGACAATACAGCTTAAATAGACATGAGGTAGTGTGTTCCTCAATACATTTAATGATAATATGAGTACATTTTGCAAGTAAAAAGCACTGTATCCAATTCATATGTAGTTATTTGAAGCTAAACATTAAGAATGTTATAGTAAAATTACAAAGAATACACACTTTAACTCCAATGTAAAGACACACATGTATACTGTATATTCAGCTCAACCCCATTATAGCACGATCCGCTATAACGCGGATCTGCTTTTAACACGGTTTGAGCCCCGAAAGTAAAAATTATTTTGCACGCACACTGCACACTGCACACACTGAACACACTGCACACACCACACACACCACACACCACACACACTACACAGCACTAACCAACACACTGCACACACCACACACACCACACACCACACACACTACACAGCACTAACACACACACTGCACACTGCACACACTGCACACACAGCACCAGCACACACTGCACACTACACACACTGCACACTGTACACACTGCACACACTGCACACACTGCACACAGCACACTGCACACACAGCACCAGCACACACACAGCAAATAGCACACATTGTACAAACACAGAACACACTGCACACACAGCACCAGCACATACAGCAACAGCACACACAGCACCAGCACACACAGCACACTGCACACACAGCACACTACACACAGAGCCAGTGCACACACAGCACACACAGCCCCTCCCTACCCCCCTACCTCTGGTGTCATGGCTGCTGGGGGCATCGTGGGGCTGCTGGGGGGATTGGTGCAGGGCTGCTGGGGGGATTGGTGCAGGGCTGCTGGGGGCATCGTGGGGCTGATGGGGGGATCGGTGCCGGGCTGCTGGGGGGATTTGTGCGGGCTGCTGGGGGAAGTACGGTGGCTGCTGGGGGATCCTGTAGGGGTTGCTGGTGCCTCACTCCACCTTCTCCCTCCCCTCCTCCTCCCGATTGGGCGCGCACGGCGGCTATTTTTTTTTTTTTATCGCGACCCTGGTTATAGTGCGGTCGGATCAGGTGGCCCCCGAGGGCCGTGCTATAACAGGGTTGAGCTGTATATACTTACTACTGTGGACTTTCCAGTTTTTTATTTCATGCACTTTATCTCACCTTCGGGACTATTGCTAATTGGTTATTTAAACACCAAGTGAAGCCGCAAGTACTGAATCCCTGTGGGGGTTGCCGCAGCCTAGCTGGAGTACTCAGTGACGTCATCAGGGTCTCGTGATATTACAACCAGAGACCCACAATAGCGACGGAGAGTTTGGAGGGTATAGACGTTCCCCATTACATCCGTATCCGTTACACAATGTATACTGCTGGAGCTGCTGCTTTCAGTCTACATCAGACGGTTACTTTAATGAGCAGCTGGTATCCTGTGCATTGGCTGGCGATTGAGTATTACTCATAAATGCTTTAATTCCTATTTTGTTTTTGGTTGTGCATTATTACCTATCCAGTTCTATATAAATCTTGTAACTTTACTACGCTATGAGTGCGCCTGTTTTTTGTCTGTTTTTCCTGTAGATACCCTGGAGGGAGTGGTGTTCCCCGTTTACTCAGGCTGCAAAAACTCTATGGGATAGCGCTGGAACTGGACATTGTATTGTATTCACTTTTTATCTGGTCATTTACTTTTTATTTGTTTATTACTTTATATTTTATATTCTTTTTCTAGTCCCGAACAGCACAGTCTATTCATCATTTTTTCCATATATGCTAGGTAGATTTTGGTTGGCGCCACCTCTTGTTTTCCTATTTTTATATATATATATATATATATATATATATATATATATATATATATACACACACAGAGAGAGAGAGAAAGAGAGAGAGAGGGCACTTCAAGCACATACTACAATTGTCACTTTTTTAAAAACAAAATAAAGAGTGGTCTGGCATAATCATTTTAACATGTGTCTAGATCCTCAAGGTGTCACAACAAATTCATTTTTAAATGGTCAACAATGTTCTCATCCAGTTGGTTCATGCACCTGCTTGTGGGAGCATACAATCCGTACACATTCCCTTTTGTCTTTTGCCTTTGAAAATTACATCACATTGATTAAAAGTTACAATTTCTTTTCTAATGCCACATGCTTTCAGGGAATAATTTTCAACCCAGATCTTCATGGTATTAGACATGGCGGAGCCATCTACAATGCTTCGTCGCCCCCTTGATACATATTAAATACATATATATATAATCCAAAAAACAGCCGTCACTCCACTTGAAAGTAAACAAAGTTTGGTGCTTATCCCATAACACAATAATAGACCATACGAAACCGGTTGAAGCATGACATCAAGAGCCAGCACACTGGTAAGAAGATCACAAGTTCTTTGTATTGACCGACGTCGGTTTTTGTGTCTCTTTTTCAATACAAAGAACTTGTGATCTACTTACCTGTGTGCTGTCCCTTGATGTCGTGCTTCAACCGGTATCGTATGGTCTATATATATATATATATATAAAGCAACTGTAAATATTACTGTATGTTCATTTGCATGTCTTAGACAGGTCTGCAACCCTGTCTTTCCCCATTGTCACCCAGCATACAGCACTTCCACTGCAGCAAAGGATTCTGGGAAATGACATGCAAATGAGCACTCAGTGCCACCTTTTGTCTCAAGCTCGTATTACACAAGCCAATCCTCAAGCCAATGCATGCTGTTTTAAACACAGCTTTTAAACAGAGGCTGGGATGAGATGCAAAGCCATTAGACCTACTCACATACATGTTTCAACCTTGATGGGTATCATCAGTGTGAGGCTGGTCTTAATGGCTAGCAGGTTTGAGACTAGACTAGGTAATCACCACTGTCATTAAGGTTATGGTGGGTAAAAAAAGTGACAAAAACCCTCCACAGTAAAGCATAAAGCAACTGTAAATATTACTGTATGTTCATTTGCATGTCTTAGACAGGTCTGCAACCCTGTCTTTCCCCATTGTCACCCAGCATACAGCACTATATATATATATATACATACAGTGTTCGACAAATCACCCAAAAATCTACTCGCCCAACCAAAAAATCTACTCGCCACCTAGTCCCGCCCCTAGTCCCGCCCCCAACCCCGACCCCGCTTTAAAATAAAATATATAAATAAAATACATTTAATAAATTCCTAGTCAGAACAACATTAGTTTTTGACATAAATGTATTTATTGTATTACATTATACTAAAATTAGTCCTTGTTACGTATGTGTGTGTAAATGTCGGATCTAGAAATAAAAGCCAGGTGTGAATGACTAGTTTCCTGAACCCCTTAACCAGTGTCTGGACGTCCCCGCTTCACAATATCTAAAGCAGCATTCCCACCTGGGATCTTACCTGATCCGCAGTCCCTCAATGTCCAGGTACCCTCATTCCCGTAATGTTATACATTGGAGGGGATGTGTTCCCTACCTGTCTTCTGGGTTAGGGGGTTCCGATGTCTTCCGTGTGAAGCTTGGAGCTTCCAGATCTGGAAGATAGCAGTATAGGTTATTGCGGTGTAGTATAGGGCAGTTAAGATATATAGGGTAAATAAGAGATCCAGAAACAGAGTGTGAGGCAGACACAGAGAGAGGGTGAGAGAGAGAGAGGGGGTGTGAGAGAGAGAGAGAGAGAGAGAGAGGGGGTGAGAGAGAGAGTGAGAGAGAGGGTGAGAGAGAGAGGGTGAGAGAGAGAGAGAGAGGGTGAGAGAGAGGGTGAGAGAGATAAAGAGAGAGAGGGTGAGAGAGAGAGGGAGAGAGAGAGAGGGCGAGAGAGAGAGGGGGCGAGAGAGACAGGGGGCGAGAGACAGGGGGGTTAATTGGGTGTTGTGATGGGGTGATTGGGTGGGTGGGTGACTGACTGACTGGGTGAGTGACAGGGTGAGTGAGTGACTGGGTTACTGACTGACTGGGTGAGTGACTGGGTTACTGACTGACTGACTGGGTGAGTGGGTGACTGACTGAGTGACTAACAGGGTGACTGACTGACTGGGTGAGTGACTGACTGGGTGAGTGGGTGACTGACTGACTGGGTGAGTGAGTGACTGGGTTACTGACTGACTGGGTGAGTGACTGAGTGACTGGATTACTGACTGACTGACTGACTGACTGGGTGAGTAACTGACTGGGTGAGTAGGTGACTAACTGACTGGGTGAGTGACTGACTGGGTGAGTGACTGAGTGACTGGGTGAGTGACTCACTGGGTTACTGACTGACTGACTGGGTGGGTGAGTGACTGACTGACTTAATGGGTGAGTGGGTGACTGGGTTAATGACTGACTGGGTGAGTTACTGACTGGGTGAGTGACTGAGTGACTGGATTACTGACTGACTGACTGGGTGAGTGGGTGAGTGACTGACTGGGTGAGTGACTGAGTGACTGGGTGAGTTACTGACTGGGTTACTGACTGACTGACTGGGTGGGTGAGTGACTGACTGGGTGAGTGACAGGGTGAGTGAGTGACTGGGTTACTGACTACTGGGTGAGTGACTGACTGGGTGAGTGACTGAGTGGGTGAGTGACTGACTGGGTTACTGACTGACTGGGTGGGTGACTGACTGGGTGGGTGGGTGACTGACTGGGTGAGTGAGTGGGTGACTGACTGGGTGAGTGAGTGGGTGACTGACTGAGTGACTGGGTGAGTGACAGGGTTAGTGAGTGACTGGGTGAGTGACTGACTGGGTTACAGACTGACTGACTGGGTGAGTGGGTGACTGACTGGGTGAGTGGGTGAGTGGGTGACTGACTGTAGAATGGGACAAATACATTAGGAATACCTTATCCGGCGATGCCACCAAAAGACCCTCTTTATATTTTTAATTATAACCTGCCTTTTTATTTTTTATTCCTTGGGTCTGCATTTCCCCCCCAGCACCTTACACCACCCCCCCCATACCTCACTCGGGCATAGTGGAAGCTTTGGGGAGGCAAGGTGGGTGGGAGACACGTGGCGAGGTGTCCCCCAGCACGGCCAAGCAGCTTTGCAGGCTGCTTCTTCCCCCCAGCCCGCGGCGGCATGAAGCTCGTGGGGGGGGGGGGGGGGGCGGCGGCTGCGCCATCATGAAACTAGCTGGCGGGCATATTTTAAGTTTTGGGGAGACGGGTGGGTGGGAGATTAGGCACGTGGCAAGGGCCCCCGCGTACACAACCCGGGCTGCAGCAGTGGGGACCTCCCACCCTGGGCAGCGATCGGTGGATCGAGGGGAGGGGAAGGGGACAGGAGCAGGGGACAGGAGGAGGGGAAGGGGACAGGAGCAGGGGACAGGAGGAGGGGAAGGGGACAGGAGCAGGGGACAGGAGGAGGGGAAGGGGACAGGAGCAGGGGAAGGGGACAGGAGCAGGGAACATGAGGAGGGGAAGGGGACAGGAGGAGGGAAAGGGGACAGGAGCAGGGGACAGGAAAACTAACGCAAAGGCGGAGGCACAGAGGGCCGCGGTGGGGAGTAGGGAGCCATGTTGGGACCAGGGGGATAGCAGGGAAGGAGCAGAGGGGCCGCAGCATGGAGAGATTGGAGAGTACTTACTCTCCAACAGAGCTCCAGGCAGAAAGAATGGCCACTCGTTGGGGGCGGACTCATATAGAGCCTGGCTGCGCACCCACAAAGCCTTGGAGCGCGCGCCAATCAGCTGTCAGGTAGGGGGAGTTTTTTTTTTTTTCCCCAGCGTGAGCAGGGAAATTTAAAAAAACAAACACGTGTGCTGCTTGGGCCAATATTTACTCGCCCGGAGGTTAAATCCACTCGCCCCGGGCGTGTAAATGTATAGCATTGTCGAACACTGTATATATATATATATATATATATATATATATATATATATATATATATATAAATAAAAATAACGGAAATAGCCATGTTAGTCCAATTGCGATAGTGCAGAATAAATGAGTTTTTTAGTATTAGGTGATACGTTTTTTATTTGGACTAACAATTTATGTCATAGGACAAACTTTCAAAAGTTTTCCTCTCTTCTTCAGGTCGGCAGTATTGCAGTAGTATTGCTGACCTGAAGAAGAGAGGAAAAGTCTCTAAAGCTTGTCTTATGACATAAATTGTTAGTTCAAATAAAAAAGGTATCACCTAATACTGAAGAACTCATTTATTCTGCAATATATATATATATAGATTGTAACATCGCCGGAAGAAGAGATCAGTGTATCTCGAAAGCTCGCACAATTAAAAGCATTTCGTTAGCCACAGAACGGTATCATCTATTTATTTTTTGATTATATATATAAATATATATATCATACGTTACCATAAAGCGACAAAGAGGCGACAGCACTCAGAAAATATCAAAGCAAAAATATTAAACATATTAGCACATGTATCCAACATTTCCATCCCTCGGGGGGATCTTCATCAGTGGGGGTGCAGAGAACAAATGACGACTAGTGACTTAAATACTCACCACGCTTGTGACATACACCACACCCACTAATTGCAAGACAAGCAATTTGCGCGCAAATGCAGGTGAAAGATCATGATCAGAGAGAATCAGCTGCAGCTGTGTCAAAGTGTTCCCATAGGTCCATCCCACTCACGTGATAAGGTACTGTGAGGCGTCTCCGTTGCCATGGCGAGCTCTTGGTAAATGCGCAGAGCTCGCGTGCATTGCGATGTATATTCTGGCAGCAGGGGCTTCTCCGTTTTGGTAGCACCGCATCCCAGGTAGTCTTGGAGACCTCGCCTGCATGTTAGCAAAACCTTATACTTTAAGCCTCCACAGGGCATCCGTGGTTGTCATGGAAATGGCGCATGCACCGTAGAAAAACCTCCGATCCATTCATTTCAGTATCACTGCCCATATAATAATACTACTCCCTTAACATGCCTACACATACTGTCTGTAGTAAAGCGTAATGGAAAAACCCTGAATGGGGTGTGCAAAGTCCAGGAGTGTGCACAAGTGGTCAAACTATTAGAGATGATCACTTAGCACACCAATGCATTGGGAAAGGGAAGTGAGGGTTGGAGTCAGACAAAGACCTGCAAGATGCACCAATACACAGTGAGGGTAAGTGAGGTGGACAGGGAAGGGAAATAAAAATCAATGGAAGATGCTGTGCAGAATCCACATTGATAAAGCTGAAAAGTTGCAAAACACATCTATGATATCTAAATTAAACAACATACACAATATAGATACACCTGAATTCAAATACTATAGGTATGTATGGAAAAAAGTTGAGAAGTTCACAAGAAGCATCCTAGGTTCATGTCCTCATTGAGGCCTTTTGGAGCCATCGGTCTAATTTATAAATCATTCTCGCCTCGAGTTGAAGCAAAAGCCTGTGTCCATTGCCTCCCCTTGGTGGAACATGCTCCTGCACAATTGGCATACAGTGAAATGTGGCCAAACCATGCTGTTTAAGTTTAAAATGTTTGGCCACTGGTAGCAGCTTTAGGTCATCCTGGTTAGTGGAATCTGAGAGGGCTTTGCGTATGTTGAACGATGCATTGCTATTCGCTCCTTGAGCAGCTGTGATATCTTGCCCACATACAGTAGATGAGCCCGCAAGGACATTTGATGATATAAACAACAATTTAGTCGCAGTTCAGATTGCATACAGTATATACATACAGTACATATATATGTTTACAGAGAGTAGATGTGCAGTTTTAATATTTTCATTTTTATACCTTGTGTCATCAATATTTTCCTATTACTAAAGACAGTTATTTACAGTGTTTCTTATAATTGTGTTTTTATTCTACACATTACCATTTTGAGGAAAACAAAGACAAAATGTTATCCATGGTAAAAATTGTGTTAAAACCAAATCTAAAGTAACAATGATCAATTGTGTTAAGTATTTATTTTGCACTATACTATAAATGTTGAAATATTGTATTAGTGTAGTACATTAAAGAAACCCTCATTCAGCAAACCTGCTGTCACATTTATGATATTCATTCTACATCTAACAGATGTTTTTCCTGCACCTTCAGTACACAATCCAGCACTTATTTTGGTAGATTGTTTTTTTTAGAAGTCATGCCCTAAGCACCTAAATTGTAATCTTATATTTGAATTTATTTGGATGAGAAGTGCATTTTTTTCTCTCTACCTACAACTACAGCTATAAAGTACACTAATTCAAATGTCATTAATAAAATATATAGTTTGCAGTTTAGTCAACAATATGATGATTTAAGAGGTTGATACAAATCTGTTTTCTATTCAACATAATAAAGGTATATCTTTTATATCCTTGGTAAAAAAAAACTTTGCCAATCCACAGACAGGCAAGCTTTCAAAACCCAAAGTAAATGACAAATATTCCATATGCATATACAGTACACAATGGATACACACTGTGATAAGATATGACCTCCCCATCCTCTAGTATGTCTCATAGTTATAAGAATATGACACAGAAAATAATTATAAACATATGTTTTCATCTACAATACTGTATGTCACTGCTGCATGTGAAACATTAAATTAAACATATGAGAGATTTTTTTCATGACAGGCATTAGAGATGTGCAAATCTGTCACAACAGTGTTCAATATTCTTTTGCTGTTTTCGTTTTACAATTTCGCTGTTTTGTTGGATTTTTTGCCAAGATTTCAAGAACCACATGTTTTTAGAATGCTATAGGATTCTGTTAAATTCATAGCCCTCCGAGATTCAAATCCTGAAATAGGATTGTTGCTATCTTTATCTCCTCAATGCTCTCCAGAAAAAAGTAATATTTCAGGATTTTGATCAATGTCGCAAATTTTGTCAAAACTTAAAAATGCAGAGCTACAGTAAAGGTCAATTTTGCATAATTCGCAAAGCGCTGAAAAAATAAAGCACATCTCTTGTTGGCATCGTGTTTTATATAGTTTATATGATTATTGGAGTTATTCTTAGATACTCTGCTGCCTCTGTGTTTCTTCTTCATCTTCTAGCCCACAAAGACTTGATTTAAGCATGCCCCATTAACCTTTCCCCCCCTTTCCCGTCAATAGTAATAGATACAAACACAATAATGTGCAACAACTTCTGGGGTTTAGCGGCCAAAGCTTTATTTAATATTCCAAGTAACCACTTAACACCAACCCATACCAGACTTATATATATATATATATATATATATATATATATATATATATATATATATATATATATATATATATATATATATATATATATATATATATATATATATATGAAAAAATCACATTCAGTTGGCACACTGTAAACAATGAAAAAAATGCTGATGCTTGTCCCATATGCACATGTAAATAAATAGATTTTACCAGATTGGAGTCCGGAAAAAACGAGACAGCACACAGTCCAGTAAGTCCAATAGAACTGTATTCAGTGTAACATGGCACCACCTCCAACGTTTCGATCAACCAAGCGTGACCTTCCTCAGGATCGTGTAATAAGTGAATGCTACTGATCCCCCTTATGTACCCATGCTAATCAAAAAATAAAACAAACTCACCCGTGTAAGGACAAGATTGCCCGCGAAACCGCGCCGCTGTGACCCGCAGGCATGTGTTGGAACGCATAGCCATCTTGGATATGATAATTAGGCTTCTCAGGAGCAACAACGGTGGCCAGTGTTGCACATAGAGCCAATCTAGTGGCGGTTTGCGCATGCGCGAACCTCACGGTGTCCCACGATGACTGCAATGGGCTACACATAGAAATCCCTATGTCTCTACGTCTGTGTTGTGACGGTTCGCGCATGCGCGAACCTCACAGAGCCCCATGATGTATGTAGTGCGTAGTGCATAGGACTCCCTATGTCTCTGAATCTATCCCTATAACGCGCATAAGCGCGCATGCGCAAGGTTTTAACCAAAAAAGTGCTGTTATCAGCGGGACACTTGCGCCTACCTAGCCAAAGTAAGGAGGGCTAGTGACAACTGGGGCAGCACTAAAAATAAGCTCTGGCATGTTACTACAACGCATACATAGAAACTATAAATACAAGGTTATAAAAGAGTGAATTATACTGCTGATATGTTATAAACCTACATCCTACCCAAGAAGGCATGCTCCAACACATAACTACGTAACCCAAAAGAAATATAAAACTATCATTATAAAATATGTGTATCAAATTACAGTGTAATGTATTAACTGCTCAACTATAATAAATACTATAATTACATTGACCAATACAGTCTAAAATCGGCAAAGTGATACAATATATAGTCAAAACATTCTATTGCTAAATAGATGGACCACTAGGCATAAGAAGTGTTAGTCTAACATGTCACAATCTAATAGACGAGAGTAGATCCAACTGGAGCAACGATAAAAGTCGGACTCCTTCAACTAACTCCGTCCTAGAACAACATATCACTGACATGTGGAAACAACATGTTAGATATACCACAATATCAAATGCACCATAATGTACCATAATTCCCGAAGTGGAGCAATGTCAACAAACTCGATACACAAACCCTGGAGTGACCTCGTGAGGATAACATAACAAGGGCCACATAAAGAAATAACACAAAAAAGAAAAAAATCAAAAAAAATATACAGAAAACAATTTTTTCATCAAACACAAAATATCAAATAAAGAGTTCATTACAAAAAACACCCCAAAGAAAAATCTTCGTTCAGGCCAAAAGGTGCCACTGTCTTCAGCTCAAAGATATGCCTCGCTTCACTTTGCAGTAAAAGTCTATTCCTGTCGCCCCCTCGTGTGGGCGCTTGGATCTGCATGATGGGCATGCACCTAAATGTTGCCAAAGAGTGTTTGAAGTCCCTAAAATGTTTGGCAACAGGGAGGCATTTAAACTCCGAATCCTTGGCATCTGTTGACAGAGCTTTTCGAATTGTAGATCGATGGATAGCAATGCGCTCTTTAAGCATCCGCACTGTTTTCCCAATATAGAGTAAACCACAAGGGCATTTTATCAGATATATAACAAATTTTGATTCACAATTCAGATGTTGGTGAATTTTGATTTTAGTCCCACTATGTGGATGGCAATAGAAAGGCCCCACCTGCATATACTGGCAATTTGTGCACTCCTTGCACCTGTATGCACCAGGTTTTTGGATTAGCCATGTTTTGCCCTTGCTATATTTGTCAGTTGGATCTGCTTGCGTGATCATATCCCCAATGGATGGACCACGGCGGAAACAAAACAAGGGGGGTTCACGAAAGTGTTTGCCTATCTTATCATCGTTCGTTAAAACGTGCCAATTATCTCTGATACTGTGTTGAATGCATGGAGATGCAGTGCTAAATGTACTAATAACATTGAATCTTGTTTTATTAGTTTGCTCTCCTTGATTGTTGTTCTCACGATCTGCGTCGTCTTTTGAAATCACACGGTCAAGGGCATGTTTAACATCGACAGGGCTGTATCCCCGCTCAAGGAATCTGTTCGCTATGTTGATGAGAGCTGATTCCATCTCATCCGGATCACTAGTGATTCGCTTGACTCTTAATAACTGTGAATACGGGAGACCTTTTTTCAATGGGGCCGGGTGATGGCTAGTTGCATAAAGTAGTGTGTTCTTGTCAGTTATTTTTTGATATAGCCTTGTAGCCAATTTACACCTGCTTTATACACCATAGTATCCAAAAATGGTATCTCAAGTTCACTATAACATAACGTAAAACGTATTTTCGATGGAAAGCTGTTCAGATGGTTCACAAAATCCTGTAGTTCTATTATAGTACCACTCCAAACAATGAAAATATCGTCAATGTAGCGTAAAAACTTTCTGATGTATTGTGCATTGGGCGCATCGCATAAAATGTGGGTTTGCTCATACATGTCCATGTATAAGTTGGCGTGTGATGGACGGAGTTAGTTGAAGGAGTCCGACTTTTATCGTTGCTCCAGTTGGATCTACTCTCGTCTATTAGATTGTGACATGTTAGACTAACACTTCTTATGCCTAGTGGTCCATCTATTTATCAATAGAATGTTTTGTATATATATTGTATCACTTTGCCGATTTTAGACTGTTTTGGTCAATGTAATTATAGTATTTATTATAGTTTAGCAGTTAATACATTACACTGTAATTTGATACACATATTTTATAATGATAGTTTTATATTTCTTTTGAGTTACGTAGTTATGTGTTGGAGCATGCCTTCTTGGGTAGGATGTAGGTTTATAACATATCAGCAGTATAATTCACTCTTTTATAACCTTGTATTTATAGTTTCTATGTATGCGTTGTAGTAACATGCCAGAGCTTATTTTTAGTGCTGCCCCAGTTGTCACTAGCCCTCCTTACTTTGGCTAGGTAGGCGCAAGTGTCCCGCTGATAACAGCACTTTTTTGGTTAAACCCTTGCGCATGCGCGCTTATGCGCGTTATAGGGATAGATTCAGAGACATAGGGAGTCCTATGCACTACGCACTACATACATCGTGGGGCTCTGTGAGGTTCGCGCATGTGCGAACCATCACAACACAGACGTAGAGACATAGGGATTTCTATGTGTAGCCCATTGCAGTCATCATGGGACACCGTGAGGTTCGCGCATGCGTGAACCGCCACTAGATTGGCTCTATGTGCTACACTGGCCACCGTAGTTGCTCCTGAGAAGCCTAATTATCATATCCAAGATGGCTATGCGTTCCAACACATGCCTGCGGGTCACAGCGGCGCGGTTTCGCGGGCAATCTTGTCCTTACACGGGTGAGTTTGTTTTATTTTTTGATTAGCATGGGTACATAAGGGGGATCAGTAGCATTCACTTATTGCACGTCCCTGAGGAAGGTCACGCTTGGTTGATCGAAACGTTGGAGGTGGTGCCATGTTACACTGAATACAGTTCTATTGGACTTACTGGACTGTGTGCTGTCTCGTTTTTTCCGGACTCCAATCTGGTAAAATCTATTTATTTATATATATATATATATATATATATATATATATATATATATATATATATATATATATATATTTATATATATATATATATATATATATATATATATATATTTATTATTATTACTTGTGAGAACACCCATTCCAATGTCCATACTGGACATTCTACCACTTAGACCTAGCTCACCAAGGCATTAAACAACATGCGGCCTGTCAATGTTTCAAACTCACAAATATGGGTTTGTTTGATAATGAGAAGTGTATTGCCTGTATGTACAGCACAGAGTATGATCATACATGAAAGTTGTCCATTGGACACTCTGCCAAAAGTGTGTCCATGCAAACGTTATATACATGTAACAGGGTATGTCCAGATGTACCTGTTTCTCTCCACTTAGTGTATCTGCTATGCGAGCCCTGTTAAGATCCAGGCATTAGCAGGTTAATCTATGGTCCCTTGACCACCCTTCTGCTTCCCCAGAAAGAGAAGGAAGGTAGGTGGTGCCTCAAGGCCTGTGTACAGGTGGTGCCTTATGGCCTGGGTACAGTCCATGAGCCCGCCCCTTCCAGAGGTTTCTATCGGAGTAGCCAATGCCAGAGAGCAGTTCCTCTGTGCTCCTTAGGGAATGAGGATGGAGAGAGAGAGATCTTCCTCTCAACCCTGGAGAGGGAGTAAGGTGGGAGATGTGAGTCTTCCCCATGGCGGGGTAAGCTTGCACATTTTAGGCTGGCTAGCCTAAAGACCACCTGAATAAAAGCACTAGTGATGAAGGTGCACCATCTAGAAAGTCTGGGATGAGTGAAGTGTGATATGCTGCTAGAAGAGCTGATGCAGAATGCCCTGCAGTAAAGTACCCTTCAAGATACCTCTGCCTCTGATGTCAGTTCCTGGGCAGGAGGTCATTGTGTAGTGATGGGGCTGACACCTACACTTCGTAGGATCCATCACTGCTGGAGGCGCTGACACCACCATGAAGAACCCAGAGTCCCATGCGAGCCAGTCCTGTTCCTGTCTCTTTATCCTTAGGCAGACAACTCAGACCTCCTGCAAACCAACAGGTAGAGCACCATACAACTGTGGTAATGCGCCCACTCCCATACACTGGTCCTTAAGTGAGGTTGGGCGGGGGACAGACACGTGTTACATACAGTAGAGGCAACGTTTATTCTAACATTTGCACGTTTGAGGCATTTCTGCATTGACTAACCTAAGGGTCATATTGACATAATCCTATGGGTCATAGGATTAACACAGCAGGGATCCCTGGCAGTCCAATTCAGTTTGAATGGGACTGCCAGGGACCCCCGCTGTTAATCTGATAGACCATTAATCAATGCAGAAATGCTCGGGCTAGTTTAAGGAAAGTTTAAGGCATGTATTCAGAATGTACCTGGGTGTACCTGGGTCTTTTGGGGAATTGCCACTGGTTTTTGTTAGAATAAGAGTTGCCTCTACTGTACATTTAGATTCATTTGTTTAACATAGGTTACTAGGCAGAATATAATGACATCACATAATTCCCTGTACACGAGGGGATAATCCGCTTCTAAACCAATCAAGTAACAGGTCTTCTTATCTATCTCAGACTGACTCCAAAGATAAATACATCTAACTGGTTCTTTTAGCTGACCAAAACACTTGAGGCGTTGAGGCATTTTCCACCTCCATCCCCCCCATCCCCCTCTGGAGCAAAGTTCACTCTTGCATCAACACGCATACTAACATATAACACACACAAAGACGAGATGGATTCCGCACACTAACAATCTCCTCTTCATAGACCCCCCCAGTCCTTTTCAGTAATACCAACATTATATATTAATTTCAGCAATATTACTTAATCAGGTCCAAGGCTCCAGTCTGACAACCTTTTAAATCCTTGACATAAGTACTGTAAGGCTATTTAACACCTTAAGTTAGACATGGCCCCCACAATTGCCAAGCTATCCCGAACCCCCGTGAGACTGTCAACACCAATATTAGATAAATGGACTCCATCTACCCAGAATAACCCAACCTTAGGTTTCTTCAAGTCACAGTGCCGTACTACAACCCAACCATTTATTTTACAAATGGAGAAATTTCCCTCATGAGCAATTTTCCACCAGACTGGCATTCCTCGCCCCTCTTCAACATAACCTTGGGACCACCACAGACCACACAAAGACAATACCTAGAAACAAAACAAGTATTTGACTTATATCCTTTTTATTGACACAAATCAATTCTAATATATGCCGCTGACCTAAGTTGTTACCCCCCACATGAACAAATAACATGTCAGGACTCCCCAACCTCTGCCTGTCCTGTAATAATTCAGAGAGCACCCATTTAAACTTCATACAGTACCACTTTATCCCAGCCACATCACCCAGACACATTCTGCTGCCACACAAGGAAAATCTAAAATTACCATTCTGCTGCCTCTCAGTGGTCCAAAAGATATAGGAGTCTCCGCACAACCAAATAACTTTGGGACAAAAACCTTCATAAAAGAATATAATTATTTATATGCTTGTAAAACCTTAACCGGACAAATGACCACATCCCCAATCACTCCAATAAGCAGCCACGACCCTATACCTCTTTAATCTGTCTTCTAAGAGCATATAAGAACGTGTACATGACAATGGTTCAAATAGACCTCACTCCGCAATAAGCTTTCTATACTCAACCTAAAGCCGGGCACAAGCTCAGCAAAATGCAATGCCCAAAAATGACAATCACAGCACTAAACTGTCTGGATTCAAATTTCGAACAACAGACGACTTACATGTTTGTCAAGACTTAAACTCTCCGTCCCACAAAGAAAAATGCGGATAAACGAGCCTCAATCGTGGCCGCTCCGCAGCTACAAAGACAGTAAAACTTGCGGCCTGGAAGGAATAATAGTGCTGGGGTCCATGCTTTTGAATGGGACACTGCAACATTAATCATTTGCTTCATGGGCCATGAGCATTGGAGAGAATACAGCTACTCACCTTTCAGATGAGCAGCCCAAACTCGCTTTATATTATTATATTTTGTACATACGTTTGAAGTAGGGGGTCTCTGGAGCTTAACCTCATTAATTTCAGGTCTGGTGACCCCTGCTTCCCGATATTCAGACCTCCGTAAAAGGTGACGGTATTTCCTGCCAATTTAAATCTCCCAAATAATGGCCCACATGACCTGGACATTAAAACAGCACAGAGCTACCAGAACGTCAGGAAGCAGGGGGTCCCCCATAACCTGAAATTAATGGGGTTTAGCTCTGGAGACCCCCAGCTTCAAACCTATGTAGAAAAGTAATAACGGAAAAAAAGCTTTATTACCTTTGTGGCTAACTGCTAAGGTAAAAAAGTGGTTAACCTATCCTGCCAGCCACTTGCACCATCCCAAAATAAACAACCAGATTTTGCTAATAGGGTTATTGTCTATTATTGTGTATGTTGCGGGGTGGTGGTGGGGGGGGGTTGTTCGGGGTAGAGGGGATGGATGGGTGGAGGGTATGGATGGGTGGAGGGGTAATTTCCCCAGGGTGGGTGGTTTAGTCTCCCAGAAAAGTGGTGGTGTGGTGGGGGGAGAGGGGGAGGTGTTCGAAGGAACCATAGCATTTAGACACTATGTAAATGAAGCTCTTTTTTTATTATTATTTGTATTATGTTTTTTACATAGGTTTGTAGCATGGATGCCCTGCTTTCTGAAGTTAAGACCTCCATAGGGACTGCCGGTATCTCTGCACTGTTTTAATGTCTCAGTCACGTGGGCCGTGACACAGGAGATTTAAACTTGCAGGAGATTCCAGCACCCCATACAAAGGTCTTAACTTCAGTAATCAGGGTGTCCCTGGCCATGAACTTAATGGGGTTCAACTCCGGGGACACCCAGCTTCAAATCTATGTACAAAATATTATAAAAAGCACAAGAACTGCTGTAAGAGCTGCGCGGGGAAACATATAGCAGCATTAATCCTTCTGGGAAATGTACTGCCTTCTCGGCCATGAGAGATGTATCCGCTATGTGGCCACAATGCCGCTGCATTAGCCATTCCAAATAACAGTCACAGAGAGCATAAATCTTGCTCTAACTGTACTACAGACACCTGCAACAACCCCTCCAAAATCCCTGGTATAACTGGGCTGTGACTATCGGTGCGTACTCCTCTTTTTCTATCCTGCCAGCATCTTCCTTACTATAAAACACTTTGATATATCCTCATATCCCTTAAATTAAACATAAATGACAAATCCGCTAAAAAAAAATCTTTGAACCAAACTAAGCAACATGCCTTGATCCTTCTTCACCAACAATATCAACTACAACAAATAGCAATCATCCCTTGTCTCTTGTTGCCCTACCTTGAAAACCCCAAAATACCATTCCTGTCATGCCCTAAGATATGCCAAACACATACTTAGCACTATTGACCGCTTCACCAGATTCATCATGAGACTGGGCCAAGTTTCCACAGAGGTCCTTGGCAGGGAGTTCTCATATGCTACAGGAGCCATTCTGAAACACATTTAACTGCAAATGAGAAAAGGCATCTCCTAAAATAAATATTCAAACATAAGCAATGCAAAACAAGATACCACAAAAGACCAACCACTGGTGGAGAGGATGCACATAAATAATTTAAAGCTTACACATCGCCTACATGTCTAAACACAAATTAACATGTTGATTATCCAGAATTCTCCCCCCCACCCCCCACCCACAACACAACAGGCACCACACCTAAAAAAGCTAAAGAAAATTAGATTCCTAATAACCTCAGAAGACTTAAGAGACTGCAGCCAACACATGCAAACCAACCGACCCAGAAATAACTCTGGAATCCCACAAACCCAAAGTGCCTATAAACTGTTCAACTTCTCCATTAAGGACTGGATTGCTCTGCCATAGCATCCTCCTATTGTAGCTATCCAAGAACATCAGTCATACCTTAAAAACCTCCCTGATATCCATTGTCACTCTAAGAAATTGGTAAAAACGTGGCCCATAGGCCCATAGGTTAATCCGAAAAGCAAACGTAAAATGACCAAATAACACCTACAACTGCAGCAACGTGACCTTCCAATAACCCACAAACAATTCCAAACATCTGACTCAACTTCACTAGCTTCCTTTCAGGAAGATGATAGACCATATTAACTACAGTATATCTACAGTATCTAAATTCCAAGAACACTGACAACTGTCACCGGCACTTCCGTTTATTAAACAGTGAACATTTGAGAGGATTGAATCCTGTGTTCTCCGCATCAAATACACATTAATATCAGTTTCGGGGAACCCCTACTTCAATACTCTGTAATATACATACATTTATAGTCCAACTGTACTACTTCATAAAATGTGAGTGTAATACAGTAGAGGCAACTCTTATTCTAACAAAAACCAGTGGCAATTCCCCAAAAAACCCAGGAAACACCCAGGTACATTCTGAATACATGCCTTAAACTTTCCTTAAACTAGCCTAAGCATTTCTGCATTGATTAATGGCCTATCATATTAACAGCGGGGGTCCCTGGCAGTCCCATTCAAACTGAATTGGACTGCCAGGGATCCCTGCTGTGTTAATCCTATGGGTCGTTAGTCAATGCAGAAATGCCTTAAACGTGCCTCAAACTAGCCCAGAACATACCCAGCACATACCCAGCACATACCCAGAATGTAACCCGGCTAGTTTACGGCAAATGTTAGAATAAACGTTGCCTCTACTGTACCTTCTCTTGCTCAAATTGTATTATACAATACTACACTATTGTGTGTCTTTTTTCTTTTTCGATATATACCTTGATGAGACTGTGCGCATTTGGAACCCTTTTCCTCAACTACTCAAGTGGCCCAGAAAGAACCCATTTGTTATCCGGTGCAGCACCCATCAAAGAAACCATTATTTCTGGACTGCAGTATATCGTATCCTTTTAAATTCAGTTTTTTTGCGCTTGTTTCTTTCCCCTTTAATGATGGTGATGGAACAATGGGGTTTGGTTTGGAATTGAATACAGGGAGCTCAGTTTAAGCCATTGTATATTTGAGGCAAAGAAGGCACAGCCAAGTTGAGATTGCTGATACGCCTTCTTTAATTCTCGACTGGATTGTAAGTGTAATGCCAGGTATAGACAAATATAGTTTTGCGTCATCAGCATAGAGATGATAGCTGAATCCAAAGCAGAGTCAATGAGGTGGTGTGAGAATAACTTTAGTAATGTCTCCAGTTATATATATATATATATATATATTCATTTATTCTGCACTATATATATAGTGTAGAATAAATGAGTTCTTCAGTATTAGGTGATACCTTTTTTATTAGACTAACAATTTATGTCATAGGACAAGCTTTCGAGAGTTAGCGATTGAATCCTTTGTATATCGGTATTGTCGACCTGAAGAAGAGAGGGATTTATATGTGCCTGCTTTTTTTCAAATACACTTTTGCAATATACCTTGAGTGCTGTTTTTTGTCTCCTTGGTGGGACACCTGGTTTCCTGTTATTTTTGTTGAACAAAAACCTATTTCTTTGGAGCCTTTGAAGTGCCTGCTGTTATCTTTATATATATATATATATATATATATAGGTAAAATCCATCTCTAAATCCTCTGCTGTGTGTATTATATAGTATATGCAAGTGATCCAATGCTAGGTAAAATCCATATTTGAATGCTGTTTTCTGTCTACCCCTAATCAAATTAAGTGTTGCCACCTAGGCAGGGAACACCCTGTGTAGAAAACCATTTGTTTGAATGTGCCTCAGATGTGCTAATTAAGCAGACAGAACAACACTGTCAGGTGACTTTTTAGGCCTATATAAACCCAGTCAGAACAGCTAGTCTTCTTGCAGCCCAGATCCAAGTGGCCCATTATAAGTGGCATGACTATTGAACAACTGAAGTTTAAAAGGAAGTGGCCCATTATAAGTGGCATGACTATTGAACAACTGAAGTTTAAAAGGAAGTTCAAAAGAAGTGAGGAAGAAGTGGACACCCCATCTGGCCCTGATTCCTGCATTTGAACTACGCTGGAAAGGAGGATATCATCAATACCAGACTGCATCATTACTGCTGTGATGCTGCCTTTACCATTTATATTTGCTGTGACTTCACTTCTTCTCAAATTATGCACTTCTTTTTACCAGCCTCAGTATGTCTCAAACTCTATTCATATATCTCCATCTCTCCTTCCTTCACCACTTCTCTTTTCACATGAACTCCTTTCTTACTTGCGTCCTCTGACACCATACAGCTATATCCCCTGCACTAAAAAACACCCCTACAAATCATCCTCACACATCCTCTTTCTATCCATGCTTCTCCTCCTTGCTTCTGGGGATATCTCTCCCAATCCTGGTCCCTGTCTTATTTCAACTTGCTCTCGTCCTCGCCTCCCACATGCAACTTCTACTCCGTCTGGTGTCAACCCCTCCAACCTCATACCCATCCCCTGCCACCCTCCCTCCTCTCTCCCTTTCTCCTGTGCCCTTTGGAACGCACGCTCTCTTTCTAACAAGTTCCTCTCTGTACATGACTTCTTTCTCTCTCACTCCCTGCTTCTCTTTGCTATAACTGAGACCTGGCTCACTCAGTCTGACTCTGCTCTGGAAGCTGCCCTCTCCTATGGTGGCCTTTCCTTCTCCCACACTCCGCGCCCTGATGGCAGGGGTGGAGGCGTGGGGCTCCTGCTCTCCTCTCTCTGCCGTTACCGAACCCTTCCTATTCCCCCCTCTCTTGCTTTTCCCTCCTTTGAGGCTCACACTGTCCAGATCTTCTCTCCTCTCCCTGTTCATGTGGCAGTCATCTATCGCCCACCTACCTTTACTCATCCCCCTTCTGCCTTTCTCTCTCACTTTAAATCCTGGCTCTCTTTCTTTCTCTCCTCAGACTCCCCTGTTCTTGGGGACTTCAATTGCCACATTGATGACCCCTCTCTCTCTTGGGCTTCCCGCTTTCTTTCTCTTACCTCTTCTTTTGGCCTTCAACAGTGGACTGCAGCCAGCACCCACAAGGATGGCCACTACTTAGACCTGGTTTTCACTAAAAACTTCTCTCTCTCTGATTTCTCCATTTCCCCTTTTCCTCTCTCTGACCATCATCTCATCTCATTCTCTCTATCTCGCTTCTCCCCTTCTCCACCTCCATCTACCCCCCGGTTCTGCAGAAACCTGCGCTCTATTCACTTACCTGACTTTGAGTCCACTTTACACTCCTCCCTCTCCTCTCTCAGCTCTGCTACAGACCCTGACAACCTGGTCAGAAAGTACAACTCTGTCTTGTCCTCGTCTCTTGATCTACATGCCCCGCTTTCTCTCTGCCACCCTCGCCCTTCTAACCCTAGACCCTGGCTAAATTCCCACACGCGCATGCTGCGTTCCTCCACTCATTCCTCTGAACGCCTCTGGAGGAAGTCTCACACTCTCGCAGACTTCCTTCACTACAAATTTATGCTATCCTGTTTCAACTCTGCCCTCTCGCAAGCTAAATAAGCCTACTTTTCTGCACTAATCAACATGCACAAGTCTAACCCACGCCGACTGTTCTTTGTCTTTGATACTCTACTCAAACCACCCTCAGCTGCCTCTCCTTCCTCCATCTCCGCTCAGGACTTTGCTGACTATTTTAAGGAAAAGGTGGAATCCATACGGCAGAACATCCCCTCTGTTTCTTCCCCCCATCCTACACCTCTTCCTAACTCTCCTCCTGCCTTCCTTGAGTCTTTTTCCACTGTCTCAGAGGAGGATGTGTCGCTGTTGATCTCCTCTTCTCCCTCTACCACTTGCCCTCTTGACCACATTCCCTCCCATCTCCTAAAACCTCTAGCTCCTACTATAATCCCTACGCTTACACACATTTTTAACTCCTCCCTCTGCTCTGGAACCTTTCCATCCTCCTTCAAACATGCAACAGTCATACCATTACTCAAAAACAGCAAGCTTGACCCTACCTGTCTTTCTAACTATCGACCTGTCTCCCTCCTGCCTTTTGCCTCTAAACTACTTGAACGTCTTGTATTCTCTCGCTTGCTCCATTTTCTCAACACCTATTCTCTCCTAGACCCTCTACATTCTGGCTTCCGCACTGCTAACTCCACCGAAACAGCCCTCACTAAAATAACTGACGACCTCCATGCTGCCAAAAACAGAGGTCATTACACTCTGCTCATATTACTCGACCTCTCTGCAGCATTTGACACCGTGGACCACCCTCTTCTCCTCCACATTCTCCATACTCTAGGTATTCGGAACAAAGCTCTATCCTGGATCTCATCCTACTTCTCCCATCGTACTTTTAGTGTCTCTTCTGCTAACACCACCTCCTCCTCTATTGATCTCTCTGTGGGGGTACCCCAGGGCTCTGTCCTGGGACCTCTTCTCTTTTCTCTGTACACACTCTCTCTAGGTGACCTAATAACATCTTTTGGGTTTAATTATCACCTCTATGCCGACGACACACAAATATACTTTTCAACACCTGACCTTACACCTGCTGTACAAACCAAAGTTTCTGAATGTCTCTCTGCTATATCATCCTGGATGGCCCTCCGACGCCTTAAACTCAACATGGCTAAAACAGAGCTCCTCATACTTCCTCCCAAACCTGGCCCTACTACCTCCTTCCACATTATTGTTGGAACTACAATCATTCACCCAGTAGCCCAAGCACACTGCCTAGGGGTCATATTCGACTCCTCTCTCACATTCGCCCCTCACATTCAAAACATTTCTAAAACTTGTCGCTTTTTCCTCCGCAATATAACTAAGATACGCCCTTTCCTCTGTTGTTCGACTGCTAAAACGCTGACTCAGGCCCTCATTCTCTCCCGTCTTGATTACTGTAACCTCCTGCTGTCCGGCCTTCCTGCCTCTCACCTGTCTCCCCTACAATCTATCCTAAATGCTGCTGCCAGAATCACTCTACTCTTTCCTAGATCTGTCTCAGCATCTCCCCTCATGAAATCCCTCTCCTGGCTTCCGATCAAATCCCGCATCTCACACTCCATTCTTCTCCTCACTTTTAAAGCTTTACATTCTTCTGCCCCTCCTTACATCTCATCCCTAATTTCTCGGTATGCACCATCCAGACTCTTGCGTTCTTCTCAAGGATGTCTTCTTTCTACCCCCTTTGTATCTAAAGCCCTCTCCCGCCTTAAACCTTTTTCACTGACTGCCCCACACCTCTGGAATGCCCTTCCCCTCAGTACCCGACTAGCACCCTCTCTATCCACCTTTAAGACCCACCTTAAGACACACTTGCTTAAAGAAGCATATGAATAGCACTGTAAACATTCTGAACACACGATACATAATGCTTGGCCTCCTGCAGACGCACTTACCAGAACTCCCTCCTACTGTCTCTGTACGTTCTCCCTACCTACCAATTAGACTGTAAGCTCCTCGGGGCAGGGACTCCTCTTCCGAAATGTTACTTTTATGTCTAAAGCACTTATTCCCATGATCTGTTATTTATATTATCTGTTATTTATTTGATTACCACATGTATTACTACTGTGAAGCGCTATGTACACTAATGGCGCTATATAAATAAAGACATACAATACAATATATATATATATATATATATATATATATATCCTCTCAAACATACCTACAAATCTCTCTCTCTCTCTCTCTCTCTCTCTCTCTCTCTCTCTCTCTCATCAAATCAGCTTTATTGGCATGACGAAAGAACATTTCAGTATTGCCAAAGCGTGAATAATAGGGGGTGGGGGACAATAATTACACGAATACTAGGGATAGGGTATAATGATTGCAGGGTATATGGGTAACAGTTTCACACAGGGGTGTGGGGGTTAATGTACGTCTCTCAGCTTGTGGCAGGTGCTGATATAGTGTGCAGCTAGTTCTGCTGTGGTTTCATCTTCTCCCAGGAGGATTGCTATTTTTTGGTTCTCTTCTGTATTATTAAAGTTCTGGATAACAGCAGTGAGTTTCTCTAGGTGGGCACTCCTCACTTCAGAGTATTGTGTGCAACGCAACAGGAAGTGAGTTTCATCTTCTACCTCACCTAGCTCACATCTTTGGCACAGTCTCATCTCCCGGGGCTTCCAGTTCTGTCTGTGCCTGCCTGTTTCTATTTCTAGGCTGTGGGCACTTATTCTTTAATGGCTCAGGGTCTGTCTCTGTTTTGGGTCTTTTACCTTCAGTAGGTAGGGTGCCAGAGTGTATTCTCTCTGTAGGCTGTGGTAGGTCTCCAGCTTCTTTGAGCGTTGGATATCATTTTCCCATCTTGTCACATACTGCTTCTTCATTTCGTTGGCGATTGAGTTGATTTCTTTTTTCGGCAGGTTGTTAATCTGTGTGGGGCTTTGTCCTTGGAGTGAGAGGACAAGTTGTTTGATGGCACAGGGTTTAGTGAGGAGGTCCTGACTTTGCATTGCTCTGTAGCAGTAAGACTGTGCATGGCTGGTGTTTAGGTGAGGCCAGAATGTCAGTGCTCTCTTCTGTACCGTGAGCAGTAGAGGAAAGCGGCCCAGCTCAGCCCGGCATGCATTGTTTGATGTACTCCTGTGTACTTGGAGAAGGTATTTGCAGAATTCCAGATGCAGTATTTCTGTTGGGCTGGTATCCCATTTTGTGGAGTCTGGGTATGTTACAGGGCCCCACACCTCGCTGCCGTACAGAAGGATGGGTGTGATGATGCTGTTGAATATTTTCTCCCAGATTCTTATTGGTGGTTTGAGGTGGTACATCTGTTTCCTTATTGCATAAAATGCTCTGCAGGCCTTCTCCTTCAGTGTATTTATGGCCAGGTTGAATTTCCCCGATGAGCTGATTGTCAGACCAAGGTATGTGTAGCTCGTTGTCTGTTCCAGTGCATTGTCGTCCAGTGTGAATTGAGATATGGTTGGATGTTTTTTTGATTTTTTTTGGAATACCATTATTCTGTTTTTTTCTAGGTTCACAGAGAGTGCCCAGGTCTGGCTGAATTTAGTATTGCCAGTTTCTGTTGTAGGCCTTGTTCTGTTGGAGACAGCAGGAGCAGGTAGTCTGCGTATAGTAGAGACTTAATCTCAGTTCCAGCCAAGATGAGCCCAGGTGCTGAGGAGGATTCTAGGACTGCTGCGAGCTCATTGATGTAGATGTTAAACAGTGTGGGACTCAGGCTGCAGCCCTGTCTAACTCCACGGCCTTGATGGAAGAAGTCTGTCCTTTTGTTATTTACTTTCACGCAGCATTTGTTTTCTGAGTACATACTTTTGATCGTGTCGTATGTTCTACCCCCTATTCCGCTCTCTAGTATTTTCAGCAATAGGCCTGGATGCCAGATGGAGTCGAAGGCTTTTTTGAAGTCCACAAAGCAAGCAAAGATTTTGCCCTTGTTGGTATTGTGGACGTGTTTATTGATCAGGCTGTGTAGGGTATAGATGTGATCCGTGGTGCGGTGGTTTGGCAGGACCGAAACGTTGGATTTATATGTGCCTGCTTTTTTCAAATACACTTTTGCAATATACCTTGAGTGCTGTTTTTTGTCTCCTTGGTGGGACACCTGGTTTCTCGTTATTTTTGTTGAACAAAAACCTATTTCTTTGGAGCCTTTGAAGTGCCTGCTGTTATCTTTATATATATATATATATATATCCTCTCAAACATACCTACAAATACCCCTTCAAAGACATAGCGGACATGAGGGCATGCATTATGCATGCCTTCATGGTCACTAAAGTAGCCCAGGGATTATTACAAATACCCTAACTACCTTACTACCCATTGTATGTCATAGAAGTACTATCCCTATGGCATACAAGGGATTAACTGACATCATTAATCATACCGATTAGCCTAACCTCTATCACTGGTGAATCTGCCACTACTCTTCAACCCCTCCCTTGTAAGTTAAGGTTAAAAAAACTGCTGGAGGAACCTAGCGCCAGGTATAACCATGAACCTAAAAAAACAGGGTTAATGCCCACATTAACTGTAATGGCCTGCTGTGGACATGTGTTGAGGTGTTCCACACTTCATTTAAATATCATTAACACTAAGTTAATGTCTGTTAGGAATCAGCGTCCCCTGCGTCCCCCACACAGAACACCCTCTACCTTCAGGGAAACCCTGGACGCATGGCGCAACTCTGCCTTACCGGCCTCCCCGGTTCCTCGTCTCTACCCCGTCACGGGATCACCCCCCTCGGCGATTCCGCCGCTATTACCCCTCCTCTGCGCCCGACCTCGGCAATCCTCGGATTACGCACTCTCTGGCTCCCCTTGCACACGGCTTGGACTTCCTTCACTCTCTGCTCCCTGACCTCGGCGTGTCTATCACGATTCTATTTCTACACCCGGTACCGGCAAGTATTTTCTACATTACTACATCTGGTCTGGCAACGCTTAATACCACACTCTGGACACGCTCCCTTTGCTGCGGGTGCGTGTATTACTACTTCCCCCTTCAGCTCAGGGGACGGGTCTGGTCTTTGGGCAGCACCGGCGTAACAATGTCTTGTAAGTCACTAACAGAACTTTGTGGATCTACATCATAGACTGTAATCACTTTAGGGCAGGACCACCCTCTGCCTTTTGTTGCAATTTACTTGTTGCTCTTAACCACACTGTTTGTACATTACTTTCTTTGTATTGTAATTTTGTAAAGTGCTGCATAAATTGTTGCTGGTATATAAATAAAATGATACATACATACATAGGGCACATGAGCCGTTATCATAAGGGTACATGTCAAAGATGTGATAAAGGCACAAGTAGTAGCACAGTTGTGAGTAGGGATGACTCAATTCATGGTAATCAATCAGGTGAACTGTGGGGTTGTGGTGGTTATGATGGTCATCATCATAAAGATGTACTTGGTGGAAATAGTGATGATAAAGAGGGTGAGGCTGTTGGGGCTACTTCAGCATGAGCTTCTTCTAACAGTGGGCAGCATAGTTATGAAAAAAAGTGTCCCTCTGACATGATTAGACAAACACGTGGTTGATCATGTCTTATTGAAGCTTTTGATAGGGTGTATATTTATTATTGATCACACAATGGCCTTTAGCTTTGTAGTCGACAATAGGGGTCATGCAGTAAGCGGCGCAAAGGCACTTTTCGCCTGTTTTGCGCAAAAATGCATACCCCGATTCAGTAAGGGACGAAAACTTGGCAAAAAGCAAAAATAACGCCAAGTTTTTTGGCGGTATTTTTTTTCCAGCCATCGGCGCAGCAAAAGGCACTTTGCGCCGCAACTAGCCATTTTTTCAACCCTGCTCAATTCTAGTTGTGGCGAGTAGCTTAGCGCCACTCTAGAAGGGCATTTTTCACGGCAATCCGGCTCGCCCCAAAAAGTAGGCAATTTGCTGGGGAGAGGCTGCGGATGAGCGGCTGAACTGCACTTAGAAAAAAATCAGGCCTTTTTCCTGCCTGGGATTGATGCTGGAGCTGATACCATTAATACCAGCACCAAAGCCCCCCGGCATGCATCCGAGGCAGGAAAAATGCATTTAAAGCGCAATTCATTACCTTAGCGGCTAACCGCTAAGGCAATTAAGGGGTTAATCAACCGTGCCAGGTTTATTGTGGGCATAGCGGGGTGGGTAAAGGGGGTATTTGGCCCTTGGTGGTTGTTTAGGGCTTGCGGGGGGGTTGCAGGTGCACTTAATCCCTTCATGACCTTAGCGGTCAATACCGCTACGGTCATGAAGGGGTTAAGCCCTCCCGCTACCTACCCGCAAGCCCTAAACAACCACCGTTGGGGCTAATACCCCCTTCACCCACCCCTGCTACCCACAATAAAAAAAATTCACACACAACAGCCCCATACTAAATAAATAAATAAATACATAAATATATAAATATATATATATATATATATATATATATATATAAATATTACACCAACAACCCCTATACATCCCTAACATACACATATATGCACATCAATGATACTATAGGCCGGCGGGCAGTCCTGCAGTACCAATTCAGTGCACCCATAAAACAATTACAACACATAAATACACCACCCTTAACACATGCAGTATAGTAATGTGCAAAATTACTATTAACCACATATGGATAATAGTGAATTTGCCCATTTAAAATACATAAAGAACAATAGATACAATAAATACATATAGTACTCACCCATGTCCGGCTGCCACGATGAAGGCCATCCTCATCTTCATCACCGTCCGTGCCCCTCCGATGCTGCAAAACATGAACAAGAATAAAAACAGCCAATGTAATGTCCTCTAACCCCTTAATCACCATAGCGGTTATTAACCGCTACAGTCATTAAGGAGTTAACCCACCCTCACCAACCACTCTGGAGGCCTACATACCCTCCCCCACTACCCCCCGACCCCGTGAGGCCTAACCACCCTCACTCATCCAATACCCAGCCGGGAGGCCTACCCACATACCCTTGGGGCCAATACCCCCTTCCCCCACCCACATTACCCACAATAAAAACAATACACAGCCCCACAATAAACATCATTATATTTATTAAATACATAACCCACCCCCTGTGCCCCCCCATAAATACATGATTTATTATTTTACATACAGGGATATTACCTCAGGCCCACGGGAGTTCCCGGTGGGCCTGACGGGTCACCTCACAGACCTACAGTAGCCCATCACCATGTTTCAAACAGGGTCTGGAGGCCTGCGGGTGGTCCCCGCCAGGTGCTATGGTCCACCAGGTGGTCTCCACGGGTCACCGTGGGCCACAATGGGGTCCTCACGGGAAGCCCGCGTCTGTCTGGGGGGCGCCGGGTCAGACGCACAGGTGTCTGAGGGGCCTCGGGTGGTTCCCACGGGGGTCTGGTGACCCACGGGTGGTCCCTACGGGTCCGCGGTGCCCCCACAGATGTGGGGCCAACGGTTCTTCCCTGCAGGTGTCCCCCGTGGACCCGGCAGCCCGGTACCCGTGAGAAGCCCAAGGAGACCTCAGGTGGTCTCCAGAGGTCTCCCGCAGACCAAAAGGAACCAACCCTGTATGTAAAAAAAATAAACATGTCCTATATATTAAATATATCAATCCCCCCCACCCACCAACACATACAGTACAATAATGTGCAAAATAACTAGTATCCAGATAGGGATAATAGATTATTTGCCCATTATTAAACACATTAACTAGCATAATAAAATAAATAAAATTCCACTCACCTCATCAATGAGAAGCCCCCTCGCCAGCAAAATCCGTGTCCTCCGTTGCCAACAAAATACATAGCCAATGCATTGCAATTACATTCTGAGATCAATTAACCCCTAAATCACCTTATCGGATAATAACCGCAAAGGTAATTAAGGGGTTAAGCCAGCCTGGCCCGATACCCACCATTCACCCATTCATTTGTAAAGTGGCTTCATCATGCAACTATATATATATATACACATATATATATATGTGGGTATTTAGGAATTAGATATATATAAACAAATTGGAGTAGCGCCTTAGGAAACTTAATAAGGATAAATCAGCTGTGTAAATAAGATAGAGATAACAAGGCTATTTGAACAAAGAATCCCCAAAAGGGCGAATTTGTGATTAAAACAACTGGAATATATAACAAAAATAATAAAACATGAAACATAATTTTTTTTGTTTCAAAATAGAAAAAAATATATAAAAATAAAATAAAATAAGAAAAACCAGATGTCAATTGAAAATCCAAGAAATGTACTTAGTCCACTGGAGTTTTGCTGCCCGAATATAAGGATCACCAAATCCCAAGGATATCTGCAGAAAACAAGAAGAAAAAAAACAGACGCACTCCTAGTGTAATAAACTATAAAACGGTATTTATGGGGTTATAAAATATAAAAAGCGCACTCACAAACAGAGTAAAAAATATAGCATTTATGAGTTATATTCAATCGCCTTGAATATAACAAGGGAATGTATCAGCCTATCCCGTTGGTGCCACCTCTGGTGTATCCATTGGTTCAGTAAGATGTATTGGAGCCACCGCAGCCAGATGATGTGGTAATCAGCAACACAGTCAGAGACTCCCTCCAGATACACCTCCTACAGCTCTCACTGCTCACCAGCAGGCAACCGCAAAACCGGAAACGACGGCAGTCCCAAGCAAAATAGCTGTAAATGAGTCAAGGAGAACGTTTGCCCTAAAAACAATTATTTAATGGACCCAGCAAACAAATACAGCTGCATTACGGGGTACAGGGGACCCCACCAACGCGTTTTATAATGTAAGCTCTTTATCAAGGTGACTAGTTGATGTACTCACCAGTCAGCTTTAGTACCCTTTGAAAACGTGCTATCATCCATTCGCAGTTCACTTCCTGAAACTCCTCCGGAGTGACGCGTACGTAGTGACGTCAGCACGTTTTGTACAAACTAACACAACTTTATTGACAAAAAACAATAAAATGTTAAAAACATTATATCCACATAGAAAAGGACATAGGAGCACTAGATATCGTCTAGTATTTACACTAATTGACAATCAACATATTGATGTTTAAATGTAATGCTTAGAACCAATGTTTAGAATTTAAACTGATGTTTCAACTCCCTATACTGTATATTCTTGGAAAGATGATCAAAAGTATTATTTAGTACTCTTGCCATATAACTGGGGGAATTGTTCATGATCATGACCTATATGTATTATCTCAAAGTTCTTTTCCATTTGAACTCCTCATTTCATCAAATACACCTCTGTATTTACAAGTGTTGTCGGCACTTAAATATCTCTAATTATGTATTTTTTCAACTCTAGTTGAATTATTTGCTTAGTCAAAGGGATTCTCTCTCAATTTCTATTAATAAAGTTTAAAAAGTGATTAATCATTTATTATCATATATATATACATACAAATATTAATATCTATATTCAATTGATATATTTAATTAATAGATCTAGTCTCTATCTCCTTAGTACACAGCTAATTATACAATCTTTTGTTATCAAGTGGATTTTCTAAATGATTTCTAAATGATTATTAAAATTAAAGCGCTTCAAGTTTATACATACAAACACTGAAATTTGTTTACCCACTTGTTAGATAAATTATTTTCTTTTATTAGAGATTTTCATAGTTTTATGAGATTTCTTTTTAACTTTACATTTGTTTTTGTGTGTTTCTCTAGTATTGAAGACGATATCTAGTGCTCCTATGTCTTTTTCTATGTGGATATAATGTTTTATTGTTTTTTGTCAATAAAGTTGTTTTAGTTTGTACAAAACGTGCTGACGTCACTATGTACGCGTCACTCCGGAGGAGTTTCAGGAAGTGAACTGCGAATGGACGACAGCACGTTTTCAAAGGGTACTAAAGCTGACTGGTGAGTACATCAATTAGTCACCTTGATAAAGAGCTTACGCTCGAAACGCGTTGGTGGGGGTCCCCTGTACCCCGTAATGCAGCTGTATTTGTTTGCTGGGTCCATTAAATAATTGTTTTTAGGGCAAACGCTCTCCTTGACTCATTTACAGTTTTTTGCTTTTTCCTGAGAAACGGTGCCTGCTTTTCTTTGCTTTCACGTTTATCCTCATCAGAAAAATCGGATGCACACCCCCAATTGGAAGAAGAAGATTTCTTGGACAACATCAACTCCCAAAAGTGAGTTATTTTCACCATTGGCACACACTCCACTCTGATACTTTATGTTGGGACACTTTTATCAATAGTGTGGCCCCTTACTGCAGTGTTTGTGTTTGTGGGGTTCTTAGCCCACTAGTCAGATTGTATGGAGAAGTGATTCATATTGGACTGTTTTTCATTTATTTTGCATCGGGGGTTATCATCTCAGGAACAACATATGACATAATTCAATACAGCTTTTTGACAAGCACATTTTGAGGTTTTTCTTAGAAGCACCACACATTTCCGTTTTTCCAAGCAAAATAGCAACAGCTTCACGGTACTCTCTCCGTTCGTGCAATAGTGTCAGCCACAAACTCGCCTCTTTGGGAAACGCCCTACGCGTTTCGTCACTAAGGACTTCGTGGACTAATGATTTTGTTGGAAAAGCTTGTTTTGCAGTATTTAAAATGATTTTGGCTATGCTGCTATGCATAAATGTGTGTGTAATGTATTTAGGAATAAGATAGATGCAATTTTTGGTATTCTATGCTGTACTTTAGGTCATGGTGAGACTTGCTATTGTATATTGTATTCTTTTTGGTACTTATATTTTGTCTGATGGTAACTTGTTCTGTTTAACGATTGAAATAGTTAATTGTGTTATTGTTATGGATGGTATTTTAATTGTTTTGGGATGTGATTAATGAATGCTAATTGATTTATGGTGACTTGCTTGGTTTAAATAGTATACTTGTTTGGATTTAATGGTATTTTGTTTGGAATATTTTATTGTTAACATTGATTTGCAGAGTGTACATGGTGCATAGATTGTATGCATCATGTATTCAATGTAAATTCAATGTTTAGATTTGCATTTGATGCTTTTGATTGGAAGATGAGATTTGATTTTTTTCGGAAATAGGATTTTATTTTACTGTGGCTGATATGGAGAAGTGGTATTTTTATTAGAGCATGTTTTTGATAACCCGTAAACATTTTTTTGTATATTGGTTCATCATGTGTATATATATATATATATATATATATATAGTTGCATGATGAAGCCATTGTACAAATGAATGGGTGAAGGGTGGGTATCGGGCCAGGGTGGCTTAACCCCTTAATTACCTTTGCGGTTATTATCCGATAAGGTGATTAAGGGGTTCATTGATCTCAGAATGTAATTGCAATGTATTGGCTTTGTATTTTGTTGGCAACGGAGGACACGGATTTTGCTGGCGAGGGGGCTTCTTATTGATGAGGTGAGTAGAACTTTATTTATTTTATTATGCTACTTAATGTGTTTAATAATGGACAAATAATCTATTATCCCTATCTGGATACTAGTTATTTTGCACATGTGTTGTATGTGTTGTGGGGGGTGGGGAGGGAGGATTGATGTTTTTAATGTATAGGACATGTTTATTTTTTTTTACATACAGGGTTGGTTCCTTTTGGTCTGCGGGAGACCTCTGGAGGACTCTGAGGGAGACCTGAGGTCTCCTCGGGCATCTCACGGGTACCAGGCTGCCGGGTCCACGAGGGACACCTGCGGGGAAGAACCGGTGGCCCCACATCTGTGGGGGCACCGCAGACCCGTAGGGACCACCCGTAGGTCCCCAGACCCCTGTTGGAACCACCCGAGGCCCCTCAGACACCTGTGGGTCTGACCCAGGGTCCCCCCAGACAGCCGCAGGCCTACCCATGGGGACCCCATTTTGGCCCACGGTGACCCGCGGAGACCACCTGGTGGACCATGGCACCTGATGGGGACCACCCGCAGGCCTCCAGACCCTGTTTGAAACATGGTGCTGGGCTACTATAGGTCTGTGAGGTGACCCGTCAGGCCCACCGGGGACTCCCTGTATGTAAAATAATTAATCATGTATTTATGGGGGGGCACAGGGGGTGGGTTATGTATAGAATAAATATAATGATGTTTATTGTGGGGCTGTGTATTGTTTTTATTGTGGGTACTGGGGGTGGGGGAAGGGGGTACTTGCCACATGGTTATGTGGGTAGGCCTCCTGGCTGGGTAGTGTGTGAGGGTGGTTAGGCTCACGGGGTGGGGGGGTAGTGGGGGAGGGTATGTAGGCCTCCTGAGTGGTGGGTGAGGGTGGGTTAACCCCTTAATGACTATAGCGGTTAATAACCGCTATGGTGATTAAGGGGTTAGGGAACATTACATTGGCTGTTTTTATTCTTGTTTATGTTGTGCAGCATCGGAGGGGGCATGGGCGGTGATGAAGATGAGGATGGCCTTCATCGTGGCAGCCGGACATGGGTGAGTACAATATGTATTTTTTGTATCTATTGTTCTTTATGTATTTTAAATGGGCAAATTCACTATTATCCATATGTGGATAATAGTAATTTTGCACATTACTATACTGTATGTGTTAAGGGTGGTGTATTTATGTGTTGTAATTTTTTTTGGGGTGCACTGAATTGGTACTGCAGGCCTGCGGGGAACACCCGAGGGCCACCGCCGGCCTCTAGTATCATTGCTGTGTATCCCAAAAATGTGATATAAGTAATGGGGGTATAGGGGTTGTTGGGGGTACAGGAGGTGTATGTTGTTTATTTCAATGTTTATTGGGGGCAATTGTCCCCAATAAACATGCTATTATGCCTTTACCCCTTCATTGCCTTAGCGGCTATCCGCTATCGTAATGAAGCAGCATTTATTTATTTTAATAATATTGTGCGATACCAGGGGGTCCCCTGAGCTGAACCGCATTGATTTGTGGCTCAGGAACCCCCTTCTTCCCGAGTTACAGGCCCCGGTTTGGGGCATCGGTTACAGTGTCGCCGCCATCTTTATAGCGGGCACGTCGCGTATGTATGCTATAAAGATGGCGGTGACACTGCTACCCGATGACACATACCAGGGCCTGTAACTTGGGAAGCAGGGGGTCCCTGATCCACAAATCAATGCGGTTCAGCTCTGGGGGCCCCCTGATCACAGTACACTATTATTAAAAATACATTCATGCTGCTTCGTTACCATAGCACATAGCCGCAAAGGTAAGGAATGATTGTTTATTGATATGTGTGTTTTATTCATAGTGTAGATGTGCAGAGGGTCTCCGGAGCTGAACTGCTTTGGTTTTTGGTCCGGGGACCCCCTGCTTCCCGAGATACAGGCCCCTTTATGGAGTGCCGGTATCCCTCTGCTTTGTTTACATTCCGCGGTCACGTTATCGGGACATTTAAATGCAGAGGGATACCGGCACCTCATAAAGGGGACTGTATCTCGGGAAGCAGGGGTCCCCAGACCTGAAACCAATGCGGTTCAGCTCCGGAGACCCCCTGCACATGTACACTGTGAATAAAATTGTATTTAAAAGAATTTTTAATGTGCCGATGTTTGCGCAGAGAGAGCGGCGGATCTCTCTCTGCTGCAGACACATCTCGGCAGGGGATGGCTTCTCGCCAGGCAGACTGTCTCGCCACCGGTTACTCGCCATTTTTTCAAATGGTGGTGGCGCATTGATTTGCCAGGGATTCGGCCCTTCCTGCATACAGCGAGGGCAACACGCCAAATACATGGCGAATTCAAACCCCTGGCGAATGCAATTTTCCGCTGCTTAGTGCATAGACCCCAATGTCTTTAGTGAGTTCCTAAAATATTTTGATCTTTGCTGGAAAAAAACCCACCAAAGCATATCTTTCACTAATACTGAGCCATACCTTCTACTGAGAGATTGTTGAAGTAGTGGGCTAGGCTACTGATACTTCACACAGAAAAAGTGTGACCCTCACAAAAGACATGTGGACTAGTGGATATTTAAGAGGAGATAACAGGGATGTTACTGTCCATTTGGTGTGCTTTCCTCTTTCTTGCAATAGAGGACAGTGTGTTAGAGGTGGTGGCGGCGATTAGAGATGGGAATTTTTTTTTGCCAATATTTCAATTTGCCATGGATTTGCTAGTTCCTTGCAGCCGTAGAATTCCGCAGATCTGCCTCAAAAAGGCAGATTCCTTTTTGTTATATTTTGTTCCTATCACTAAAAACCATTGCGGATTTCGAATCCTTGAAATATGGAGAGAGAGAGCATAACTTAGATACCTGGGAGATATGTTAAAGAGATATGCTATGTATATTTTACTGACTCACATCCACACTTCCTAAAAGGATTTCACAAAAATTATATTGAAAAGTGTAAGGCACTTTGTGAGGAATGTGGTGCTATTCTGGGCAGCAGCTATAACAGTGTGGCCAAACCAGCTGATAGGTAGCTGCCACATCCTACTTTTGAACTCTACTGCTCACAACTGTAGCTAATCCAGCTGCTAGCATTCCTCACAGATATATCAGGTGTGCTCTGTTTTGTGCACAAGGAACATTGAACTGACAATCAGGATGTGGAAGTGTCTACTTTTAAAGAAAGCCGGGGCAGGGGGCTACAGATGGAAGCAATGAGCAGCAGTGAAAAGCTCAAAAGTAAACTGTGAGAGTGATTCTACACAGCAGCTGGTCTAGCTCCCATTGCTTTTACTGCTGTTATATTTTTATTTTTTTATGTTTTTAAGTGCCCATTGAATGCCAATGTATTTATCTATGCCTAGGGTATAGATAAATATAGTGACAGCCAATGCATTTTTTTGCAAATGGTTATTTTTAATTAATTGTTATGTTTTCTATTTCTGTTTATTATTTTGAGTAAATTATTATGTATTTGTAGGGCTTGTTTTTATAACATTTTAGGATTGTTTAGGCATTTAATTTATTTATTTGTTCTGTTGGTTAGGGGTTTGATTTTTTTTATTGTTCTAGTGGTTATGTTTTTGATTTATTTAATTATTCTGTGTTTAGGTGTTAGATTAATTTTAATTATTCTGGTGTTTTGGTGTTAGATTAATTGAATTCTTCTGGGGTTTAGGTGCTTGGGTATTTTTTTTAATGTTGTGTATTTTTGTGCTATTGTTTTTTTTAAGGTTGCCGATTGACTGCAATAGGGGCTTATCATCTCCCCCCCTCCACCTCGCATGTATTTATCTCCCTTGCGTCTCACTCTTACTCCATCTTTTACTCACTCACTCCCCCCTCTCTCCTCTCACTCGCCCCTACCTTCTGTCAATAACCAAACTCTCACTCAATCCCCCACAAAATACATACCAAAAAACCCCACCCCTAAATACATGTAACCCCACCCTGCAATACAAAATAAAAATACCCGCCCCCGCCAATACATATTAAAAAAACTCCCGCCGCTTCAATACATTTTAAAAAGACTCCCACCACCTCAATACATTTTTAAAAGATCCCCACCACCTCAATACATTTTTAAAAGACCCCCACCCCCCAAATACATATTTAAAAATCATCATCACTACCACCCCAACCACCACCACCACCACCATCATCATCATCATATCTCCCCTAGCACCCTTCATTATCATCCTCCTATCTACCCCCTGCATCTCCCATCACCCTTCATATACCAACCCCCTGCATCTTCCATCATCCCCCATGCATCTCCCATCACCCTCATATCAATCACCCTTGCATCTCCCATACATCACCCCCACCTGCATCACCCATATATCACCCTCCCTGCATATCCCATACATCACCCCCCCCTGCATCTCCCATACATCACCCCCCTGCATCTCCCATACATCACCCCCCTGCATCTCCCATGCATCACCCCCCTGCATCTCCCATACATTACCCCCCTTGCATCTCCTATACATCACCCACTGCATCTCCCATAAATTACTCCCCCCCTTATCTCCCATACATCACCTCCCTGGCATCTACCATACATCACCCCGCCTGTATCTCCCATACATCACCCCCCCTGCATCTCCCATATTAATCACCCCTACATCTCCCATCACCCTCATATCACCCCCTAGCATCTTCCATAAATCACCCCCTCCATCTCCCATACATCACTCCCCCTGCCTCTCCCATACATCACCCCCCTGCATCTTCCATACATCACCACCCCTGCATCTCCCATACATCACCCCCTGCATCTCCCATACATCACCCCCTGCACCTCCCATATATCACCCCCCCTGCATCTCCAATACATCACCCCCCAGCATTTCCCATACATCACCCCACCTGCATCTCCCATACATCACCCCCTGCATCTCCCATCATCCTCATATCAATCACCCCCGCATCTCTCTCTCTCCCCCTATACCTCAGGTGGCGGAGGCATGCAGGCTGCGGCGACAGAAGCTAGAGGCAGGAGGTGGAAGAGGATTGCAGGCTCTGGCGACTGAGGCTAGGGGTAGGAGGCGGCGGAGGCAGGGTCTGCACACGCGCTCGCTATAGCATGCACCGGAAGTGCCACACTACTAGAGTGCGGCTGTGAGTGGGCTCTGGGGGTGAAAGCCGGGGAGAGCCAGGAAACTGCTGGGGTAGCTATGTGGAACCGCTGGGACTACTCCACAGAGCCCCAGGGTTTCACTGAACCCCGGTTGAGAATCAATGGGTTAACCCCTTCATGATCGTAGCGGTTCGCTATGGTAGTGAAGGGGTTAACCACTCCTGCAACCTTCCAGGCATGCCTAACCTCCCACCCTGGGGCAACTACTCCCTCTGCCCCCAATAAACAGACTATTCAAGTTTAACCCCTTCATTGCCTTATTGGCTAGCCACTAAGGTAATGAAGCTGTTTTTATTTTAATTTGAATACTAACTGTAATGTGCGTGAGCAGGGGGTCTTCAGTGCAGAACCGCATTGATTTCAGGCACAAGGACCCCCTGCTTCCTGATATACAGGTCTCGTTATGGGGTGCTGGTATACTCATGCAATGTTTAAATGTCCAACGTCACGTGACCAGAACATTTAAACGTATAGGAGATACCGGCACCCCACAACGGGGCCTGTATCTCAGGAAGCAGGGGTTCCCGGACCTTAAATCAATGCGGTTCTGCTCCGGAGACCCCCTGCTCATGCACACTAGTATTAAAATTGTAATAAAACACTGCGATCGCCTACTGTATGTGAGCTTTACAGGGAGAGGTAGTTCTCCCTGTGCAGCTCAGATTGCGAGAAAATCGAAGGCGAGAGACCTTAGAAAAAAATCTCAGATGGCTTTGCTGCTACGCCATATAGTTTACTGAGGAAAAGAAGGGATCCAGCGCTCCACGGATTTCTGAATAAGAAAATTTATTGTGCTACACAACGTTTTGACCTTATGGTCTTTATCAAGTGACTAAGCATACATAAATAAGAATCTACCCAGTATATATATCCTTTACCATTAACAATAAACAAGTGAATAACAAGTGAACATTACCCCCAGCTGACCCCAATTCGTCTCCCCTGATCAGTCCTGTGTCCATACAACGCCCAAACAGTTTGTAAAAGTCTACTTCCGGTTTCTTGATCCTCTTCCGGTTTTGCGTTCCAGTGACGTCATCGTGCTCTTCTGCTCATGCGATGTCCGTGCTTGCGTTCCAGCGTTGTCTCCCTCTCTCCGTCGGCCAGGTCTGATGTCTGTCAACATGGTCTGTTTGGTTATCTCCTTCTCGTCATCCTGTGGGTGGTGTTTCATCATCTTCAGACTTCCCTCTTGCTGCGCCCCGTTTTTGGGAGATTCTTCTGTATCATCCGTCGTCATGGTCATCTTGCTGCAATCCTTGTCATGTTTAAAGTCCTGTATATAATGGGCATTCTTCCATGAGTATCAGTATAATGTCTGTACTTATTCTTTACATGGAAAAAATAAATGTTTGTGATCAGGGGTGGCATTTTGTAGTGTGAACAAGTGCCAAAAAAGATGTAAGTGCAAAAACAACATTTAATAAAAACCTTTTTGGAGTGCCTGCCAATCTATTCTGTTACTTACTCACATTAAAGGCTTTCCACCAACAGCAGCCATGCCACCTAAGAAACATTTTATCTCCTATTAAGAAACCAGTTAAATGATATATAGTCATTGAGCCCTTTTGGATATACTGTATCTAAAGTGTATGTCCAGTATGATTCACGCTGTAATAAAGATGTATTTATATCAATGCCCGTGGCCTTTCTTTTTATGTGTTCTATCCCCATTAACTTAGGGAAGAAACTGGGTGTTTGTACTCTATACAATGATCAATAAAAACAGTATTCTCTGATTTATTATTGATTCTGCTTTTGTGTTCAATGAATCTGGTTTTTAGACTCCTACTGGTTTTACCCACATATAAAAGACCACAAGGGCATTTGATAATATATATAACCAGAGTGGTAGTACAAGTGATGCGTTTATTGATTTAGAATTTTGCACCACTTCTCGGGTGACAAAATGAATCACCTGTCATTAGGCTATTGCATACCGAACAATTAAAACACTTAAAACAGCCTGGATTTGGGTCACTAAGAAAATGTGTACCCACGTAATGTTCTTGTCTGTCTGCTTTAATAAGAATATCCTTGATATTTTCTCCTATTTGATAGGCAAATCTAGGTATTTCTTTACATATTTGACCTAATATCAGATCTGCTTGCAGAATTTTCCAATGTTTTTGTATAGTTTGTTTTACAAATCTACTTGCGGTTGTGTATTTGCTGACAAAGGTCATTTTTTCTTCATTTTCAACTGGTCTTATATTCTCTAGTGGTTCCTTTTTTAATGATTTCTCCACTATGGATGCCTTATGTCCTCTTTCAATAAACCTTGTTTTTATCTCGTTTAAGGTTCTGACCAAGTGTGAGGGTCTGTCAACTATTTTTGCCGCCCTTATTTTTTGTGAATATGGTAACATTCTTTTCCATGGGTCTGGATGAAAACTAGACCATGTAGTGTGGAATTCCTATCCATAGGTTTTCTAAAATAGTCTGTGTGCAATTCATGTTCTTTGTATGTGATTAAAACATCTAAGAATGATATCTCTGATATACTCCAATTTTTAGTAAACTTAACTGGCGTAGGTAGTACTTAACTGCCAAGTATGTAAAAAACTCAATAAGTTCATTCTCAGTTCCTCCCAGATAAAAAAGAGGTCGTCTATGTAGCGACAATAAAAGAGCATCTTACTAAAAAATTGTGTATTATAGATGTATTGTTCCTCAAAATTTGTCATATATAAATTCGCATATGACGGTGCTACATTGCTACCCATGGCGGTACCTGTTGTTTGCAAGTAAAAATTTGTTTCAAATTTGAAATAATTCTTGTGTAAAATAAAATGTAGCAGGAGCATGATATAATCAGTTGGTGGGCCCTTTTTGTGATGCATTTCTAATTTTTCTCAGACCACATTTAAGCCTTCTGTGTGAGGGATGATGGTATAGAAACTGGTGACATCCATGGTCACCAGAAATATGTCTCTATCATTGAACTCTATAGATTTTATTTTATTCAGAAAATCAAATGTGTCTCTGATATAAGATCTTCCCTTTAATACCAATGGCTGTAAAAATGTATCTACAAACATCGACAATGGTTGATTGATGGAATTTGTAGCCGATATTATCGGTCTACCTGGGGGATTATGGAGACTTTTGTGTATCTTTGGTAAAAGATATAACACTGGACGGTGTGGGTGCTCCATTTCTGAATACCGTGATAACTCAAATGACAAACCGTTCAGCGAGAACATTCCAAACCTTGCGATGTAGGAGCAAACTCATTAAGCCTACTAGAATAGAACCCCCTGGCCTCTTCATCAAGCTTATTCATTTATTGAGTGCTGATCCAATATGTTTTTTTTTGTTTGGTTTGCTGATTTAGTTCACACCTCTGGAGCTACAACCTAGAAAAGCAGATGTTGTGGGCTCTAGTCCTGTTTGGTCGGACACCTATACAGCCATTAGGTTGGTTCTTATCAAATTTATATAGTTGGTATGGAAATACTTCTAGGAAGCATGACATTTGACTAATTTAAATATACAGTGCATAACCATTGGCATATCTCCCAGCTAGGTGCCTCAGGTGTGCTCCTTTTTCAGCATAGGCATTTCTATCTAATTTTCTGGAGGGATAATTGAGGGATATATATATATATATATATATATATACAAACAAAAAAAGACTGCGCCCTTCAGGTGCTATACCTAACACTTGATGTCTAAATGAATAAATGACTGGTCTAACGTCAGCAGTAGTAAAGTGCAGAAAGATATATGTTATCCTGTGATAACTGATTACATACACATATTTTAAAATTACACAAAAAAAATATATATAAATTGCATATAAACAATAAAATAGCTAAATGTTATAAGCTACTGAGTACTATGCTATACCAAATGAGAGAAAAAAATATATCATAAATTAATTATGTTGCGACCAAAAAGGGAAGAGTTTTTAAGCTATTAAGATTGAATATACTCACCGTTTACTGCCAACACCCCACGGATACTCTAAGGACATTTTGCTTACTGCTGGTGAACACATCCGCCTTTGCGGGGTCTTATTCACAACACCTCCCATCCAGATGTTGCTGTGAGAGTGGTGGACTTCCGGGTCATACTGTAAGAGGCTGTGCAGTTCCTGTACCTCAGCTAGACGGCGGCTCAAAGAAGCTGGGACCTCACAGAAGGAGAGAGAGGCGTGCAAGTGGAGCGACATCATCGTGCAGTTGGCGAATGAGTATACTCATTACATGCTGTTACCTTTTATTCGTTTGTGAGTTTTAATTTGTTGGACCTACCATTTTTTATTAAAAGTGTATTTTTTCATGTTGCACTTGGATCGGGCGCTTTCTTTTCTTGTTGTTTATATATATATATATATATATATATATATATATATATATATATAAAGAAAAAAGTAGCGCCAAGAGGTGATCAATTATGTACCAATAAATGACAATAAATGTTAATATAAAATACCCTAAAAAATTAAATAATACCAATTAATAATATACAGCAAGCAGCATTATACTAGACCAAACATATGGATACACAAGATAACAAAATCAAAATCCAATGTCAGACCCTATGATGAGTCCTGACAGATAGCACCAGAACAAATGTACAGATCCCAGGGGTCCACGGCAGCTCTCACAGCTGATTCTATAGAAAAAAACAAAACAGAGAGCGCACGCCCCATAGTGTAACACTGGAACATTTAATATGGGGAAGGGTGGATAGAGGGATTAAAAACACTCACAAAGTAAAGGTTAATTTTAAGCAGTATGTGATATGTAATCACCACCAGGCATGTCCAAACTGCAGCAGGGAGTCCAAGATTCGCTGGAAAAGGTCACTCAAACAGCGCTGTCCCTCCGGTTCACTTGAAATCTTTCAAAGTCATTTGGTATCAGAGTTAGCCTTGAAATCACTACATGTGTTCCCCGGCCGTAAAGGAGCACACAACGTGATGACGTAGTGTCGTAGGTTACGTCCCTGACGCGTTTCGTCGCAACAAATGCAACTTTATCAAAGGGAATGTCCCTGAACAAGAATAACAGTGTTTAAGTACTGGAGGGTCCCAATTGTGATTGGTGGATGGACTAAATGAAAGTCCCACCCCTAAATCGGATCGTAGCTATAGGCTTGTATAGTTTAATTTACCCAAACCAGTTCAATTTAACTATTTGTTAATGATTGATATATATATATATATGTTATTCTAAAGGGTTAAATGATTCATAGGATAAATGGACTCTCCAGTAGTATAACAGTGTTATACATGTATGACATAGGATAATGATATATACTGCTTCAATGAGTATAGCATACACTATATGGTTGATACAATACCAAAATATAGGGAAGAGATATATAAGAAATATATGTAAAAAATATACAATACAAAACAACTTAAAAATATAATATGTTACACTATGTAGTGCAAATTACATATGCTACAAATTTAATACACTTAACTAAAATACATCTAGACACTTCTAATATAGTTATTGAAATATTTCTTTATAAAAAAAAATCTTATATGTAAACAATTGTATAATATATTATCCAGAGACAATAGTTATGTATATATATATATAAGACCAATCTCTCAATTCTATTTATACTAGTGTAAAAACACACAAAATCCAGCAAATAAAAATGAAAAATTATTAAAATTAATCTAAAATGTCCACATGCATTATAAATTTATTTATTTATTATCTTCTGAAGAAGAAAGGAGAGAAATGTTACCATCACACATAAGGTGGGGATGAGTGGGGGTGGGGGGGAGGGGGGAAAGTTTGTGAGGGAGGGATAGGGAAAGAGATATGGAGGGAAGGTGATGAGGGGAGGGGGGGGGGAGGGAAGGGAATGAGGGAAGGAGAGGGGGGGAGGAAGGAATAAGGCAGCAGTGGATGGGAATTATAAAAAGAGGGGGTTGGCAAAAAGAAGCAGCAGAGATTGATTCAGAGAATCAACACCCAGGATGCAAAGGCAGACTTATACCAGAGTACTGGTATCTAAACATTCATTTAGACCACCGGGGGTGAGTGTCCCCAACCGGTGTATCCAAAAGGTCTCCCTTCTACAAAGTGTTTTGAAGCGGTCCCCTCCTGATTCACTAAGAGGAATGTGCTCAATACCCATCATTTTTAAGGATTCTGGATCCTTGTTATGTTTGCTAGAAAAATGTCTCGATAAATTATGGGTACTGACACCATTTATCACATTCCTCCTGTGCTCCAGGAATCTAGTACTAAGGGGCCGAGTGGTGCGACCTACATATTGGAGGCCGCATCCACATTGTATTAAATAAACGACAAATGTACTGAGGCAATTAATATCGCCCCTCACATTATGTCGTTCATCTTTGTGAAGGGAGGCAAACTCCATTTTGGTAATAAGATGTTTGCACGTGATGCAGCGGCCCCTGCCACATCTGTGATTGCCAATAAGGTTCACTGAAGTGGCACCGGCAGCCGCAACCGTAGGTTTAAGTTTGCTTGGAGCTAGAATGTTTTTAATATTTTTTGCTTTCCTATATACAATGGGAATCTTCTCAGGAAAAATATTCCCCAAATGGGGATCACATTTCAAAATGCTCCAATGGGTATTTAATATGCCCTGTATGGATCTGTGGGATTGGTTAAAAGTGGTAATAAACCTTGAAACCCATCTACTTGTAATGATCCATTTCTTGGAGTATTATATCTTGTATTCTTATTTTTGATAATACACTTTTTAAGTAATGATGACCTGTCAGATAACATCACCTTGTTGAGAGAGTCAGATACCAGGTCAGGGTTATACCCCTTCAGCAAAAACTTTTCACTCAGTTCTTTGGATTGGTGACCAAAGTCACTGTCCCTGGAACAGTTCCTTTTGAGACGATGAAACTGTCCCAGGGGGATGCTTTTAAGCCACTGTGCATGGTGGTTACTTGAAGCATGAACATAATTGTTCACTGCAGCAGGCTTGAAATGTAGGGTGGTAATGATATTACCTTCTGGGTCTGCAGTTAAAACTAGATCCAGAAATACCACAGAAGTAGAACTAATTTCAAATGTAAATTTCAAGCCCATGGCATTGTGATTGAAGGAAGTAATCAAGAATTTACAGAATTAGATCACTTGACTATCAAAAGAGTTAAAAGCTTTGAACAAGATTTGACAGCTAGGAAGCAAAACAAATTAAATTGCGACAAAGACGATTATGCCACTGACAAAGTGAGGATTTGGAAACGACCAAATAGCTATAAGAATTTTAATAAGAAAAAATATTATCGTTCTCATTCACAGACGCGTGCCCATGACGTTCAACAGATAAGACCTGGTGAAACCGGAGGGTCCGGTCCTGTTGGCCTGCCACATCGCCAGGAACATCAAACCTTGCGAAAAGGTACGGATGGTGGGCAGGCCACTGGGAGCAGATACTCGGTTCTGGAGGTGGAGACGCTCCCTGAAAGGGGTGCATCTGATTCCTCCACCCCCTCTGATGCCGGCATGGGTGCTCGACCAAAGGTCTGTAGTGACACACATAAACACATGCATTTTTTAGACAGAAGTCCACAACAGGAGAAAACTATGAAGGAGAAAGAAAGGGGAAAGTCCTATCCATTATGGATGCCCAACAAACCTGTCCTACTAGGAAAAAGAGGGGCAGGGGAGTTAGAGGTGGGAGAATCATCCAGAGAAAAAAGGAGAGCGGAAGAAAATTAACCCTTCCAGAGAGCAGTGGGATTTTTAATCTTTCAACCTTTCAATTATCAATATACCAATCACTGCTTCTGGAAAAGGGACTCTCCGTTGCACCTAATACAGGCCCAAATGCTTTCCAATTATTTGTGGATTTAAACAGCTTTATCCATAAACTCACACTCAAACGTCATTTTAATATACAAGAAAATAATAAAAAGCAAGCAAGATCCATTTTTGGGAATAGTACTCAGGAAGAGGTCTGTCTAGATGCTCTCACCGACTTGTTGATTGAGTCAGAAGGGACACAGGGTTCCTTTAGCAATGCTTTTGATAAATTTGATTTATCTGTTCATCCAACCCAAACAACAGACATGGAATTGGATGATGGGGCAATTATCATGCATTCCCCATTTAGGCCAAAGTCACTGTTCTTTCCCTATCAATCTAAGGGAGGGTACATTGATGCTTTTTACAACTTGGTACTCAAAGATTTTGAGACACTGTGCAATAAACCTTTTAGATTCAACAAAAACCTATCCAAAGGTGAACTTGAGGCATTAAGTGATTTGAAGGACAATAGGGACATTGTTATTAGACAAGCTGACAAGGGTGGGGGCATAGTCATCCAGGAGAGATCGGCATATTTGATGGAGGCCGGTCGATTGCTGGGTGACTCTGCCTCCTACATTCCCTTGCAGGATGATCCCACATCACAATATCAGGTGTTGCTGAAACAACATTTACTTTCAGCCTTGGAGGAGGGTATTCTTACTAAGACTGAGTACAAATTTCTTTATTCTGATCACCCCCGAACACCCATTTTTTATCATTTACCCAAGGTCCACAAGTCTCTGGCAGACCCCCCTGGGAGACCTATTATCTCGGGGATCGGGTCGATGACGTCCGGCCTATCCCTGTATGTTGATTATTATCTTCAACCCTTTGTTGCCAAGCTCAGGTCACATATTAGGGATACGCTGCATGTCATCGACTCGATATCTGAGATCAAATGGAAGCCCAATTATTTATGGGCAACATGTGACGTGTCATCATTGTACACATCAATAGATCATTCCAGGGGGGTGAGGGTCATTGACTTCTGGCTCAACACGGATCCCTCTATTCCTACTATTCACAAAGTTTTCTTATTAGATAGTATTATGTTTATTATTACTCACAACTATTTTTCTTTTGAGGAACTTTTCTACCTACAAATCTGTGGAACGGCCATGGGTACGAGGTTTTCCCCCAGCTATGCCAATCTCTTTATGGGATATTGGGAAGAAACATCTATTTGGCCCAACCGAGAGCTGGGGGCGGGCCTTGTATACTATGGTCGTTTCATCGATGATATTATTATTATTATTTGGGAGGGTGATATCACTGTTTTTTCCAATGTCCTCACTTCCTTCAATCACAATGCTATGGGCTTGAAATTTACATTTGAAATTAGTTCTACTTCTGTGGTATTTCTGGATCTGGTTTTAACTGCAGACCCAGAAGGTAATATCATTACCACCCCACATTTCAAGATTGTTGCAGTGAACAATTATGTTCATGCTTCAAGTAACCACCATGCACAGTGGCTTAAAAGCATCCCCCTGGGACAGTTTCATCGTCTCAAAAGGAACTGTTCCAGGGACAGTGACTTTGGTCACCAATCCAAAGAACTGAGTGAAAAGTTTTTGCTGAAGGGGTATAACCCTGACCTGGTATCTGACTCTCTCAACAAGGTGATGTTATCTGACAGGTCATCATTACTTAAAAAGTGTATTATCAAAAATAAGAATACAAGATATAATACTCCAAGAAATGGATCACTACAAGTAGATGGGGTTTCAAGGTTTATTACCACTTTTAACCAACCCCACAGATCCATACAGGGCATATTAAATACCCATTGGAGCATTTTAAAATGTGATCCCCATTTGGGGAATATTTTTCCTGAGAAGATATCCCTTGTATATAGGAAAGCAAAGAATATTAAAAACATTCTAGCTCCAAGCAAACTTAAACCTACGGTTGCGGCTGCCGGTGCCACTTCAGTGAACTTTATTGGCAATCACAGATGTGGCAGGGGCCGCTGAATCACGTGCAAACATCTTATTACCAAAATGGAGTTTGCCTCCCTTCACAAAGATGAACGACATAATGTAAGCGGCAATATTAATTGCCTCAGTACATTTGTCGTTTATTTAATACAATGTGGATGCGGCCTCCAATATGTAGGTCGCACCACTCGGCCCCTCAGTACTAGATTCCTGGAGCACAGGAGGAATGTGATAAATGGTGTCAGTACCCATAATTTATCGAGACATTTTTCTAGCAAACATAACAAGGATCCAGAATCCTTACAAATTATGGGTATTGAGCACATTCCTCTTAGTGAATCAGGAGGGGACCGCTTCAAAACACTTTGTAGAAGGGAGACCTTTTGGATACACCGGTTGGGGACACTCACCCCCGGTGGTCTAAATGAATGTTTAGATACCAGTACTCTGGTATAAGTCTGCCTTTACATCCTGGGTGTTGGTTCTCTGAATCAATCTCTGCTGCTTCTTTTTGCCAACCCCCTCTTTTTATAATTCCCATCCATTGCTGCCTTATTCCTTCCTCCCCCCCCTCTCCTTCTCTCATTCCCTGCCCCCCTCCCCTCATCCCCTTCCCTCCCACCCTCCCCTCATCCCCTTCCCTCCATATCTCTTTCCCTATCCCTCCCTCCCCCCACCCCCACTCATCCCCACCTTATGTGTGATGGTAATATTTCTCTCCTTTCTTCTTCAGAAGATAAAAAATAAATAAATTTATAATGCATGTGGACATTTTAGATTAATTTTAATAATTTTTAATTTTTATTTGCTGGATTTTGTGTGTCTTTACACTAGTATATATAGAATTGAGAGATTGGTCTTTTATATATATATATATATATATATATATATATATATATATATATATATATACAGTAGCGACATTGTTTATTGCAGCAAAAGCCGCCGGCTACATGCGTCTGGGAAGCGGGTAGCCGCGGCGCGTGGCGGCGCACTGTGACGTCACAGTAACATGCGCGCCCGGCTTCCCCGTCTTCCCCGGCTTCTCCAGGCTTCCCCGACACCCCTGGAGATCAAATGAAGGTAAGCAAGGGTGCGGGGAAGCAGAGGGGCAGAGCAGGAGCCGGGTACGGGGTCGGGAAGGGGGGTAAATTGCGCGCGAAGTGGAGGGGGGGTGCGTGGGGGAAACGCTGCGGCGCGCGGTTGTTACTGGCGGCAGCTGGGGTAGATCTCGGCGTGCCGTTGTGATTTAGTGCAATAAACAATGTCGGTGCTGTATATATATACATAACTATTGTCTCTGGATAATGTATTATACAATTGTTTACATATAAGATTTTTTTTTATAAAGAAATATTTCAATAACTATATTAGAAGTGTTTAGATGTATTTTAGTTAAGTGTATTAAATTTGTAGCATATGTAATTTGCACTACATAGTGTAACATTATTTTTAAGTTGTTTTGTATTGTATATTTTTTACATATATTTCTTATATATCTCTTCCCTATATGTTGGTATTGTATCAACCATATAGTGTATGCTATACTCATTGAAGCAGTATATATCATTATCCTATGTCATACATGTCTAACACTGTTATACTACTGGAGAGTCCATTTTTCCAATGAATCATTTAACCCTTTAGAATAACATATATATCAATCATTAACAAATAGTTAAATTGAACTGTTTTGGGTAAATTAAACTATACAAGCCTATAGCTACGATCCGATTTAGGGGTGGGACTTTCATTTAGTCCATCCACCAATTACAATTGGGACCTCCAGTACTTAAACACTGTTATTCTTGTTCAGGGACATTCCCTTTGATAAAGTTGCATTTGTTGCGACGAAATGTGTCAGGGACGTAACCTACGACACTACGTCATCACGTTGTGTGCTCCTTTACGGCCGGGGAGCACATGCAGTGAATTCAAGGCTAACTCTGATACCAAATGACTTTGAAAGATTTCAAGTGAACCGGAGGGACAGCGCTGTTTGAGTGACCTTTTCCAGCGAATCTTGGACTCCCTGCTGCAGTTTGGACATGCCTGGTGGTGATTATATATCACATACTGCTTAAAATTAACCTTTACTTTGTGAGTGTTTTTAATCCCTCTATCCACCCTTCCCCATATTAAATGTTACAGTGTTACACTATGGGGCGTGCGCTCTTTGTTTTGTTTTTTTCTATATATACAGTATATATATATATATATATATATATATATATGTAGCCCTCTTACCCCCACCCTAAGTGAGATTGGGGTGTGTAGGTGTATCTGACTACTTCTAGTGTGGTGCTATACCTGTTGGCTCACAGGAGGGCTGAGCTTCCGCCATGGGGAACCTGGGGCATTTATACTAGGGGTACTTACTTCCAACGATGCAGCGCCTCCACCTGCGATGGCTCCCACCATAGGGGGAGTGTTTCCTCGCAGGACAATCACAATAATCGATACTCACACAGATATATATATTAACTAGGGACTTTACTCAACATGCAAGAAACAGATCACAGCAATATCAACATCATAACCTGTGCCCCTCTCTAGAGGAGACACTTACTGCGTCACGCAGGACGCTTCCCAACACTAGGTGATCCCACCCAGTGTCCCGAGAATCCCCACCCAATGTCCTGCACTCTAGTAGAGAACGTGGGTGACTGCGCAGTCACTAATTAATGTGTTAGGCCTGTTGGTGCACATATATATTGAATACCTTCCGAGCACTCCGATGCTCGGGCCTGCAACACTCTTCTAAAAGGGTCAGACGTGCGATGCATCCGTCTGATCCTATCCAGGTACTTCTCCAGGAACCCCAACGAGGGTCCCACCGCTTCACGGGAACACAACCGTTTCACGGTAACAGCAACCGAATCACGGGAACAGCAACCGCCGCTATCCCTGTCTATCCCTAACTAACCCTAAAGCGACAGGAACCCTAACTTAGGGCCTGTCCCTGATGAACCGCAACCTGGGGTGGCTTGGGAAAAACTCCTAGGGCCTGCGGGGTAATAACCTGCCCCACTCCCCTAACTCATCCCAGTCCTGACACTCACTGAACCCTAACACTAACACTAACACTAGCAGCTACGCACTGCAAACTTCGGAACGCGTACAGCAACTTGCTGCACACTATCACTATGCCTTCTTGTCAGGCCTCACAGCACTGCCAGCCGTGATCCTGACAAGACAGCACACAGACACGCACTAAGGGCAGCGTCCCTATCTGGGCCGTCCCTCAACACTTACCCACTAACCTGGTGGGGAGTTGGGGCCTTACTTGGGATGTGGGGGACCTTACTCGATGCAGGAGCTGCACATGCTCTCTGCACCCTTCCTTCCCTCACAGCTCCCCAGCTCCAACTGCCGTTCTCAGCGCGCGAAATGTATCTTATTGCTCCCTCTGGAGATCCTTGGCCTTCATTGGCCACACTGAGGCACCTGGTGTGCTTGCCCCTAAGCCTCATGGGAGTTGTAGTCCCGTGGAGGCTGCAAATACATTGGGGCCGCGTGCGCGCCTTTCCTGCGCCTGCGCGAATCCCTAATGGCCGTCGCAACCTCTCCTGAACAGTCCCTGCCCTCGCGCGACTCTCTAGGCTCTGTCCTGCGCATGCGCGACCTCTCTGGAGCTCTCCTGCCGCCTGGCTATTCCTGCGCATGCGCGAGCTGTTGCGCAATGGCGGCGCCCTGTACCCTGAGCCGCCGGGGCCTCGGCAACGCGATCGCGGCCCTAACAACGGGCCGCTCGCGTACCCGGCAACCGGCCGCATCAGGGAACAGCGCGCGACTCCCCGCTCCGGCCCCCACCCTTGGAAGTAGCCGACTGGCCCGGCGCTGGCTCCGACGGCACCCGCGACCGCACTGCTCCAAGGGAGGGGGGTCTCAAGGAGCTGCGGGAGCTCCAGGCTACATATAATATATATATATACATCTGAAGCACTACCAAATTTGAAAATCTCACTCTTTTTCACTCTCTCAATTCTCAGAGGTAGGTTAAATCTGGACTACTAACGTAACGTTACCAAAATGGGTAATGTCCGTTAGTTTTCCTCTGTTTAAAGGGTATCCACAAAGCTAATGGTATGCAAAAAATGGCTGTTCGGCAAAGTAGCATCCTTACGTTAGCTGTATTACTAGGGATTTTCGTTGTACAGAGATGCGTTAATCAATTCACTGAACATGCGCATTGGCAAAACTACAAGGTATGTTCTAATTAAAGCCCATACATTATGGACGCATTACCCAGGGTACCAAGTGAGCCTTGCAGTTCTACTACAAAAAGAGAAGATACTTTCCTGTAAATATTGTTCTTGTTATTTGACAATAACTATTGGTCGCACACAGTGAAGTAACTGTGTGGGAATAAAAGTTTTGTTCAAAACTTCTGCCTCTTAGTAAATGTTGCTATAATATTTAGACACATTATTGTACACCCATACTTAATTCAATGAAGATTATATACCATATTAGGTCAGACAAACATATCCTACATTCAATTTAATCAATAAAAAACATAGTATAGTTTATTACATGAACTTCAACACACATTATCAGATGTCTCTCTTGATGTTTATCAGACATTTATACGATCTATAATATATATCTTTGTATGACAATGTAATGAAAGAGTTACATTCTATACTCAGTACAATCATTTGGGTAGCACTTTACATCTGCTCTTTTTCCTTGTAGGAAATTCGCAGAAATAACGCTATGATTATCATAGTCTGGAAATCAGTAATGACAGGTATGTCTAGAAATATTTAACTGAAAGTTTACTAATTTGGCAACATAATTAGCCCATGGAGGCTTGGGGAATGTTTAGCAAGGAATGGAGTAAAAAAAAAAGAAAGAAAAAGAAAATAAAAACACAAAAACTTTTGAGACTGCACTTTGTAGACCAGTTATCTTTTCTTTACAGCTCCAAAAGGTCAACATCAGACATAAAAAATGACAGATGCCATTTCAGTAGTTAAGATAAAAGGCTGGATAAATTCCATGAATAGAATTTATTTCCTAGAGAAAGGGACAAAGATTAAGTACATTTTGAGAATAGATTGGTAAATAATATATATGAAACTATTTAAAGCTGGAGATTGTGCTGTGTTCACAACATAGACCAAGACATAGTGAGTAATTTAAAAAGTAAAAGCCTTCTAGATGATGATAGACACAATTTAATCATGGAGTCAACCGAACTATTGTTTTTTTTCCTTTACAAATACAGTACAGCTTTCATGTTTGGATACATGCACTTTTCTGCCTTATATTTGAATAATGTGCTGACATTGTATAATGATTTAACACAAAATCATATGCAGTATACAGTTCATACATATATGTCAGATAATATAGAGAGTGATTTGAATATTGATCAAGGTGAATGTAGAAAATGTATTTGGAACCTTGTGAATTAGTTAAGGAGGTCAGTAGAAACTCAATCAGTAAACTAAAAGATTTTATTCGCAATGCTAATTTTATAGGACAGAACCCACATGGAATAGACTTATGGTTACACATAATATAAAAGGGTTTATAATACTCTAGCTACAGTAAATCAACCCCTTTTGAACTATGAAACTGAGAAGAGTTCATGTCAATAACAGTATTTATAAAACATGATGTTAAGAATGTAGAGATTAGAAAGAGTTAATAATAATGGGTTGCAAATTAAGGATCAATAAGTTCAGTGCATTGCCGAGTGGGTTTGCATTTTCTAACAGCACTGTAAGAAATTTGTGTCAAAACGGTATTCACTAAGAAAAAGTTTTTTATAGTTTGGTAAAAAAAAATTCAACATCGCACTACTTTGTGTTTTTTTTTTTTTTTCAAATACTTATCCTGGATACTCCCTGCACAGCTCTTACAGGCGATGGTGCAGTTTTAATGTTTATTTTAATAAAAGAGTATTGCAGCATGGGGTCTCCTGAGCTGAACCGCATTCATTTCAGCCTTTGGGATCCCCTGCATCCCGAGTTAAAGGCCCCCAGGATTAAGGACTTCATTCCCCCCAGTGGATCTCCTTACTCTGGTTCATGCTTTTGTGTCCTTAATCCTGAACAACTGCAATGCAATTTACCTGGAACTTTCTGAAACAGAGTTGTGCTGCCTGCAGCTGGTGCAGAATGCTGCTGCCAAATTCTTACCTTACCATATACATATCTGTCACATGACAACTGGTCTATTATCTTGGCACTGGTTGCTTCTAAGGTGCCAAATTTGTTTCCAGCTTGGCCTGTTTATATTTAAAGCCCTACATAATCAGGATCAAAACTATCTGAAAGAGCTCCTGCTTCCTTTTTTCTAGCTCTCTCACTTTGAGCCACCGGGGATGGTCCTCAGACATTTCCCAGAATTGGCCGGGGCCAGGCCGCTGATGCTACCCCAGGGACCCCGGGCACCAATATTGTATTCAGGAGAGAACTGTGTTGGGGCGACCCCCCCTGATGGTATGTTACCGGGGGAGCGCTTTAACCTTGATGGGAGAATCTTGCCACACCCTGTTTAGCTTCACTTCTGCTGAGCTATTGACAAGTGAGGAGCTGCTACTAAATCCTCTGCTTTCAACAGTGTCTACCTCATCTACTTTGGACAAGATCATGTCAGAGTTAGATCTTATGAGCTATTCCTTGCCAGGAGACATCCTGTTGGCAACCGTTTATGGACGGCAATTTCTACGGTGTGTATGCCCTCACTGCAGACTACCCCGAGATGCTGCACATCCCAACATCGTGGCCCGGAAGATGTGTCCTTACCGATGTCTTCGTCTGATCGAGAAGCTGGTCCAGAGGAGCGGCGGAGTCACAAGGTCACGATGTCCGTTGGCCAAGTCCCCACCACTGAGGAAAAGATCCTTTCCGATGACATCTCCTACCTGCACTTGGGTGAGACGATATCATTTTCTACCCGACAGGAGTCTTCTGCGTCCTTGCTGGAGGAGGAAGCCGGCGGAGCCTTATTTTCCATGCCGCGGGGTGAGCCACTTCCGTTACAACCGGAAGAGACGTCTCTGCCGGCGCAAAGCAAGGGCTTGCCTGGGAGTCTCCCGAGCCTGGCTATTTCCGATGATGTCGTAAAGATGGCCACCATGTCGGCTGCTTAACCTCCTTTGTTGCCAACCAGAGTGAGTACCAGACAGTCTGCTCCACTACAGACCCCAACCCGGGGAAGAAGTCGGTGTGGATCGTTTCAGAAAATCCCCGTACCGTCCCCTAGAGGTCGTGGCCAACTTAACGGTACAAATCATGGACAGGTCATGGACATTACTAGGTCCAACTCACTTGCCCCAGTTTTCCCTGCCCCATCACCAGCCCTGTCCCTAGCCCAATACCATCTTTTAGAGGTAAAGAGAAGGCCAATCCTGAGTGACACAAATGGGATCTTCCTGGGCCCCTACCCTTGATTCCTAACCCTAGTATCTCGGCACCTGAGGCTGCTACGTTTGTACTAACTATGTTCCCTTGTGAGAAGTTATCTCCGGGAATGTCCATGGACTTGAGGGACTTGGATTTCATGGGAAAGGATGGTTGGTCATCTGTTTCTGACGGGGAAATACCTTATGCTAACCGGAATCCTGTTAAAAATATCTCCCCGCTCATTTACGACCTTTAGGGACTCATCCCTACCCCAGAGCTCTGCTACTTCTGGTGTGTCCTCCCAGATGGACACCAGGTCCAGTAGTCCCTATGAGTCCAGTGAACCCCTTAAATGGTGGAACCCAATGTTCAAGGGTTATGCCCCTAGTCTTAATATAACAAGACTGCTATTAGTGAATGGTGCTATTGTGGATCACTGGTGGGAGGAAGGTAAACTATCCCAGGAAGAAATAGCCGAAGCCCTTCATAAGCAAATGGGCGAAATACATTTGGGAGTAAGAGTTCCCAAGGGTCCCTCCATATTCTACCAGGAGGCTGAGTTAAATGAACCTCAGTTCTGAATATTGCCTGGTCAGGGACATAGTCAGAAAATACACAGATTAAGTAGAGCTGATCAAGCTATCCTTAATAGGTATCGCCAATCACATGGTTTCACCTTTTCATATGTACCTAACCCATACTAGATGAAATAGATCAACACCGACATGAGTGGTTGAGGTTAGACATCATTGAGGATATTAAAACCAAAATCAGTGATGACAGGTTTATTAAAGATGACAAGATTCGTTCTGTAATGGATGAATGGCTCATAGGCACATGTATCTTTAAAGACTGAGTTTCGCGTGATGAGACACGCTTCTTCAGAAAGGAGGAAGAGTGTCTCATCACGCGAAACACGTCATACGTCGAATCCTGATGTCATAGAGGGGCGACACCTCAGTGAAGGAAAAACGGCCAGTATTTTGGTGCTTAGACACCACACTTTCCAGGGAAACTGTATACCGTGCATTTGATAAGGCAAACGCCTTCGGTATTGTGATTTGTGGTCCGCCGTGACCCCTTTATGGAAGCGGTTTGGGGATTATTATATTCATAGGTCCGCCGTGACCTTTAAAGCTTTAACACTGGTTTATTGCACACGTATTTGCTCTATAATTACAACTGCAGTACTCTATGCTTTATTAGGACTATCAACACATATGTATCTTATGGCTATAGGATATACTTATGACATTGAGATGCGTGTATAGAGCTATACCTATATTTATATAGATTAAGTGTTATCCCTATTAGGGGACAAGACATTGATGTGCATTTAGACTAGCATTTACCACAATGTACTGAGCTATCAGATATTTACATTTGATCCATTATATACACTGAGTGATCAGAGTGGACCAAAAATACACAGACACACATACTAATGTGTTTTATAGTCTGATAATTAAATAGAGTCTCATACCACTTATTCCCTTTGTGAACAGGATTTTTTAAAACCTTTTATTTATTCACAGTCACAATGATTTATTTGATGTAATAAAAAAAAAATATTTTTGGTTTTAACAGTCTTTCACCTATCTAAGCCCTGTTATATAAAAAAATATATATTTCACATACAGAATTTAGTGAGTGCAAACAGAGGAATTCTTTTTTATCCTTTCTGGATATATTTTGTGTATGCATGTTTACTTTCCTTATGCACCCTATTACTGATCAAACTATGATCTACATTCAATAATAGGAAGAGCGGTTTTATTATACAGTTCATGTAAGTTCTAGTAAGATATAGACAGTGACTATCCTATGGGGTTTTCCCCCTCCTCATGCTGACTGCCTGAGTGACTGGAGTGGTGGTGCATGTGCTGGGCCCTCCCTCTTTGAGCTACAGAAGAAAGTGTCTACATTATGGTATGAAGTTCAGCCCTTTAGGGGTGAGTCCTTCACAAGCCTTTATTTCTAGCCTGTCCCTTCATGGAGTAGAATGTGTTGGCTAACGTCTCCTCCCGGCTGGGAGTGAGACATGTGCTCAGCTCCTCATGGGCTGAACACATAATATAATTCAGCTAGGCCTCACCATTACCCTCATTCCAGTATCATCCAGAAGCCAGGGATCTACCAGCTGCTGAAATAAAGACCATTCTAATTTGTACCTTTTGTCTCCGCTGCTGTCTGTATGGAGAGAGGTAGAGCCTTCAGGCACTGCTGAAGACCCCTATGTATGGAGGCGCTGACACTATGAAGAGAAGAACCAGAGGGATCCCTAAAGGTCTGTCCTGCCCCCCTCCCCCCCCCCACATCATCGCGGGAAACTCACTACACCAAGCAGTCACATAGCTTTAATCTCCAAAAGGGGGGGGGGGAGTGGGGGAATGTGCTACATAAAGTAGAAATATCAGCAAGAAAAGGGTTATTCAGAGTATTTAAAATATAAAGCTAGTCTTCGGTAGAAACTGATGAAGAAACCATAGCACACGTACACATCTTTGATACATGTGTCCCTCGGGTCCTTACTAGGTCACTAAAATTGCTACAGAAACAAAAATGCTTGGAAACAGAAACGTCTGGAAACCAGTCAAAATTTAGAAAATATTCTATATGCATTGGCTTCTCTATGCTGGCAGAGGAAAAATTAACACCAACTGTTGCTGTTTTTGGGCCATTTTTAGTACTTTATGTACCTATATCATCTTCTTGCAATAGAAAAATAATGCTTTATATTAGATTATTTTAACTTTAATGCTGTGGAGCTCAAACTTTAAACTGCCATACACTCATGCACCACGTATGCACCAAACCTGCACCCATTTTTATTGGAGGCAGTAAAAATATAGTTCATTTTAGTGGTACAACATTAATGACTTACACCATTAAAAAAAATAAAGTTTTTTTGGCCGATAATAGTAATGCATTTTTCCAGGTTCAGTTTGATTATTCTAAGTGTTTGTTTCTTATTTCCCTGAAATAATGTTTAATGTACTTAGTCATTCCTTTATTAATAGCAATCTGAGCATATTACCATTTAAAAGATGACAGAAGCAAATGTAAAAAGGATTTGGTGGTCTCAGATGCAATTATTAGATTCTATCATTAAATAACTACAGTATCACTATTGTCAAGTACTTTGAAAATATTCTACAGATCAGTGCAAAATAGGTTATTGTTCTAAACCAGAGAGGTTACAAATCATGTGTGCTTGATATTAATGAATCTTGAAGAGTTGCTGTTTCTAGTTCCTCTCACTGACCAATATATTTCTTTATTCTTGCCATAAACATTGGAGGTAATAAGTATTGCAATAAGAGATGTGCAAATGTATTTAAATTTGACGTGCTCGTTTTTTTACAAAATGCTCATGTACTCTAAGTTCACTTAATCAGAATTTTACCAATATTGTCAGGTTCCGCTTACGTCCTGCTGATCCTGTTCTGATCGCTCAGATGGAAATCCCAGTAAATATCACGCCTTTTTTAAACAATGTGAGATTCATTTTTGTTTCCATTCAACCCACATTTCTTTCTGAAAAGGCCAAGATTGGTGTACCATCCTGGCCCAGAACAGCCCACACTTAGAGGTTTATACAGAATTTATGGCGAAGTTGAAAAAAATCTTTTGACCTCAGAGCATCCTGCTAAGAAGCAGAATATTTTCTCATGAACTTTGGCAAGGCTCCAAGGATTTATTAACCAGGTTTAATAATTTAATGGCTGAAACTGAGAGGACCGACTGCGTAATCCATTATTTTTTTTACGAGGATTAACAGATAATTTGAAGGAGGAACTGGCTTGTGTTGCTTGTCCAGAGATTTGCTGCACAATGATAGATCTAGTGTGCCAGATTGATCTTAGATTGGTGGAATTCAGATCTGAAAGCTGTCAACCCAAATCACTTTGCTCAGTTCTTTGCACTGAAGTTACTAGACGTGAATCCCCAACTACTAATACTTTGCCAGCCCATGCAGATTCGATCCACAAATAGTCTCTTGACCCCTGAGGAAAGACAACGGCGCAGGTCTGGATTATGTTTATACTGTAATAAATCTGGACACTTTCTTCAAAATTGTACTACTCGTCCAAGCTAGACAGTGAATTTAGGGAGCAAATATGCCCAATGGCTAATTGGGAAGTTCCATTGAGTCCTATCTTTACTTCCCCAAATTTGTTTAAACCTGGTCTACCTTCCGATAATTAATATACTACCTTCCAGCTTTTGAGACTATCCCTTATGTTGCATCACCCTGGTCATTCTCCATGTCATGCGGTCACCCTGACTGATTCAGGCTCATCCGGAAATGTTATCGATGAATTTTATGTAGAGGATAACCAAGTTCCTATAATTAACAAGTTACAAATGCGGGCACCAATCTCTGTGAGTTACTCAAGTGACATTTCCAGGCCTTTGCTGGCCATGGGAAATTGATGGCAAATTAGCGCTCAAACTGAATTATTATTTGTGGGGTGCAGTTCAGTGTGTGTCCGGCAAATGGCAAAGTGAATGTTTTTGCCTATCGGGGATATTGGATGCTACAGTACATATACAGTATATTCAATAACTGAAACAGGTGTCTTGAAGTACAGATAAAAAGCATGGACATTATCAGTAATCCATTGTTAAATGAGCTTGGTCACTCAAGACGTTATCAAATGTAGGCGTTTTACATTTTATTACAAAACAAAATGTACTGTACATTATTTTACATTGCCTTGACTGCTGGCTGTTGCATGGGACATACATCATGTCAACTCCTTATAGTCGACCCAAATGCAGTTTCGCATACAGTGGCGGCTGCCTTTAGCCTCCTGCGGCTGCCACCGCGGGTTTTTTTAAAACGCGGCGGCGCACGGCTTTTTTTTTAGTATTCCCGCACCGCGGTCGCTTTCAATGATAAGCGCCATTAGCGCTTACAGTGGCGACACACTTTATTTTCGCTCGGCTAGTCCCACGAATTCGGGTATACCCGGTGTATTCAGGTTTGTGATCGTTTTCTGCCAGAGTGCATTGCGTTATTTTCCCGGCAGGGATTTAAGCATTTTATTCCGGCTGGCTGCAATACTGCAATGCCGTGTAAAAACACATGGGGGCGCTTGCGAGCTGTTCTCTTTGAAGCCGTCCCCTATAATGAATTGTAATGCAGTATATATACTGTATATATATATATATACTGTATAACAACAACCCCTATAACCCCTAACATACAGTACTGTACACATACAGTACTGTATATGCACATACATAAATGATACTATGGGCCGGCGGAGGGGCGAGATGTGTTTGCAGCAGAGAGAGATCCGCTGCTCTCTCTCTGCGCAAACATCGGCACATTAAAAATTATTTTAAATACATTTTTATTTATAGTGTAGATGTGCAGGGGGTCTCCGGAGCTGAACCGCACTGGTTTCCGGTCTGGGGACCCCCTGCTCCCCGAGATACAGCCCCCTATATGAGGTGCCGGTATCCCTATACAAACACTTCCAAACAAGTCAACTATTTTAACCAATCAAGTAAACAAAAATCAATATATACTGTAAGTACCAACCAGAAAACACAATTTAAAACCAAAGCTAACCCTTACAATACCAAGGATTACATCTATCTAATTGTAAAAAACATTATACATTATACACACATTGAAGCATTGCAATAAACAACATACAGTACAGTACATCCCCTGTATCTCCCTGCCTTCAATGTAATCTGTTTAAAGCCCCCTCCCCCCTAATGTTTCTGTTAAACAGATTACACTGAAGGCAGAGAGATTTAAAGCCCCCTCCTCCCTAATGTTTCTGTTAAACAGATTACACTGAAGGCAGAGAGATTTAACAGAAACATACATTAGGGGGGAGGGGGCTTTAAACAGATTACACTGAAGGCAGAGAGATGTTTCTGTTAAATCTCCCTCCCTGCATTGCTGTGAGTGCAGTGTATGTAAATGTGGGGATGGGGGGGGGACCCAATGTGCATACTGTGAGGTCTAACCACCCTCACCCCCTACCCACATACCGTTATCCCCCCCCCCATCCTGGCTATGGCCCCTCCGCTTCTGCAAAACAGACACAAAAATTAAAACATACAAAGTAATGTCCCCTAACCCCTTAATCACCATAGCGGTTATTAACCGCTACAGTCATTAAGGGGTTTACCCACCCTCACCCACCACTCGGGATGCCTACATACCCTCCCACACTAACACCCCCGTGAGGCCTAACCACCCAGTCAGTACCCACAAGGGAGGCCTACCCACATACCGTTGGGGAAACACCCCACCCCCAGTACCCACAATAAAAACAGTACAATGACCCAAAATAAACAGCATTATATTTATTAAATACATTACCCACCCCATGTGCCCCCCCATAAATACAAGATTTATCCTTTTACATACAGGGTTCATAACGCAGCCCCACGCTAGTCCCCGGTGGGCTGGCAGGGCACCTGGACAGACCTACAGTTTACCAGCAGCCCTTTTTACACAGGTTCTGGAGGCCTGCTGGTGGATCCTGCCAGCACCATGGCCCCCAGGTGGTCTCCTTTGGTCACCGTGGGCCACAATTGGGTCCCCACGGTAGGCCCAAGGATGTCTGGGAGCCCCGGGTCAAACCCACAGGTGTCTGCGGGGCCTCAGGTGGTTCCCTCGGGGGTCTGGGGAACTCACGGGTGCTCACTACGGGTCCGCGGTGCCCCCACAGAAGTGGGACCACACATCATCATCCCCGCACCTACGGGTTGGCGGTGCCCCCACAGAAGTGGGACCACACATCATCATCCCCGCATGTGTCACCCGTGGAACCACCAGCCTGATACCCTTGGGATACCCGAGAATACCCAGAGGTTGTCTCCAGAGGTCCCACACAGAACCACGGATATCAATTAACCCCTTAAACACCTTATCGGATAATAACCGCAAAGGTAATTAAGGGGTTAAGCCACACAAGCCCGATACCCACCCTTCACCCATGAATTTGTACTGTGGCTTCATCATGCAACTATATATATATACTGTATATATATACAGAGAGACAGAGAGAAAGAGAGAGGGAGAGAGAGAGAGAGAGAGATATACTATATATATATACACACGTTATATACACACCCATGATAAACCAATATACAGTACAAATAAATGTAGAAGGTTTATCAAAAGCATACTGCCCTACAACCAAACACTTCTCCATACAGACACTACATTAAAATCAATTTCCTTTAAAAATCCTAACTGATCTCACAATCTACAGTATATCATCACAAACCAATGAAAAACCTCACATTCCAATATATATGCACCATATACATTCTGCAAATGAATCAACCAAGTAAACAAAAATCAAAAGCCAATACATTGCAATTACATTCAGATATCAATTAACCCCTTAAACACCTTATCAGATAATAACCGCAAAGGTGATTAAGGGGTTAAGCCACACAGGCCCGATACCCACCCTTCACCCATGAATTTGTACTGTGGCTTCATCATGCAACTATATATATAGTCAATCAGAGCGTGGGAACTCCATGCCTACTCTGATTGGCTACCGTACCACGTGACAGGTTTTCATTGACGTCACATCCTTTCTCCCCCAAGCCCCTGACACATGGTATACCAGAGCCAATCAGAGTAGGGATAAAGTTCCCATGCTCTGATTGGCTACCATACCATGTGAGGGCGGCCATGTGCCTTTTCATGACGTCATCTTAAAGGCAATTGAAGCAAAGCCATTCTGATTGGCTGTGCTTTCATTCCCTTTAAGTGACGTCATCATTTTTTTTTTCCGGACAAAACACATGGTTTTCACGGCCCAATCAGGACCGTGGGAACCATGACGCAAAATGTGACGTCATAGGCCTTTAAAAGCCTATGTCGTCTCATTTTGAAACCAGACGCCGCGGAGGAAGGACCTCCGGCCAAGAAAGAAGACCAGGGCGTGGCCGCAGAGGGGGAGAAGACCCCACCCCGCCCCGCTGGAAGGAGATAGAAGAAAGAAGAATACAGATGAAGATGGATTACAGATAGAAGACCCGTGGATTGATTTGGATTTTTAGTTTAATGTTTATTATTTTATGGTTTTTTATTTTATGGGTTCCTGATCGTGGATTGGTTCGTGAGTAAGCTGCCCAACGGGAGTCGGTGGGGGCAAGTAATGGTAAGTGAACTACAGTAAAGAAATGTATTTTATTTAACTTGTTAATTTTTTCAAAAGGTTTTTTAACATGTGTATTTTTTTTTTTTGTGGTATATCATTTCTTGCCACTGTATGTATGTATGTATATATGTCTAGATAGATATATACATACAGTACAGGGTAAGAAATGATGTTGTTTTAAAAGCTGGATTAGATGTGTTTTAAATTATTTTGTGTATGCTGCTATGCTTTATTGTGAGTTTAAAGTATTTTAAAATTAGATAGATGTATTCCTTGGTATTGTATTGTGTGTTTGAGGAAGGTCAGGGATAGGCTTGGTTGTAAAGGTTGTATTTTTGTCGGTACTTATATTTTTTCAAAGGCTTAATTGTTCTGCTCTAGGCGTGAATTTGTTAATGGTTTTATTGTTCGGGATCTAGTGTGAATTGTTTAGGGATGTCAATAATGATTGCTAATTGTTTTTTGTTTACTTGGTTGATTAATTTGCAGAATGTATATGGTGCATAGATATTTAGGCATCATTTATATTGGAATGTAAGTTGTTTAAATGGCTTTTCAGAGGTTTAGTGATGATTTAGATTGAGAGATCAGTTATGAATATTAAAGGAAATTGATTTTAATTTAGTGTGTATGTATGGAGAAGTGTTTGGTTGTAGGACAGTGCTTTTGATAACCCTTCTACATTTATTTGTATATTGGTTCATCGTGTGTATATATATATACTGTGTATATATATATATATATACTGTGTGTGTGTATATATATATACTGTGTATATATATATATATATATATATACTGTGTGTGTGTGTATATATATATATATATATATATATATATATATATATATATATATATATCTGTATATATATATATATACAGTATATATATATATATATATATATATATATATATATATATATATATATATATATATATATAGTTGCATGGTGAAGTCACAGTACAAATTCATGGGTGAAGGGTGGGTATCGGGCCTGTGTGGCTTAACCCCTTAATCACCTTTGCGGTTATTCTCTGATAAGGTGTTTAAGGGGTTAATTGATATCTGAATGTAATTGCAATGTATTGGCTTTTGATTTTTGTTTACTTGGTTGATTCATTTGCAGAATGTATATGGTGCATAGATTTTATGCATCATATATATTGGAATGTGAGGTTTTTCATTGGTTTGTGATGATATACTGTAGATTGTGAGATCAGTTAGGATTTTTAAAGGAAATTGATTTTAATGTAGTGTCTGTATGGAGACGTGTTTGGTTGTAGGGCAGTATGCTTTTGATAACCCTTCTACATTTATTTGTACTGTATATTTATCATGGGTGTGTATATAACGTGTGTATATATATATATATATATATATACTGTATATATATCTCTCTCTCTCTCTCTTTCTCTCTGTCTCTCTGTATATATATACAGTATATATATATAGTTGCATGATGAAGCCACAGTACAAATTCATGGGTGAAGGGTGGGTATCGGGCCTGTGTGGCTTAACCCCTTAATTACCTTTGCGGTTATTATCCGATAAGGTGTTTAAGGGGTTAATTGATATCTGAATGTACTTGCAATGTATTGGCTTGGTATTGGCTATGTCTTGTGTGGGCAAGAGAAGGAAGGAAGGCGCTGGCGACGGACACTTCGTATTGATGAGGTCAGTAGTACTTTATTAATTTGAATATGCTAGTTAATGTTTTTAATAATGGGCAATTAATCTATTATCCATATCTGGATAATAGTTATTTTGCACATTATTGTACTGTAGGTGTTGGGGGGGGAGGGTGTATGTATTGAATGTATAGGCCAGGTTTATTTTTTTTACATTCAGGGTTGATTCCGTGGTTCTGCGTGGGACCTCTGGAGACCACCTCCGGGTATTCTCGGGTATCCCAAGGGTATCAGGCTGGTTGTTCCACGGGTGACACATGCGGGGATGATGATGTGTGGTCCCACTTCTGTGGGGGCACCGCGGACCCGTAGTCTGCGGGGATGACGATGTGTGGTCCCACTTCTGTGGGGGCACCGCCGACCCGTAGGTGCGGGGATGATTATGTGTGGTCCCACTTCTGTGGGGCACCGCGGACCCGTAGTGAGCACCCGTGAGTTCCCCAGACCCCCAAGTGAACCACCCGAGGCCCCGCAGACACCTGTGGGTTTGACCCGGGGCTCCCAGACATCCTTGGGCCTACCATGGGGACCCAATTGTGGCCCACGGTGACCAAAGGAGACCACCTGGGGGCCATGGTGCTGGCAGGATCCACCAGCAGGCCTCCAGAACCTGTGTAAAAAGGGCTGCTGGTAAACTGTAGGTCTGTCCAGGTGCCCTGCCAGCCCACCGGGGACTAGCGTGGGGCTGCGTTATGAACCCTGTATGTAAAAGGATAAATCATGTATTTATGGGGGGGGCACAGGGGGTGGGTAATGTATTTAATAAATATAATGCTGTTTATTGTGGGTCATTGTACTGTTTTTATTGTGGGTATTGGGGGTGGGGTGTTTCCCCAATGGTATGTGCGTAGGCCTCTCTTATGGGTACTGACTGGGTGGTTAGGCCTCACGGGGGGGGTTAGTGTGGGAGGGTATGTAGGCATCCCGAGTGGTGGGTGAGGATGGGTTAACCCCTTAATGACTGTAGCGGTTAATAACCAACGCGGTTCAGCTCCGGAGACCCCCTGCACATCTACACTATCAATAAAAATGTATTTCAAATGTATTTATTTATAGTCATTTATTTATTTATTTATTTCGATTTATTTATTTATTTTTTGGCGGCTGCTGTGTGTGAGTTTTTTTTATTGTGGGTAGCGGGGGTGGTTGAAGGGGTTATTAGCCCCAACGGTGCTTGTTTAGGGCTTGCGGGGGGGTAGCGGGAGGGCTTAACCCCTTCATGACTCTAGCGGTATTAACTGCTACGGTCGTGAAGGGGTTAAGTGCACCCGCAACCCCCCCGCAAGTCCTAAACTCACACCAAGGGCCAAATACCCCCTTCACCCACCCCCGCTACCCACAATAAAGCGGGCACGGTGGGTTAACCCCTTAATTGCCTTAGCGGCTATCAGCTATGGTAATGAAGCAGCATTTCTGTATTTTTAATAATATTGAGCAGGAGCAGGGGGCACCCTGAGTTTAGATTTCTGGCTCAGGGAACCCCCTGTTCACTGTACAATATTATTAAAAATACAGAAATGCTGCTTCTTTACCATGGCGCATAGCCGCTAAGGTAAAGAACGAGTGTTTATTTATATATGTGTTTTATTTATACTGTACATGTGCAGAGGGTCTCCGGAGCAGAACCGCACTGGTTTCAGGTCCGGGAACCCCCTGCTCCCCGAGATACAGGCCCCTTTAGGGGGTGCCGGTATCCCTCTGCTCTGCTTGGCTTACAGGCCGCGATCACGTGATCGGGCCCTTTAAATCAAGCAGAGGTATACCGGCACCTCATAAAGGGGGCTGTATCTCGGGGAGCAGGGGGTCCCCAGACCTGAAACCAGTGCGGTTCAGCTCCGGAGACCCCCTGCACATCTACACTATAAATAAAAATGTATTTAAAATAATTTTTAATGTGCCGATGTTTGCGCAGAGAGAGAGCAGCGGATCTCTCTCTGCTGCAAACACATCTCGCCCCCCCGCCGGCCCATAGTATCATTTATGTTTGTGCATATACAGTACTGTATGTGTACAGTACTGTATGTTAGGGGTTATAGGGGTTGTTGTTATACAGTATATATATATATATATATATATATATTGTGACAGAAACCAGGGGTTGGTAATAAACTCCATATACAGGGCTCCCAGGATACTGAACAGTTTCTGTCCTGTCTAAGCTGAACAGGGCAGCCTCGTGGTACAGGCACTCCATTCCACAGTTTGTCTGCTGCCTGTTTTCTGTCACCTGTCATGCTGATTAGAGTTCAGGTATATAAGACCTGTTTCCTGTTTCCTCTGGGCCCCGCCCAAGAGCCTGGAAGGCTGCTGAACTGCAGAGGGGTGAGAAAGCCTCTTTCCCAAATCGCTTCATTCATTCTGTTAGTTTGTCTAAAGACTGCAAAGGTACTTATTTTGTTGGTGGAAGTGGACAAGCCACTTCCAACTCTGAGTCAGGGACATCTAAGTTTAAGTTATCGCTCAGACGAGCAGCTTTTTGTTTGGCTTTGTTTTCTGTTTAAACTGTGGCAGTCTCAGTGCCTGGGACTGAATAAACCAGGCATAGCCTGTTTAAAGGAACAGTACGTGACGTCTCATCATTTAACCTACCCTAAAAGACCGTGTTCTAACAGTCCCGGACAGACGGCGGAGCCCCGGAGTAAGCCGTTTGTCACATATGGTGGAGAATGCGGGCAGAGCACTGAAAGGTCTGGGGGTTAAAGAACTTTAAAAAAAAAAAAAAAAAAAAAAAAAGAAGGTTTTTTTTTCTCTCTCTCCAAACAAGATGGAAGACGTGGTGAGTGCGCTGGTACGCAATGTCGCTGTCCAGAAAGACGCGAATGAAGCCCAGCAACAGGCGAGTGAAACCCAGCGACAGCTGTTAATAGCCCAGCAAGAGACTAATGCAAACCAGCAAGAGACAAACCGCCTGCTGAGAGAGGAGCAAAAGCGGTTCGCTCAGGGCTTACAGCAGGAACTCGAGATCCTGAGGGGGACTATCAGTAACCTTCCACTGGCAGAGGCAGCCCCAGTTCCGAAAATGACCAGGGCAAGCCACTACCTTCAGAAGATGGGACCCTCGGATGATGTGGAAGCCTATCTTCTCACGTTTGAACGCACGGCACAGAGAGAGGGATGGCCAGAAGCTGAGTGGGCTGGTCTAATCGCACCCTTCCTAAGCGGCGAACCCCAGAAGGCTTACTTTGATCTAGAGCCAGCCGAAGCTAACGTCTATGCAAAATTGAAGTTCGAGATCCTCGCCCGCCTCGGCGTAACCACGGCTGTTCGTGCCCAAAGGTTTCACGCATGGTCCTTCACGATGGATAAAGCCACCCGAAGCCAGATGTATGACCTCATCCACCTCGCCCGGAAGTGGCTACAACCCGAGATCAACTCAGCAAGCCACATCGTGGAACGGTTGGTCATGGACCAGTTCTTGAGGAAACTTCCCTCTGCCTTACGCCGTTGGGTCAGTCGGAGTGACCCCCACAATGCGGATGAGCTTGTGGCCCTTGTAGAAAGGTACAGTGCAGCAGAAGAGCACCCGCAACCCACAGTCGTGGAGCAACCCCACTATCCGAGGTTCCAGGACTCTTCCAGAGACGGTAAAAGGGTACCGGGGTTAAGGGGCGCTGAAGAGCGGCGACCACCTTCACGCCGCTCCAGCAACAGTGGTTCGCACACTAAGGGCAATAGCCAACATGGGGAGCCGGGAAAAGGCTCTAAGTGGGACACAGACTATGTACCTAAATGTGTAAATTGTCATGAGAGGGGCCACACAGCAAAAATCTGCCCACTAAATGATGAGCCCATGCAATGCAACAGCGTGGAACCTTATTCGCTGTTGTCCCAATGTATGGGCCCTAGCCCAGAGGACCCCTTGAATAACCATCTGTGGGCATTTGTAAAGGTTAATGGTAAGAGGGTTCGGGCACTTCTTGACTCTGGGAGTATGGTCACACTAGTGTCCGAATACCTATTGCCCATTAAGAAGAAACAGGTAAACAGTTCACAAAGAGTGGCAATTTGTTGTATACATGGGGATAATCATGAATATTCCACTGTTGATGTTTTTTTGAAACAGAATTTGGTTCTTTAGATTTCAAGGTGGGTGTTGTACCCAAACTGGCACATGATGTGTTAATAGGGACCGACTTTCCCCATTTTCTAAAAATGTGGTCCCCAGCTCAGAATAGCGCCCAGAGTTCAATAGCAGACCATAACGAAGTGTTAGAAGAAACAAATCCTTTCCCTTTTTCAGAAATGGAGGTTGACGAGGGCCCAAATAAGAAGGGGGAAAAGGAGGAGTGCTGTAAAATTCCCTTCCCCATCACTACTTTGGTAGGGAATACCCCAAATCAAGATGTTGATCAGGCACTTACCACCCCAGTACAGGATAAGACCCTCGCTGACCTAGAGGTCAGTCCTGGGAGTTTTAAGAAGGCCCAGTGGGAGGACCCCACATTAGCGGTAGCAAGGGGAAATATACGGGACCAGAATAGTACTCATGGCCAACCAGATAGGTCACTTGCTTACCCCTACTTCGAGGTAGAGAACGACCTAGTATATCGGGTTGATAAAAGAAAATCAGTTACAACTAAACAATTGTTGGTACCACGGACATTCCGTAACGTAGTATTACACCTCGCACATAGTCATCCATTGGGGGGACACCTAGGGGTGGAAAAGACAAAAGAAAAGGTTCTCCGAAGCTTTTATTGGCCTGGGGTTCTGGCAGAAATTACAAACTATTGTTCCTCATGCCCAGAATGTCAGATCACCGCCCCGTTCAAAGCATACCGCAGCCCATTGGTACCCCTTCCCATAATAGAGGTACCATTTGACCGGATTGCTATGGATCTAGTAGGACCCCTAATAAAGTCTGCTAGGGGACATCAGCATATATTGGTAATATTAGATTATGCTACCCGATATCCGGAGGCAGTTCCCCTACGTAGCACCTCTGCTAAAAACATAGCAAAAGAGTTAGTACTTCTGTTTTCCCGGGTCGGAATTCCTAAAGAGATCTTATCTGACCAGGGAACACCATTTATGTCCCAAGTAACAAAAGAGCTATGTAAACTCCTAAAAATCAAGCATCTCAGAACCTCAGTCTATCATCCACAAACAGATGGTTTAGTGGAAAGGTTCAATAAAACCTTAAAGAGCATGTTACGCCGGGCGGTCGATAAGGATGGGAAAAACTGGGACTGTTTGTTACCATACCTGTTATTTGCCATTAGGGAAGTTCCCCAGTCATCCACAGGCTTCTCCCCGTTTGAACTATTGTATGGCCGACATCCAAGGGGCTTACTGGATATAGCCAAAGAAACTTGGGAACACGAGGTTACCCCTTACAGAAGTGTAATAGAGCATGTTGCCCAAATGCAGGACCGCATTGCTGCAGTCCTACCCATAGTGAGGGAACACATGGAGAAAGCTCAAGAAGCACAAAGGAATACGTATAATAAGGGTGCTAGGGTCAGAATTTTTTTTCCAGGTGATAGGGTACTAGTTCTGGTTCCCACCGTGGAGAGTAAATTCCTTGCTAAATGGCATGGGCCATATGAGGTCTTGGAAAGAGTGGGAGAAGTAAATTATAGGGTAAGTCAGCCAGGTAGGAGGAAACCTGAGCAAATTTACCATATAAACCTACTCAAGCCCTGGAAAGATAGAGAGGTCTTGTTAACCCTAGTACCCCCAGCTCCGTCAGAGAATCAAGAAACTGACCCAGAGGTTAGCATAGCTGAAACACTGTCCGTGCATCAAAAACGAGAGGTCCAGAGTTTAGTGAGAAGGAACAAAGAAATCTTCTCTACACAGCCAGGTAAAACTAACGTAATTAAACATGACATAGTCTCTGAACCGGGGGTCCGAGTTAACCTTAAACCGTACCGAATCCCAGAGGCCAAGAGAGAGGCTATAAGTTTAGAGGTTAAAAAAATGCTAAAACTAGGCGTAATTGAGGAATCCCAAAGTGGGTGGAACAGCCCTATAGTTTTAGTCCCAAAGCCAGACGGTACAACAAGGTTTTGTAATGACTACCGGAAACTAAACGCGGTGTCAAAATTTGATACTTATCCTATGCCCAGGGTGGATGAACTTGTAGAGAGACTGGGCAAAGCCCGATATCTCACAACCCTAGACCTAACAAAAGGGTACTGGCAGGTTCCCCTCACAGAAAGGGCAAAAGAAAAAACAGCCTTCTCAACCCCAGACGGCCTCTTTCAATATAAGGTGCTGCCTTTTGGCTTACATGGAGCTCCCGCCACATTCCAAAGAATGATGGATAAAATTTTAAAACCACATGTTCGGTACGCTGCCGCCTACCTGGATGATGTGGTAATCCATAGTGAAGATTGGCAGTCCCACCTTCCAAAGGTCCAAGCTGTGCTCGACGCAGTTCGGTCTGCTGGACTAACTGCTAACCCCGCTAAATGCACTATTGGTCTGGAGGAGGCCAAGTATCTGGGGTATTCTATTGGTAGAGGGTTACTCAAACCACAAACACTCAAAGTAGAGGCGATACAAAATTGGCCAAGGCCAGTCACAAAAAAACAAGTAAGGACCTTTTTGGGGTTAATTGGCTACTATAGGAGGTTTATTCCCAATTTTGCAACTAAGGCAACCCCACTAACCGACCTCACAAAAGCAAGAGGACCGCTAATGGTAAAGTGGTCCCCCGAAGCCGAACAGGCCTTTAGAAGCCTGAAAGAAGCTCTCTGTGCCCAACCAGTGTTGGTCACACCTGACTTCTCCAAAGAGTTCGTAGTCCAAACCGACGCATCTGAGGTAGGGCTGGGGGCGGTACTCTCCCAGGAGTCTCAAGGGGAGGAGCACCCCATCCTTTATTTAAGTAGGAAACTAAATCCCCAGGAGAAAAATTACTCCATAGTCGAGAAAGAGTGTCTCGCAATAAAGTGGGCTGTAGAGACACTCAAGTATTATCTGTTGGGGAGAAAGTTCCGATTGGTCACAGATCATGCACCCCTTACCTGGATGTGTCAAAATAGGGAGAAGAACGCTAGGGTGACCAGGTGGTTCCTAAGCCTACAGCCCTTTAAATTTTCTGTGGAACACAGGTCGGGGCACAAACATGGCAATGCCGACGGGTTGTCAAGGATGCACTCCCTAATATCCATGGTCGCTCACCCCTCGAGGTCTGAGCTGGGGGGGAGGATATGTGACAGAAACCAGGGGTTGGTAATAAACTCCATATACAGGGCTCCCAGGATACTGAACAGTTTCTGTCCTGTCTAAGCTGAACAGGGCAGCCTCGTGGTACAGGCACTCCATTCCACAGTTTGTCTGCTGCCTGTTTTCTGTCACCTGTCATGCTGATTAGAGTTCAGGTATATAAGACCTGTTTCCTGTTTCCTCTGGGCCCCGCCCAAGAGCCTGGAAGGCTGCTGAACTGCAGAGGGGTGAGAAAGCCTCTTTCCCAAATCGCTTCATTCATTCTGTTAGTTTGTCTAAAGACTGCAAAGGTACTTATTTTGTTGGTGGAAGTGGACAAGCCACTTCCAACTCTGAGTCAGGGACATCTAAGTTTAAGTTATCGCTCAGACGAGCAGCTTTTTGTTTGGCTTTGTTTTCTGTTTAAACTGTGGCAGTCTCAGTGCCTGGGACTGAATAAACCAGGCATAGCCTGTTTAAAGGAACAGTACGTGACGTCTCATCATTTAACCTACCCTAAAAGACCGTGTTCTAACAGTCCCGGACAGACGGCGGAGCCCCGGAGTAAGCCGTTTGTCACAATATATATATATATATATATATATATATATATATATACTGTGTATATACAGTACTGTATATATATATACTGCATTACAATTCATGAATTTATGCCATCTGGTGGACACGCGAAGCATTGCAGCCTATTAAATCCTGATCATTATCATTTAACAGATCAGGCCCCCGTCAGTCAGGCATGAACCGTGGCTGGGAAGGCAAACGCAACACGGCATGCCAGAGGTGAGGAGCGGCGCATTCCAGGTATCTGCCAGGTACAAACTGGTCATTTGCTCGAATAAAGTGTGTCGCAGCAGTATCTGATGAATGCGGCCGCCGCACGGGAAACTCCAATACAAACGTAGAAAATGCCCGGATAAATCCGGGTAAGTGTTAGAATAAAGGTGGCTGCGACAGTACATGATATCTTCTGCCATTAAAGCTGGGACAGATAACAAGGCGACTGTATCTGTATGACCATATCATTGATAAGTAGGAATACTTCAAAAATTCACCAAACTCGCATGGTTGGAAGAATTCTATACGACATAATTTGCCAATGAATCATTGCTTTATTAGAACACCCCCGCGTGCAGGCAGCACAAGGGTTGTTGGTCACTGCACCCATCATTTGCGGGTATGTTTGATCATGGCAACTTCAAAAGGAGAGAGATCGGGACCAATAGATTGAATAATCATACTTTCCGAGCCTCCAATGTGTCACCACTTGCTTACCAGCCTGAGTACCTGCCTCAATACCAATACTACTACCATTACGGTCCAACCAGCACTGAAAGACCGATGAACCTACTACATCCTGGCTACCTGCCCCTACCTACAGTAAGTAAAAGCCTCAAAATCATTATACATGTATGGCTCTGTCTGGCTTGTCCCAATATCATAAGCAGGGACCAAACAGCTCTGTCATCTTACATGCTGACTACATGATCGACTCGACGGCTATACACAAGTACTCCCCTGACATTGGGTCATCTCCACTTGGTGACATGCGCAATGTACTGTATGGGTGCCATAGTCCGTAAATGCATTGAAATATTCCATGCTTTAATTCTACTTCCTGGTGAATGACATGCAGGGCTGTTGCGGTGTCATACAGACACATGCGCATATGACAGAAGATCAGCATTGAACATTTGAATGCGTTGAAGAACAAAGGAACATTGAACTTGTAAAAAAACATTTTTTTCTCTAAATAAGGAGAGAATTAATTGTGGATTTTAGAGAAAACCTAATGTGATGGATATTTGTCATTATTAACAAAATTAAAAAAAAATCCCTTTTTTTTTATTTGTAAATGAAATTGCATAATGTAATATATCTTTGCATGTGCAATTTATGAAAACAGCAGGTATCGTATAATTGGCAAACATTTAAAAATGTATATATTTTTTATTTTATTTTTGATATTAACATTATTTACAAGACTACAATTTTCGTTTGTCAGAGAAAGCACCTTCAGTAGTGTATGCTTGCTGTAGATAAACAGAAATATTTCACACACACAAGGTCTCAGGCAGTGATCACTTTTATTAAAATTTCACACAGTTCAACAGTAGATAACAAGACTACATTTCACACTTGTTAAATGCATGTTAAATATATTTTTCTCAAGAGGGCATTTGTTGAATTACAGGGTGACAACTAATGCTGTTGAAATAGGTGTCTAGTCCGTCAATTTGCCTTTTACAGAGACTGCTCATAAACTTTAGCACCCCTCCACCTTCCTTCTACTATCAAGTTTTAACTACTCCCCCAAGCTGCCAAATTCCTCTATAAAAATATTCTACCCCTGGCAAACAGGGTTTGATAAACTGAACACTCATCTCTCATGAAGTGAACAGTTTTTTTTCCTCCTGCCATCTGATCGTTTCAGTAGACAAACCAGACTCCTTGAGCTGCACCTCCCCCCACCTCCTGACTATAAACAGCTAGCAGAAACCACATTCCTGGATTTAAAGAGAACATTTACCATGGCACCGGTATTGACGATCTTCAGCAACTCTTTATCGTGAAGGCAAATGCCTCAGATTCTACCATTGGAACAGTGCAATGCTCTTCTATGGATTCCTTCATCAATCCAGTTGCCTTTCTGTCTCAAAAATTGTCCAGTGCCAAAATGAATTATAATATTATGATGAAAGAACTGCTAATAATCCATGTGGAAATTCTAGAAACCTATTGAAAGAGGCTGAATATGATGTGAAAACTCACGAAGTTGCGAAACTCGCTTCACCAACCGGCGTTTAGCCCGGTGGGCCTCATACTTCTTCCATTTTTGTTTCAACGTTACAGCACCTACAAACCAGGACAGAGCAATGGTAAAGCTGATGTCCTATTTAAAGATCCCCCACTGGGTTCACAGACATTTTCTGAGTTGGTCCAACTTTCAAGCCATGTACTAGCAGCCATTCAAGATAGTATGACACAATTCTTCACAAGGTTAGATGAGCTACAGAAAGTGATAATTTTGCAAGGAAAATACAACGTATGTGGCCACGTAACTGCGCAGTATTCTCACCGCCGCCGTCAGACCGACATCTTTCCGTCCGTCACGTCTGGTTTCGACAACTTCCGGTACCGGATAGATGAGAAACAGGAATAGGTCTTGCAAAGGTGGATGGGAGTCAGCAGCACACATTGGTTACAGACGCTACGCGTTTCACTGGGTTAGCTTCGTCAGGAGTCCTGACCTGTGTCTCCTTTGTGAGACACATTCCCCATTCTCCTCCATCCGGAAAGATGTCGGGATGACAGTGTCACGGTTGTGCTCGCCACAAACTCGGGTCGGACCGCGTGGCTGAGGTAGGGTTGTAAAAGCACCGACCTTAAACCTCGCAGGCTGATCCGGATTGCGCAGTTCATAGTCGTACGTAGCAGGGTCTGGATTGGAGAAGACAGCATCGTCGTTGTACAAGCCAGGGTCAGGATAGGAGACGTCAGAATAAACATTGTCCAAGCAAGAGTTCGGCAACAGGGAGTCAGGAGAACCCCGCTTCGGCTTATGAGCGCGGGGGGGTTCTCTGCGCGTGCGGCGACCATGGCCCATGGTACTGGTCTCAGGAGGTGGAAGACAGACCAGATTTACACACCGCCTAGCTGCACGGTTAAACCAGTGCAACAGCGCAAGAGTCCTGAGCGGGTTAGGGAATCCTCTGTAGCAGCGCAGGAACCAGGACACGGCCTCTCTAGATTAGGGAAAGAGTAGGCCCCAGGAACCAGGAAGCTGTAGATACACAGGGAGACCTCCGCTTCAGTGTAGAAATCCAGGAGACTGAAGGACGCAGGGGCGAAACCTCTGCTTCAGTGCAGGAATCCAGGAGGCTGAAGGACGCAGGGACGAAACCTCTGCTTCAGCACAGGAGAACAGGAAGCTGACGGACGCAGGGACGAAACCTCTGCTTCAGCACAGGAGAACAGGAAGCTGAAGGACGCAAGGGAAACCTCCGCTTCAGCACAAGAGAACAAGCAAGAGCTTGTGGCAGAACAGTTGGTGACATCCGGTAAGGACTATGCTCGGCAAGGAGCATTATGGGAAGGCAATACTTAAAGGCCAGCAGGCCAATCCCCAGCGGGGGTGTGAAGATATTGCTCCAATGAATGAATGCAAGTCTAGGTTGCATAATAGGCTGCACAGCTGCAGTAGATACCAGAGGGAGTGTGTATAGCTTTGGTGAGTGAATCCAGGCTGCAGCAAACATCAGGAGAGCTGTTCCAGAACTGCACCGGTCTGCAAGGTAAGGTAACCAGTAACCCGCGGAGCGGATTCCTGACAGACAGCATCCTTAAGAATACTGTGCTCCACACACACCAGTTTTATTATGTGCCTTTAATCATCTTACAGTGTGTAAATGTTCATTTGAATATCTTTCACACCTATAAATTCCGATTTGTATCTTGATTGCACTATGTTGGTTCTCTCTTTACATTGACACATCATATCAACTTCCACATCGTTTGAGACTCAAGATCTCCCTATGACTGTGAGGGGGTACCCAGGCCATTAATAAAGGTATTTGGCCCAGCTGGGTAATTGTATTAAATATGGGCATTTGTATTAAATATGTATGTGTATTTTTACTGTTCCAGGAGTGCCAACCAGCGGAGATGTGCAGGGCGTGTGTTTCAGGGGTAACTTTACGGTAAAATGTTGTCAGGGTGTTTTTGGGTAGAAGGGGGCCAGTGTTGCGGGTTACCCTGAAACATGTACTCAGGACTCCCCCCAGATTCCTGAGGACATGAGGAACACAGATCACCATATAAAATCCTCCCTAGAAAGCAGTTTGCAGCTCACCGCCAAATCTCCCTGCTTCAGCGCAGACCAGAATAGTAAGACCGGGCAGGGGAAGGAATCACATTCACGGTACCCCGGTATATGCCCACAAACCCCAGGACCCAGGTTGGGGTTCAGTGTGTCTCCCACAGGTATGAGGTGGTGATAATAATTTCCTGGTTTAAATGTATGTGTTATTGTGCCCATGTTTCCCTGTAAACCGCACAAAGGAAAAACGTTTTTAAAAAGTAGCAGCTTACAGCACAGCGCATAGCGTTTAACTAACTTCGGCAAGGAAGGTCCTAGAGCACTGCGTTTTGCTGTGAGTCCTGCTGGAGTAAAATCATTAAAAAGGTTATGTCGCAATTTTTATAAAGGTTTATAAAAAATTATGTATAAAAGTCCTCAAAGGTTATGTTTTTGTTAAAGTAATGTTCAGAGGAAGTAATTCAGTGTGGATGAAGGCCCATTTGCATGGAAGCCAGCGTGGCTACTCCGCCCCTAAGCTTCAAAGGACCAGTTTCAAAGGCCGTCCAGGATATGAAGGTGTTAACATGTGTTAGCAAGGGTATGGAAGTGTTAGACCCTGTGTTAGCAAGAAGCGGTGAAGGAAGAGACTACAATAAACCATCCTGCCAAATGGCTGCTCTATTCAGACTTTACGGCGCTGAGTCGACAGGGGGTCTAGCATGACAAATAGGGAAAATTATGGTGTTTGTCGCACATGCCCAGTTGCTATGCTGAAGCTCCCAGTGCCAGGCTACACAGGACTGATAAACTCCAGGATAGGTGGGATAAATTTATTCCCATGCAGAGATTGGCTGGCCAGGTAGGAATAGGGAGTTTTAACCCTATAATAATCCGTGCAGCCCATCTGGAAGCAGTTCCATCTAAGTTCCATCCTGTAACAAGACAACATTGTAACTACTAAGTATATTTTTTTGTTGTAATTGTAAATCAAGCTGTGTATGTTCATTGTGTTAATTTATTTTATCTCTTGTTTTGCTCAATCAAAGGATCCAGGTAATTTTGGTGTTAAAAGTTCTGGTCTCCTGTGACACTCGGGTAAAGAGAATAGTCCAGGCACACGGTCTTATCACAAAGTAGAAAATTTAATCCAGCATAAATCCAACGTTTCGGCTACACACAGGCAGCCTTTGACAAAGGCTGCCTGTGTGCAGCCAAAACGTTGGATTTATGCTGGATTAAATTTTCTACTTTGTGATAAGACCGTCTGCCTGCACAATTCTCTTTACCCTGATACCACTTGGGGACCTGGTAGGATGACCCCCCTTGGTCCGTGGGCACCGGCAGGTGACATTATAGTGCTTCATTGATTGTGTGCCCGATCACCTCTTTCTATCTCCTGTGACACTCCCCACATGCACCTGAACCATACACAGGATTGAGTAGGACCCCTACTAACCCCAAAGAATTTTGACAGTTTTGTAAGTGCCCACTTTTTTCTAGAAGAATATGAGTTTCCACTTCAAAGACTTCCAACACTTAATCCACCAACTTCTAAAATATACGGTATTCCACTATGATGTTTTTCATTTTGTTTCTGAAAGAGATGTGTGCAAAGGTACATATAATGGAGACCAATTTGGGTGAAATTATATCTTGGCTTTATTGAGCCTGTTCCTTTATCCAGGCATACCATACAAAAACAACAAATTTAAACCCTATCCCTTTGTAAGGGCTAACTTACTTCCGTAGACACTATCTGCAGGACGGGAGGGATATTCCCATTACCAACCTGTCACCCCAAAGTCTCAGGAGGTACCTTAAGCAGGTGGCCCTCCACGTCAGTCTCTGGCAGGTTCCTGGGTCTCTGTGTCTAGGAAATATAGGTCACTGGGGGTCTGGGTGTCTTGATCTCAGCACAGCCTTTGTGCTCACGACAGTGTCTGTGTGCAGGCTTCTCTGCTCTCCTTCTGTCAGGTCAGGTCAGCTAAGGAATCTCTCTCCTGTTTCCAAAAGGATGCTTTTCTTACAGACTTAATTGGCAAGGAGGAGTCTGGTTAGTCGCCTGCGGCACTTAACCAGATCCATGCTGGATTTTAGAGATAGTTTCTTCAAAAGGGATAAGTCTCTGTTACATATCTCCACTGTTTGTGGAAAGCTCGGGCTTACCATGGCCGAAGCCCATCCTTCCCCTCTCACTCGAGATATCTCTGCGGCTCGAATGAGAGTGGACGGAGGAAGATAACCCTGAGTCTCACTGGGATTGGATCCCTTTCTTCAGGTTATTAGTGTCTCCTCAAGAAGGTGCTTGAGATCAGCACTCAGTCGCTCGAGGAGAACTTTTTCCAAGCACAGTCTTTCTACTGACCGCATGGTCATGAGATTTTTCCTTCGTCGGGCTATCCTCTCTTTGTAGACAGACTGTATGGTGACAGTCGCTGAGCGGTTACGCAAATAGCTTTCTCTTGCCATCTTTTCCATGGACTCCAATTTAGCCCTAAATGTCCATTCCTTGTAACCCTTGCTCAGGTTTTGCGAAGACTCTGTCAGCTTACTTTTGAATTCTATCTGATGTCCGCAATCTATTTCTACTATCCTAGACTTGTGCCATTTCATGGTATTACTTATGGAGCATTCAAGAATAGCTATTTGAGTTTTCAGCTCTTGAAGCTGTCCTTCTGCCCTTCTTTTTCCACTCAATGCAGTTGCCAGTTCAGCTTCTTTGGAGTTGAGTTGCGACTCCACATCTCCCAGTTTACTAAGAGCAAGGCTTAAATCTGTTTCCTTTTATCTATTTCTGATCTGCAGCTGCCAGTGCTTCTCCCGTACTTTGTCAAGCTCCAGCCGGGCCCTCTCATTGTCCAGCAATTTGTGGCCATTGGCCATCTTGGCCTCATAGCGCAGTGCCAGGTTGGCCACTTGACAAATGGACACCTTTTCACTCTCTTACTTTATGGTGAGCTATATCTTGAGCTTGTCAATTTGCATCTGCAGAGGTGTAAGTTGCTTGGATGTGTGTTTAGCTGCCAGCTTTAGCTCTTCCACTTCACGGCTTTTCTGCAAGTTCAACTCATCGGCAACAGATCCCTGTTTCTTGCGTGCATCCTGCAATTCTCCTCTCACGATCTTCATCTCTTCACTGTGCTTTCTCTGAGCTTGCTTGCACGTATCCTTCATATTTTGGAGCTCTGAAGATATTACCATGGTCGTCGCTGCTTGCGATTTCCACACCTCTTTCTCCTGGGCGTACTGACTTTTGGGGATGGAGAAGCATATCTGCTTCATCTATTGCTCTAGTTTCTGGACCTTCTCATGTTGCCTCTCATACAGAGTCACCTGGCCTCTAAACTTGGCCTCCATCGATGCTCTTGTGATGCTTAGGGTAGCCTTCAGTTCCTCGTGTGGTTCTGCAAGGACATACTTGGTTCTTTGACATTCCTGCAGTACTTGTACTTCTTTAGCAGTCTGCAGATTTTCTTCCTGCAGAGTTTGCAGCTTCTCCTAGGCATTCTGGAGGTGTGTACGCAGCCCTTGCGGTTGGTTCTGCAGTTGGTGCTCTGCTTGTGTGTGTTGCTCCAATGCTTTTAACTTTTCATATTCAAATAGTTTCTTCATTTTTTCTAGCTCATGAAGCTTTTCATTCTTTTCATGACGTAGTCAGTCAAATCAGAATTTTCTACTTTCAGCCTTGTATTTTCTCTTTTTACAGTCTCTGTAATATTCAGGGCCTTCTTGTAGTCCTCCTTCCATTTATGCACTTCTGAGTTGAGTCTCCCAGTCTCCTGGCTTGAGACTTCTAACTCTAGGTTGAGGGTGTGAAGCTCCTTTTGAGAAACTTTAAGATCATACTAAGACTATAGATAGTTTTTTTAAGAGATGTCCAGCTCCTCAACAAGACTGTGAAGTTCCTGTTTAGAGACTTACAGTTCTGTATGGTGATTGCTGAACTCTTGGTGAGATACATTTAGATAAATATTGATATTTGTATCTTGGTATTGCTGTTGATTTTTTTAATGTCAGTTTCTTATGTGGATGTAATTGTTTGTATTTTTCCTGCTTAATGTAATAAAATGTTTGCGATTGGTGTTCGTTTGTAGTTAATGTTGTATTATGTTGGCTAATGCGTTTTATGGTTCTTTCAGAGATTGTTTGAATGTATTTATTTGTCTTTTAATGTTTACATTCATTAATGTTGTTGTAATTAATTGGTTTGATTGGTTAGTGTTACTATTCATTTTGAGTTGGTTTAGGCATTAATTGGTTTAATTGGTTAATGGTTTCATTAATTCATTGTTGATGTTGTTACTGCTTGTATTCATTGTATTAGCTGGCTGCTGTTTTTATTGACGTAATTTAGGTATGCTAATGCAGTGTTTAATAATGGGCAAATAATCTATTATCCATATCTGGATAATAGTAATTTTGCACATTATTGTACTGTATGTGTTAGGGGGGTGTATTTAGTTAGAAATATTGTTTAGTATTTTTGTTGGCACAACATTGGTACCGCAGGCCCGCGGGGACCCCGGGACAGCCGCGGGGTCAGCCGGGGACACCCGCGCGACCCACGGCCTCCCTCGGGGACCCCTGCGGGGTCAGCCGGGGACACCAGCCGGCCTGTTGTATTGGTTTTGCGCCTGATAAAAGGTAAACAAAGAAATTTTTCTAAGTCCAGCTTTTTTTATCACCTGCCTTTAGCTGGTGAGCTTTATTCAGCGCAACTTTCACGTACGATCAGTTTGCGTTGCTTAGTGAATCCCGCAAAAGGGCAGGATTCAGCGCAAACAGCTGATCGTACGATCAAAGTTGGACTTTGAAAAAATTTCAAGAAAAAGCCCGTTTTAGAGCGCAAAGTGCCTGTTTGCGCGGCTTAGTGCATAGCGCTCGGCGGAACTTCACGTTCTAAAAGCACTTTGCGCTCTTAAAACGAATTATCACTGCTTAGTGCATAGCCCCCTCTGTCTTTATTTGAAACTTCAGCAGCTTCACTGTATCCGCCAGTGTCTGTTTTTGACTTCAGCTCGGCGGCCATTTTAAATTCCCAGGTTTTTTTCCCCTTCTTTTCATTCACAAGTGGTGGGGTAGACTCTAGTCACAACATCAGTCCCCTGTGTGGGTCACCATCTGTCAAAGTCCTTCCAGTCAAGCTGTGGTGTTGAGGCTTTCTCCAGTGCAATTGTAGCTTTCTTGCCTGGATGTGTAGCCCTTTAAATCTGGTCACTTCTGTGCGCGATTCTTTGTTTTGTTGCTCAGGCTGTTTGCAGGAACTGTACAGTATGCAGACAAAAGCACAACAAATTTCACAGGAAATCTCAGGGTCCCCTTCGAACTTCAAGGGCCACCTCTCATCCCACTTCTAACATCATATGTAAGAGATGTGTGCAGTGGTACATATAATGGAGACCAATTTCGGTGAAATTATATCTTGGCCTTATTGAGCCTGTTCCTTTATCCAGTCAAAACATACAAAAACAACAAAGTAACAAACCCATATCCCTTTGTAAGGGCTAACTTACTTCCCCAGACCCTATCTGCAGAACTGGATGGATATTCCCATTACCAGCCTATCACCCCAAAGTCTCAGGAAGTACCTTAAGCAGGTGGCCCTCTATGTCAGTCTCTGGCAGATTCCTGAGTCATCTGTGTCCAGGAAATATTGGTCTCAGGGGTTCTTGTTCTCAGCACAGCCTTTGTGCTCAAGACAGTGTCTGTGTACAGGCTTCTCTGCTCTCCTTCTGTCAGCCCAAATGTGAGCTAAGGAATCTCTCTCCTGTTTCCAACAGGAGGCTTTTCTTACAGACTTAATTGGCCAAGTGGAGTCTGGTCAATTGCCTTCTGCACTTAACCAGATCCCTGCTGGATTTTAGAGATAGTTTCTTCAACAGAGATACGTCCCTGTTACAGTCTCCTTTATATTATGTGAGGCCTGCACTCCCCTATCTCTGAATCCCGTTCTATAAGGCGAACCTCCTGGACCGTTCCCCAAGTGTTTTGAGCAGCTAATTTCACCAATTCCACATTTTCTCACTGTCACATTTTGTCAGTCATTTTTATCACGGTCACTATTTGTTTTCACCACACTTTTCTGTCAGGTAACTGACATTTACCGTATCAGTGCCTACACTATTATAGGACTTGCCGATTAGTCATTTTTGTTCACTCCCTTATAGGTACGCCCTTAATATTTCTGTTTTTACCCATACAAGGTAATCTGATTTTAGCAAGCCAAGATAAGAGGCATTGGTGTAAACCCACTAGGAGCTGTGTAGGAGGGGACGGGGGTTTACATTTGGCACCCAACATGGGGTTTGTTATGCAAAAAATAAATAAATAAAAGGTTTTGTGTTTTGCTCACCGTTAGAGACAGTGGACTGATGTTTTATGCAAAGTAACTGTGTCAAGTACTAAATTCCAAAGTATTCCCAATACCTGAAAACTACTATTGCAAGAGTCCCAGAGGTGGGGACTGAACTCAAAATGGTGGCTGTCAACGGCAAAATGCAAGTCTCACAACATAAACAAAATGGCACTCTATGCAGAGGGATGTTATGTGCATGTGTTACATATTACTGACTATTTGTTAGACGTGCATCTGAAACTGAGCATGTGATTTAGCTCTACGGATGCCAGCATAAGTGCTGAAAGCAAAGTTTTCCCCCTCAGAAGAATACATTTGCAAACTCCTAGAGAGGGGTTCTGAAGTTTTAGCTATGGGCTGTTAGTAGCCAGCTACTAAAGCTTTTCAGTGGAAAAGCAATTGTCATTCTTGGTGGTGGAATATTTGGTGCTGGTCAATGTTTAGTGCACCCTAGGCTGAGAACCAAAAGAAGTTTGCAGAATTATAGTGGGCCCAAATCCAAGATAAAATAAAATTTTGCATGAGTGAAATAGATACCAGGAGTCGCACCCTGCTCCTTCTAATTTAGCTAGGGAAGGGGCTTATTGTTGCTAAAGAGGAAGCACATGCAGCCCAGGGTGACCGTGACAATTACTTTGCAGAATGGTTCTGTACTGGACTGATAACCCTTTGGGTAGGCATGCTGAACTGCCTCGCATTGTTTCTACCAGTAGTTTCTTCTGTAAATATCCCGAATTTCATGCATTTCGACATCCCTGGTGTTTTTTTTTTTCATTACCTTTAGGGAAATAGAGTTTCTTCCTCCCGCATGTTTTTGTTACAGATGCATCGGTGGAGAGATCCCCACTACTGCTTTTTGGCTGGAATGCGGCCTTCCCCATCTTCAGCCTCAACAGCACCATACCTCAAATTGCTTATGGACTCAGCATAGGGAAGTGGGGACACAAGTGAGTGGACGTCTCTCTCACCAGGCTCCCCACAGAGCAAGAGGCACCTACCCCGTATACTAGCTGACCCAGATCTGCAGAAGGAGAAATCAGGCACTGGCTACTCCCCTGGAGGAAATCAGTGACACAGCTCCTATACCAGCCATTGCTGAACCGTCGACCAAAGAGATATCCCTGGTGGGACCCTTGTAGAGCACTGAGGACAGAAAAAGCAAGTTGATATAACAGCAGCCTATGCCCCTAAGAGGGCTCCACATAGCACAGCTCTGAGAAATAGTTGGATCAGCTCATTTGGATCCATAGCTGGCCTTACTTGCATGCAGTGCCCAAGGGGGTGGACGCTAATCATCGACAGAGAGAGGGTAACATAAGGCCTGAAAAGGGCCTCTATGAGGTGGCATTCTACAGAAGCCACCAAGAAGAGGGCTTCATTAGATAACAAATGGGGAAAGCCTCAGCACCTTCCTAACAGGCCAAGATAGGGGCAGCTAGAGACCACAAGGTTCAGACAATGCAATAGAGAATGTTTTATGTTCGTACCATGATCATTGTGTATGTTAATGTAACAATAAAATTGCTGTTGTATGAATAAACTTCCTGGCACCCATCATGGCTACACCACTGCCCAATGCACAGACACAGCACCCTGACAAAGTAATCCAATCTGAGTAAACCAAGATATGTGACATTAATGTTAGCTCCATAGGAGTCGAGCAGGGACGGTTACAATAGGCTATAAAATTGTAGCAATCCATTTGTGTCTTCTTTAAGATACTCATTGGAGGGGGGGACTTCCGGTGACATCACCCGGTATGGACGGGTCAAAGAGGAGCTCCAGAGACCCGCGAGTAAAACCACGCAATAACCCATACTTTCCCCCAAAATTACCGACTAAGACTTGCCCCCCCGGAAAGGTGAATAGAAGGGCAATGTCAAAGACAAAAAAAAGGGCAATCAAGGAGCTACCAGGTACTTCTCGCCATCTCAATGGGCTAAAGAGAGCGCGATGGATCCCCAAGATGGCGACGCACCGCATGGCGCCACTCTGCAATCGGGGAGAAAGGCCCAGTCGAAAGAGCGCCCTCCAGCAAGCCCGGAACACACCATAATCCGGTCATACTTAGAGGAACTGCTGGCAGCAATGTCAGCAACTCTTCAATCCTCCTTCCAAAAAGAACTCAGGACCGCAGTGAGCGACATAAGGAAAGAAATCTCAGGGCTAACCGAAAAAACAACCACCCTAGAGAACAAACTCACCGAATCACTACAAAAACAGAGTGAAGCGGAGGAAGAAATTGGCCGCCTTAAAGAAGGAATGGAGGAGCAAGAAAACCGTGACCAGCGCCAAAACATCCGCGTTCGGAACGTTCCTGAGTCAGTCACACAAGAACAACTCCGGCCTTACCTCCTGGAGCTCTTTAGCTCGGTGTGCGGGGAGCTGGAGGAAAAGGAGGTAAGATAGACAGGGCTCATCGTGCCCTAGGACCTAAGTCTGACGACCCAAGGCGGAGAAGGGACATCATAATAAAAATGCACAATTACACAACGAAGGAAAAGATCATCACGGCCTGTCGAGACCTGGGCGAAATAAACTTTCAAAACGAAACCCTCCAAGTCTATAACGATCTCTCAAAGGCAACAAGAGACCGCAGACGGGAGCTCAAACCACTAACTAGCCTGCTCAGTGAGAAAGGAATCCAATACCGATGGGGTTTCCCTTTCAGACTCACGGTCAACAAAAATGGAAATTTTCTATCAATGAAATACCCGGTGGACATGGCCCCCTTTGCAAGAGCGCTGGGTCTAACACCGCCACAAGCGTGGTCAGTGACCCACTCGACCACCGAGGAAGCCTCAGGAGACCCTCCTCGAGCCTCTGAGAGGATTGCGGCCCTACACCCCAGGGACAAATGACAACCGCCGCGGCACCCAGACAAATCCCCCCGCATGGACCTAGAAGAAGGAAGGCGCCTCCACTTACCCTAAAGGACCCTTCATCGGACCGGAGCCCCACCGGAGAGTTAGCCGCCGACCTTCCCGGGACGCTGACGCAGGACATCGCCCTCCACGTGAAGTCACGAGTCACCTATTCCCGCGATGGCTCCAAAGAGATCCCGTCCGCCGTCCGAAAAGGCCGGGCACCCGCCCGGCTCAACACCATTGGAGGAGACATCCCGTGCTGCAGGATCACTGATCTCCCCACTCCAGAACCGGAGAGGAGGCCTGACTCCGGCCTTGCGTCCATCCGCCCCCGACCTTCCGTTTTTTGGTCCCACCACGATTGTGGACTCCCACCCCCTCCTCTCCCCTCCTCCTCCCTCCTCCCCCCTCCTCCCCCCGGTTATCCCAGATCCTCAAAGCGAGCACTCGATCCACGGGGGGGGGAGGCGGGGGCTCACGGTTTACTACCAGCGCCCAGCCTGCCCGTTAATGGATTACAGGACCCCGAGTCACATGGAACTTGCCGACTCCTAAGATCACAGATAACTGTGGCCCCGGGGGGCCAGGCCACCCAGGTCGATCTAGGTGACTCAAACTATAAGTTAAAGTTGATGTTCCGGAGTGTGTAAGTAGAATGTTAAGCTGTTATACTTTAAATGTTATCTCGCTCCCCCCCCCCAACCCAGACACGCACCCCTCCTACCCCCCATCCCAGCCCCCCCTCCCCCCCACCCCCCCCACACACACCCCCCCCAACCCCTCCTCACCCTCCCCCTCTACCATGCACTCCCCCCTCCCCATAACCTGAGATCAGTGCGCAAAGGGACTGATACGAATGCGCCCACTGACTGCTAAAATGTTTAAAACCTATTAACACTGCAAGATTGCGCATTGAATGTATATTGAAAACTATGAAAAGTGACTTGGGCCCACCCCCCCCTCCCTCCCCACGCCCACCCCCCCCCCTCCCTCCCCACCCCTCCCCCTCCAACTTCCCCTCTCCCCCCCTCTCATTCCCCCCCCCCTCCCCAACCTACCCCTTCCCACCCCCCCCTTCCCTCTCACACCCTTGTTAGCAATCTCGCCCATAATCCCACCTATATGCTATACTAATGGGAAAAGCATTCAGAGGAAACGAGTGTGCAAAAGAAAGTTGAAGTAATTTTCCCTGGTTTCTAAACTGTTCACAATATATAACAGCGCAGAGCTGCACACTATATGCATGACAAAAGTTTTGAAATGTTTAAAGTATTTGAAATCCCCCCTCCCCCTCTCCCCCCCCCCTCCCCGTCCTCCCCCCCTCTCCCCTCCCCCTCTCCCTCCCCTACCCCCCCTCCCCAACCTACCCCCTCCCACACCACCCTCCCCCCCCTCCCCTCTCACATCCTTGTTAGCAATCCTGCCCACAATCTCACCTATATACTATACTAATGGGAAAAGCCCTCAGATGAAGCATGTGTACGAGGGAAGCTTGAAGTTAGTCTCCCTGGTTGCCAAACTGTTTACAACATATTAACAGCGCAGAACTGCACATTATATGTATAACAAAAGGTTTGAAATGTTTGAAGTGATTGAGATAAGACTGTGACCCCCCTACCCTCCCTCCCCCCCAACCTATCCCTTCCCCCCCACCCTTCCCCTTCCCCTTTCACACCCATGTTAACAAACGGTCTGTAATCCCATTTATATGTTATATTAGCGGGAAAAAGCACTCAGATGAAGCCAGTACACAAGGGAAGGCTGAGACACATGCCCTGGGTGCTAAACCGGTTAACACCCACCAACAGTGCAGAGCTACATATAATATGTATGACAAAAGGTCTGAAATATTTGAAACGATGGAAATGTGACTGTGGCCCCCTCCCCCGCCCCTCCCCCTCCTTTCTCCCTCCCTCCCCCCCCCCATCCCCCACCCCCCCTCCCCTCCCGTCCTCCACCCCCCCCACTCTTTGACTAAGAGTTTTTGTTAAAGAAAGTAGACGGTATTACACGAGAAAAGGGAAAGAGGGTTAAGTAAATTTAATAGAGGGTCTGGACCCCTCTGACGTCCAACGGCTGACGAGCCCAGAACCACCCCGGAAGGGCACTTTTAGCCCAAATGCCGGTCGCCCTTAGGACTGGCAATATTTTGTCAAGGTCTATAGTAGACCTCATTACTACCTCTCTCTATCTGCTGACCCTGTCCCAGCAGATCTTTGCCCCACCCTCCTCTACCCCCGCCCACGCCCCCCCTCCTCAGCTCAAAACATCTGTCCGAAACAAAAAAACACCCACCCTCTATGTTTACAGAAATATAAACCAGGCTCGGACCTACCGGATCACGGCCTCCCCAGTGGGAAAGGTGAGGCCTTACGGTTTTATTCCCGCGATGGCTCCAAAGAGATCCCGTCCGCCGTCCGAAAAGGCCGGGCACCCGCCCGGCTCAACACCATTGGAGGAGACATCCCGTGCTGCAGGATCACTGATCTCCCCACTCCAGAACCGGAGAGGAGGCCTGACTCCGGCCTTGCGTCCATCCGCCCCCGACCTTCCGTTTTTTGGTCCCACCACGATTGTGGACTCCCACCCCCTCCTCTCCCCTCCTCCTCCCTCCTCCCCCCTCCTCCCCCCGGTTATCCCAGATCCTCAAAGCGAGCACTCGATCCACGGGGGGGGGGGAGGCGGGGGCTCACGGTTTACTACCAGCGCCCAGCCTGCCCGTTAATGGATTACCGGACCCCGAGTCACATGGAACTTGCCGACTCCTAAGATCACAGATAACTGTGGCCCCGGGGGGCCAGGCCACCCAGGTCGATCTAGGTGACTCAAACTATAAGTTAAAGTTGATGTTCCGGAGTGTGTAAGTAGAATGTTAAGCTGTTATACTTTAAATGTTATCTCGCTCCCCCCCCCCCCAACCCAGACACGCACCCCTCCTACCCCCCATCCCAGCCCCCCCTCCCCCCCACCCCCCCCACACACACCCCCCCCAACCCCTCCTCACCCTCCCCCTCTACCATGCACTCCCCCCTCCCCATAACCTGAGATCAGTGCGCAAAGGGACTGATACGAATGCGCCCACTGACTGCTAAAATGTTTAAAACCTATTAACACTGCAAGATTGCGCATTGAATGTATATTGAAAACTATGAAAAGTGACTTGGGCCAAACCACGCCCACCCCCCCCCTCCCTCCCCACCCCTCCCCCTCCAACTTCCCCTCTCCCCCCCTCTCATTCCCCCCCCCCCTCCCCAACCTACCCCTTCCCACCCCCCCTTCCCTCTCACACCCTTGTTAGCAATCTCGCCCATAATCCCACCTATATGCTATACTAATGGGAAAAGCATTCAGAGGAAACGAGTGTGCAAAAGAAAGTTGAAGTAATTTTCCCTGGTTTCTAAACTGTTCACAATATATAACAGCGCAGAGCTGCACACTATATGCATGACAAAAGTTTTGAAATGTTTAAAGTATTTGAAATCCCCCCTCCCCCTCTCCCCCCCCCCTCCCCGTCCTCCCCCCCTCTCCCCTCCCCCTCTCCCTCCCCTACCCCCCCTCCCCAACCTACCCCCTCCCACACCACCCTCCCCCCCCTCCCCTCTCACATCCTTGTTAGCAATCCTGCCCACAATCTCACCTATATACTATACTAATGGGAAAAGCCCTCAGATGAAGCATGTGTACGAGGGAAGCTTGAAGTTAGTCTCCCTGGTTGCCAAACTGTTTACAACATATTAACAGCGCAGAACTGCACATTATATGTATAACAAAAGGTTTGAAATGTTTGAAGTGATTGAGATAAGACTGTGACCCCCCTACCCTCCCTCCCCCCCAACCTATCCCTTCCCCCCCACCCTTCCCCTTCCCCTTTCACACCCATGTTAACAAACGGTCTGTAATCCCATTTATATGTTATATTAGCGGGAAAAAGCACTCAGATGAAGCCAGTACACAAGGGAAGGCTGAGACACATGCCCTGGGTGCTAAACCGGTTAACACCCACCAACAGTGCAGAGCTACATATAATATGTATGACAAAAGGTCTGAAATATTTGAAACGATGGAAATGTGACTGTGGCCCCCTCCCCCGCCCCTCCCCCTCCTTTCTCCCTCCCTCCCCCCCCCCATCCCCCACCCCCCCTCCCCTCCCGTCCTCCACCCCCCCACTCTTTGACTAAGAGTTTTTGTTAAAGAAAGTAGACGGTATTACACGAGAAAAGGGAAAGAGGGTTAAGTAAATTTAATAGAGGGTCTGGACCCCTCTGACGTCCAACGGCTGACGAGCCCAGAACCACCCCGGAAGGGCACTTTTAGCCCAAATGCCGGTCGCCCTTAGGACTGGCAATATTTTGTCAAGGTCTATAGTAGACCTCATTACTACCTCTCTCTATCTGCTGACCCTGTCCCAGCAGATCTTTGCCCCACCCTCCTCTACCCCCGCCCACGCCCCCCCTCCTCAGCTCAAAACATCTGTCCGAAACAAAAAAACACCCACCCTCTATGTTTACAGAAATATAAACCAGGCTCGGACCTACCGGATCACGGCCTCCCCAGTGGGAAAGGTGAGGCCTTACGGTGTTATCTAAAAAGGAACCCAAATGGCTAGCCAAAGCACAATTAAATTAACCTCCCTCAACGTAAAAGGCCTCCAGAATAACAGAAAAAGGAGACTAGCACTCCAAGACATGAAAAGGTCAGGGGGAGACATTATATTCCTACAGGAGACCCACTTCACATCCCAACATCCCCCAAATTTATTCAAAAAAGTGTTCCCAATGTGTTTTCTCGCATCATTCAGTAGTAAGAAAAGGGGAGTGGCTATCCTAATCAGACAAGGCACCCCATTCAATCACGTCAAAACAACAGCGGACCCAGAGGGTAGATTCCTAGTGGTATATGGCTCCCTAGCGGGCTCAGCAATCGCTCTGATCAATGTATACGCCCCAAACGAGAACCAAACAGAATTTCTAAAAACTGTTCTCGAGGGCGTTGACCCGGGATATCTGTCATCGATGATAGTGGGAGGAGACCTAAACATGGTCTTAAACCCCACCGAGGACAGATCAACCACAATGGGACCCCCCGCACAACCCACTCCCAGATCATAGGGAAAAGGTTCAGGGGAATTCTGAGCGAGTTTTCACTTGTGGATGTGTGGAGAACCCAGCATCAGGGCCAGAGAGACTACACTTTCTACTCAGCACCTCACCAGACCTACTCTCGAATAGACCACTTTTTGGCCACCAAAAATGTGTTGGCGGCAACTATCAGCTCTGATATAGGACCAATCACATGGTCTGATCACGCCCCGATCACCTTGACCTTGTCAACCCCTTTTGAAAAAACAATAAATTACTCATGGAGGCTAAATGACTCAATACTCAACCATCCTGAGATAGAAAGGGAGATCAGATCCGCTATTCGAGACTACTTTCTTTTTAACTCAGGATCCGTTTCCTCACCAGCAATCCTATGGGAAGCCCATAAGGCAACCATCAGAGGGAAATTCATTTCCATCGCGTCCCACAGGAAAAAAGCCCGCCAAAAACTAATAAAGGAGCTTACAGATAATATCAAAACAATAGAGCAAACCCATAAAGCTAACCCCTCAAAAAAAATATATAAAACATTGACAACAGCTAAGACAAAACTTAGAAAAAGAGAAAATTTGCGCCAAAAAAAGTTTTTTGCCTACTATTCAAGGTGTGGCTTTAGTCCTTTCCACAGAATGGTTCCGCTGCCTGAGTCTTTCAGAGGTTATTCACCAACCTCTGTATAAGTATGGGTAGAAAAAGGGGGAAATGTCCTCGGGCGCGTCACTCTGTTCCCAGCTCCACAACGTGTGTTACGTGCAAAGAAGAAGAGAGAGGGGAGGGCCACAGTAAAAAACAACTCAAAGTTATACACACTTCTTTCTTTAGAGTGGGAGGGGAGGGGTGGGAGGGGAAAACAAGGGAAGAATGATATTAAAACACACTGTTTGGGTAGAGACACACTCACATGGAATTTCTAATATCTTGAGCTGATGTTCTCTCCCCAACACGTGATTACATAGGTTGTAGGTGAGGAAGTGCCCTCTGGTATCTTCCTTGACAAAAATAAAAGGGAAAACAAAATAGTGCAATACAATTTAATTAGACAGTGGGTGAATGAGATTTAAAACTTACATGCGACCGATATTTTCAGACATAGAAAGGAGATGTCGCCAGATGTTTGGCTCATGTTTAGGTTCTTTTCATGTATGGATAATGAATTTTGCATCTTTATTTTGTCATTGTTGTGAATAATGTAGTTTGTATTTAGCTAAAGGCTTCTTTATGGTACTTACATTAGAATGATGGTGGTTACTTTAAATTAGAATTGTTTTAGCAATGGTTTGGCTTTAGCAATTGAATAGGGAATTGTATAATTGATTTGTATTGTATTTTAATTGTTTGAGGAAATGGATTAATTGACTGATGCTAATTGTATTGATGTTGGTTAGTTTCTAATTGATTTTCAGGATGGCATTGGTGGTTAGGGGACATTGTTGATAGTGTATTTTATTGTTACATATATTTTGTATAGTGTTATATGATGCACTGATTAGTTGCATCATGTACACACAATGCAATTGTGTGACATTTCATAGACATTTGTGTAGCTGCATTTTGTTTTTTATTTAGATTTGCAATGGCCGCTGTATTTATTTTAACATGCAATGTGGTGATTTTAAGATTAAAATTTCATGTTTTGATTTGTGGATGTTTTATGTGTTTCATAATGGGCAAATAATATATTACCCATATCTGGATAGTGTACATAAAGGGGCCTGTATCTCCTGTACTAGGGGCTCCTCGGACCTGAAACCAATGCGGTTCAGCTCAGGAGACCCCGTGCACATCTACACTAGTATTAAAACATACATAACAATAAACAATAATTCATTACCATAGCGGCAATCCGCTATGGTAATGAAGCAGCATTAATGTATTTTTACATGTATATATGTACACTATTATTAAAATATTTTTATTTAGTGTAGGATCGCCTGTAACAGTCTTGCATGGAGATAGCAAATCTCCATGCAAATGTTACAGGCAGCTTTTTTTTCTATCAGCTAGCGAACGGAGAGGTTCAGAACACAAGCAGGGGGGAAAAAGGCAAACCGTACACTGTGGCTGTTTTGAGCTATTTTGAGCAGGTACGTTAAAAAATGGCCTCAAGGCCTTAGTGCGTCGCGTCCCCGGCCTCACTTTTTAACGAACCTGCTTTTTGGCCAAATCAAAACGCAAACCAATTGAGCTCAGTGCATAGCCCCCATAGTATGTTTCCTATCATTTAAACATTAAAATACATTATATTACACTGTGTTTCACATGCGGTACTTCCTGTTAAATTGCAGAATAGATTTAAGTTTCACAGCATGCATGTCATCGACCTGCAAGCTACGCAGCACGGCCAGCAGGATACATCCTAAATATGTAATTTGCATAACTGGTTGAGCACTTGTAAATGTCAGCATAACAGCTTTCACAATATCTGATACTGTAGCACTATGATCAGCTATGCCACACTCAAACTATTAACCAGATGATTTAACCATATATACACAATTGTATGCTGCCTGCTTTAACCTTGACATTTACAATTGTTATTTTAATCCCTTTCTTCACAAAATCTCAATTAAAAAGGATAAGCAGTTAGGCAAAGTATTTTATGACTACTCATTGGGGAAGATTACTACTCTTGTTGGCACTAAAGGAAATCATTTAATTGATAAATACATCTAAGGAGTTTCATATTGAAAAAAGAAAACCAAGAGCAAAAGGTCGGATCAAGAATGATTTTTACTGAACTGTGCCACTGAGTTGTCATGATCAACAGGTGTCCATAACTGTACTTAATGATTCTCATACACATATTGTATGTTTTTACTTTATCCCATTTTGGATATACATGGAGTTGAACAGAGACAGAACCTTGGAAGAGGTCAGAGTGCTACTGGAAATAAAACTTGGGACTATTGGATTTCCCTCCAAAAAAAAAACACTAGCTATAAAAAAATAGAAGTTTGCGTTTATGTTTGCCAAAAAGTAGCGAGTAGCTACTCTGGGGCTGGACCAAATGAATGAAAGGGGTACAGTCTGAACACTTAAAACTGACATTAAGTACAGTATAGACTTAAACACAATAGTTATATGAACACAATTGAAAAGATGACATTAGTCTGAGACCTGTTAAATCACTGAGTAATGATGGACAGCATTTTAAAGATCTCAAAGAACTGAATGTGGACTTCAATTTTGAACTGTTGAACACTGGAATATACTGTACACACACTGTACTGTACAGCAGCACTTCATGGAATACCGTGTGTTTTAAGAAAATAGAAAAAAAAAGTAATTACCAATAAATAATTTATAATCAGTCATGCTGATCAATAGAATCAATTATATAAGTAGATGTCATTGGATTAAATACAATTGTCATCACCACAAAAAGCCATCATGGCTTTAAGCCGAAAACTGTAGTCTATGCCAGCTAACTAAATTTACTTATATGCATAAGCAATGAGGCATTCAATTCGTATGAATAGTAGAGACACTTTGGTTAAACTTCTTTATATTAACTAGGAAATATTTTTTTTTAAAGAAATGTAAATGTTTTGTCAATGGGAACAATACTGACAATGAGAATGAAAACATAATTAGTTTTGACATATTTTACTTAGTGGTGATTGAATATGTTTTACATTCAAAATTAGTGAAAATGCAATCAAAGACTTTTATGCTATGCATGATACAGTATGTAGTCTTACATTTTAACTTACTGTATGCATTAGATTAGGGCTCTCCTAGTTCTATTCCCAAGAGAAATCAACAGCCCAGATTTCCAAATTTCTTTAATTAGCACTTAATTAACAAATTGAAACAACAACAGCTCTAACTATTACGAACAGATTGTTTACAGTAGGTATGTGTTGCCCTGAAAACCTGGATTTTTAGTTGCACTTAAAGTAGAAGTGGGGTCTTAAAATGGGGAGCCCTGCAGTAGGTTGTGAATTGCTGACATATCAGCCACCACTAATTATGCCTTCTGCTTACTACTCTTCAGTCTTTATTATTTTTTGTCCCTGTTAAATCAACGCAGATAAACTTTATCAGATAATGGCATGAAAAGGCAAAATAAACTTCCACAAAGGGTTGACATGAGGATTTGGGGCTCACTTTTGATATTAAAGGATAAACCTGTCAATAATCTGCCTTTATCTTTACTTTGATATACAGTATTAGTGAATGCACCGTAAAAAGCACAATTGTTGATCCAGAAAGCACATTCTGTTGATGTTACCTTTCAACAAGCTTACTACTGTATATTCTCTAAGTTATTTCCTCTTTTATGGTTTAGCATTTTACATATATTAGTTTGTCTTTATCTTTGGATGAACTACATTTTCAGTATATTTCTTAAAGAATTCTAAAATATGAACTACAAAAAGACACTACACTCTCAAATAATTTATCCAAAGATTTATAGAAATATACAGATTTAAAAAAAAGGAAACAATATTCTATAAACATAAAGCAAAAATATAGAATATAACAAGAAAAAAGTAATATAACCCTCCTTGCCTGGCTCTTAAGGAGTTTACCTCATTTATCTATGTCAGTGATTCCCAATCTTTTTTGTTTGGAGGAATCCTTTAAGTATTTCGTGAAATTTCGGGGAACCCCTATCTGGATGACACATATTCAACAGGGGTAAATCACAAAATAGATGTGTAAAGCAGACTGGGTAATAAATAATAATTAACTCATACTTTTGAATAAACAATGTGTATATATTTTGTAATGATTTTGGTTTAAACATCACCTCCCACGGATAGATTGTTCTCTCTCCCTTCTCTCCCTCCTTCTCTCTGATCTCCCATTCTCTCCCTCCTTCTCTCTCCTCTCCCCCTCTCTCCTCCTTCTCTCTCCTCTCCCTTTCGCCCTCCTTCTCTCTCCTATCCCTTTCGCCCTCCTTCACTCTCCTCTCCCCCTCGCCACCTCTCCCCCTCCTTCTCTCTCCTCTCCCTTTCTCCCTCCTTCTATCTCCTCTCCCTTTCTCCCTCCTACTCTCTCTCCTCTCCCTCCTCTGTCCTCTCCCCCTCTCTCCTCTCCCCCTTCCCTTTCCTCTCCACTCTACACACATACACACACACACACACACACACACACACACACACACACACACTCTTACACACACACTCTCTCACACACACACTCTCTCTCACACACAATCTCTCTCTGTCACACTGTCACACACACACATGTCACACACACACCCACACACAAACACTCTCTCACACTCTCTCACACTCTCTCTCTCACACACACACACTCACACACACACAAACACACACTCTCACACTCTCAGTCACACACTCTCTCTTTCACATACACTGTCACACACACACTGTCACACACACACACACACACACTCACGCAAGCAACATTTACAGCCGAAGCAGAAGAAGCAGCCTGGTTGAGAATCACTGGTCTATGTACATGGCTTTGCTTAGTTTCTCATACATTTTCAGGGTGCTGGATCCATGCAGGCTGGGCATAGACACAAAAGATACAGATACCTGTATTAACCTAAGGCATAATGTCACTGATCTCAATATCGAAGGGCTATGTTCACCAATAATTGGCAGGATCAAACTTCTACACATACCTCCCTTTCCATAAAGCACTTCTACATAATGGACACTCTTAGCCCCATTATTGTCCACATATTCCACCTGGTCTTTATAGATACTGTGGCCTATATACCAAATCCGCATTAGTTTGGACACCAGATCTTCCCTGGAGGCAATAGCGGCATGGCCATGATGGGTGATATATGCATTATAGTATTGTACATTCAAGCCATTGGCTCTGGAACATGTCAACAACATCCACAACCCCAATAGGTACAAAGGGATATTCATACCTCCAAGTGTCCCGTACTCTGTCCCGCACCATTCTATCAGCTCGGATTAATTGTGTTACATTTCTACAGAGAGGAGCTCCTAGCAGAACTCAAATCAAAGGTTCCTCTTTAGGTACTTCTGAGAGGGCCATGTCCATCAGTTCATCATCACTTTCGAATAGACGATAATCAATGGAATTTAGGCGAATCTGATAAGCCTCCTCTTCTTCTTGGAGTTAACGGCCATCCCAACAATGCACTACCTTACCCCTCAATGAAGTGGACATGTTGGTCAGCTCAGCTCAGATGGTGCGTCTTTCCCCCATGCCATCCTCTCCAGTTATACTGGACAGGAAAACAAAGAACTCGGCCTTAGTAGATTTGTTCTGGCTTCCCCACATATATGCCGATCGATGATTACTGGCTTCAGCAAAGTCCTATTTCAGGTTCTGATGTTGTTTTATTATAGATTATTTTTGATGAAATTCACTAATTTTGTGCGGAATTCTCAAAGCTTCAGTGAGTGGTGAATTTGCATCAACTTATCAATATTGCTCCATCTCTTTTTGGCAAAAAAAGTTAAAGCAAGAATGTTATTAATTTTTGAACTCTTGAACACTGCCATAATGAATTTTGATAAGTTTGCACATCTCTAAATGTTACCTCTTTTTATCTTGGCTGCAGAGTATTAAAGCTCAGGCTCTTACTCCATGTTAAGATTGTGTAGACCAGTGGTTCCAGCTTGCCCTATATTTTATAATGTTTAAGAATGTTTATGATGTCAAGACACTTTGACCATGTCAGTTACATGTACTATTTCATTATTAATTATTTAATTGGTTTAAAAAAAAATGCAGTTATCTAATGCATACTGGGTGCTGTATAAGGAAGGAAATGAATGCGCACTCCAAAGGTTTAAAAGAAATATATATGCTAATTATAATGCTGGTGCTTAAACAGAGTAGATCTACTGTAACGAAGGGGCTGTAACGTTGAAATATTTTTGTTCTGCTCTCTTTTCTTGTATTAATATGCCTTAAGTAAACTTCACTTTAGCAACAGTTGATTTTTGGTCTGTGTGCTTCATACATTGTTTTTTCCTTTTGTTACAGGGTACAGTATATTGCCTTGAATTTACATAACATTTTGAAAAGGTAAGACTACATAACATTTTGAAAAGGTAAGATTATCTATTGCTTGCATAACCTTCATGGAAGATTTTGTAATTGGTTGACATACTGTAAGTATAGTATAGTACACTAACCCTAACTGTACTTTATATTGATACAAGTATGATTATTTTTTCTTCTGAAGCACGTACTTTGTAAGAGTAATATGGTTTATGATTATCTAGTCACATATTCTGCAAATCCTTATAATAATTCTAAATATGTATTTTTTATACTTTGAAACAATAAAACAATCTGTTTGTTGTGTGAGGTAATAACTATGTGTGTTAAAAATATAATGAAAGGGTTAAATGTCAATAAAGTAACAGAGCTAGATAATACAAGATAAAGACCATATTGTCTTCTTTGACTGATGCCATGTTCAGGGCATTTCTGCATTTCGCGGCAGTCCAACTGTCACTTCCCTTGACACTATAATGTCTAAGTACAGTATATTAGTGGTGTTCTTTATCTCTTGATATCTTACAATAATCATTTGTGCCCTTTATTTATGATTGATTTATTTTAGCTTGCTCTGCAGTGATGAGTTGATTTTTTTGGTGTAATTGCATCTTAAAATTAGCATATTACCTTTAAGATTTGTAATATCCCCTCATTTTAATATTTATTTAACAAAAAACAAAAAAGCCCAAAGCTACAACCAATATGACAAAAATATACAGTAAAATACCCATACATCTTTTGAGAAAAGGGTAATTTAGTTAAACCCTTTGGCCTAAGCATTTTAAGCCTGCAAGCCTCTTCAAGGCATGACCAAATATTGCAGGTCCTAACACTAACTGATTAAAATTCTTATTTACCTTTATTGTTAGAGGAAGAATGATCGCATTGGATCTGTCACAACAAGCTGCATGAAAAAGAAATGCCTACTTGGAAAGTGGGGAGCGGTGAGCTTAAACCCTGGGAGGGAGGAGCAACCAACCTCAAAACAGCTGATACCACCTGGGCAAGTTAATAAACACACAGATACCCAGCAAGCTCTATGGAACCCCACAAATTACCACATAATATACATATGTATATGTGTCAATTGGAGTGCTACTGGGTATGGCTACATGTATACAACAAAAAACAAAGAAACCCAAAGCTACATCCAATATTACTAAAATACAGTATACAGTAAAATATTTATAGAGCTTGCTGGGTATCTGTGTGTTTATTAACTTTGTCTAGCTTGTCTCACCATTTGCCAAACTCTCAGACTTTACACTAGGATGGGAGTACTTGAGGATCCCTTCCACACCTAGCGGGGACCACCCGGAGATCCCCAAACCCCGTTGGCACAACCTCTGGTGGACTGTGGGGCCTGCGGACACCCGTCAGGACCACCGGGGACTACAGTAGGCCTGGGGTATTAACCCTGTATGTTAAAAAATAAATAATGGTTTTACATTATGGGGGTCATATGTATTGATGCTTAGTAAATGTTTTCTAATATACATTTAATTCCTAGTGTAGATGTGCAGGGGGTCTCCGGAGTAGAACCCTGTTGGTTTTATGTATGTGGACCCCCTGCTTCCCGAGATACAGACCACTTTATGGGGTGCTGGTAGCTCCTATGCATGGAGATGTCCCGCGTCACGTGATCGGGATATCTCCATGCATTGGAGATACCGGCACCCCATAAAGGGACCTGTATCTCGGGAAGCAGGGGGTCCCCAGACCTCAAACCAATGTGGTTCGGCTCCGGAGACCCCCTGCACATCTAAACTAGGAATAAAATGTATATTAAAAAACATAATTTTTGGGCGAGATTTTCGCTGTGAGAGGTGGCTCTCTCTGAGCAGCTCTCTCTCTGCAGCAGAAATGAATCACCGGGTTAGGCCTTTTCAGAGGCTCGATCCTATCACTGGCAGAAACTTGCTCATTTTGGGAATTTTGCTATGACAAGTATTGAAGGTTTTCTGAATACCGTGAAAGCAACGCTCTAAAAAAACAGCGATTTAAATGGGCTGGCGATATTTTGTATGAACCTTTACTGCATGAGGCCCATTATGTCTGTATAGCCCAATTGTGGGTTTTTATTAATTAAATCCTATTGTTTCTCAGTGCGCCTCCTGCTTTTGTTTTTGTTTCTTGTGAGCTCCCTCGTGGACTTACTTTCTTTAGGAGATCGTGGAGTTCCCTTAAGCAGACGGCTGCAAGAGTTTTTGGCAATAACCATCTACTCCCCTTTGAGACAGCACAGCGCAGAATACCATTATCTGTCTTTTATAGAGGTCAGAAAACATTATTTGGTCTCACAGATTAAAAATTCCAGTAATAATTTGTGGGAACTATTCAAAGTAGTCTACTCTTTGCTTGAGCTGCCCTGTTTAAACAAATCTCAAGTCCTTTAGAAATTCCACCACATATGTTTTAACAAGTTTTCTCTTCACTAGACTCAAAAATTCAGAATTGCATTTCAGCCACACAACTGTCAACGTATAAATGTGATGTTTCCACAGTCAAACCGACTAAGCCTCGGTAGAGCACCTTCCAGTCTATCACTGTAGATGAACTCCTTATCATGGTCAGAGGAATCAAACCATACAGTATGCTGTACCCTTGTCAGGCCATGCTATTAATGGAAGCAGTGTTAAATCTGGCCCCTTACATTCTTGAAATTGCAAACCTCTCATTATCTTCAGACGTTTTACCAACCTCACTATAGGAAGCATTTATTTCACCTCTATTATAAAAAACCTCCCTTGATCCACTGAACACAGATACACTGGTAACTGCTGACAGGTTTCTAATATTCAATTTTTAGCTAAAACCATTTAAAAACTAGCCCCAAAATAGTTAATGAACAACCTAACCCGATTTAATCTATTGGACTCCCATCAATTGGGATTTATGAAACATTACAGCTCTGAGATGACACTGATAGGTGTCACTGACTTCCTGCTAAACATAGTAGACAAAGGGGGCACAACTGTTCTGATCCATCTCAACCTGTGCTGCTTTCGACACATCCGATCACACTCTTTTGCTGACAAGACCTATATCGGATGTTGGGTTGAGAGGTAAAGTGTTTGACTGGTTCCAGTCCTTTCTTAGTGACCATAGTCAGAAAGTCACCCTCAAAGAGAATGCTTCAAACACAATCCCGCTGACTTGTGGCATCCCTCAGAGATCTGCCATCTCCCTGTTCTCTTCAATATATATGTTAAAGCCCTAGAGGACATTACTCAGGAAAAAACAAATTAAGTTGTATCAGTATGCGGATGATATCCAATTGATGCCGGCCATGTCCAACGATCCTATCATCACAGTGAACAGTCTGAATAATTACCTCAGTGACATCTCTAATTCAATAACGTTGGCATTGGCTAAATCAGAGCTGCTCCTAATAGGCCCTGAAGCACAAACAGGTGCTATTATTAATACCTTCAAATGATCCAAAAATTCAATAGATCAGCCATCTCAAGGATAGAGAAAGTAAGAAGCCTTAAAGCTATTATTCACAAAAACATAATTGGTCCGTCTCATATTGCATCTTTTGTGAAAAACTGTTACTTCCATTTCGATTGGCTGAGACAAATTAAAGTGTTTCTCTTGAAAAATCTACAGATAGTAGCACAGACATTGGTCCTTTCTGGAATGGATTTTGCAAATTCTCTGCTGTTGGATCTCCTAAAAACATAATATCAAAGCCCTGCAGTTAGTGCAGAATGCCACTGCCCTTCTTATACTGATGCAGTGGCCATTATTCGAACAGTTCATGCGGTGTATACCTCGGAATACCCATGTCATGGCGCGTGATTTCTTCCAACCTTTCCGCCTTAAGACCCGATTGCAGGCGAGTGCAGAAAATGGCATTTTATTGTTCTGGTTTTAAACACCTGAAATTGACACAGTAGCACAGTAACACAGTACTGTACACATTACAATTTATTCATTTAATTGCACACAAAGAAACAGAATCCATGAAATTCAAACAAAATTAAACGCGATAACAGGGGTGCCTGTGGTGATTTGCCACGGTAATGCCGTGGAATACAGCAGAGCACACGGAAACGGCTCCGTGATTTGTTAGAATAATGGCCGCTGCATCTGTAGCAGGAAAGGCGAGATCACATCTACCCAGTATTAAAAGATCTGCCCTGGCTCCCGGTTCAGCAAAAGGGTTTATTTTAAGATCTTGACTCTTACATTTAAGGCTATCCATTGATTAGACCCCCCCTTGCCTTCAGAACTGTCACGCTTGTGCTCTCCTCACAAGCGCAGGGAGAAAGGGAAGGACCCAGTAGTGAGGTGGGGAGGCTGCAGGGGATACGAAGGGAGTAAGTTGCCGCGCAGCTGGGGATCGGCGCACGTAGTCACGTGACCGCGCCGCGCGCATGAGAGTGCGTGACGCGTCCGGAGGTGCGGAGCCAAGCTCAGAGACACGACTGATCCAGCTACATGTGCGCGCACGCTCTGACAGCTCTCAGGCACCAATGCGAGGGTTGCGGGAAGCCAACGCTTCAGCACAGGAGTCTGGAAATGGAAACCAGGAACATGGAACAGGAACATGGGCATGGAGTCCAGAGCACAAGGTAACATCCAGAGAAGGATTGCTTCTTGGGGAACGTCCAGACTTCTTAAAGGCATAGTGCCAGAAACAGCAAGGTGCAGCGAAACTAAACATAACATAAGGGTTCTTAGTCTAATCCATTGGCCAAGGAATTATAAGCCTGCTACCATGTCAAGGTGAACCCTACTAAGCAGGTCCCTACACAGCCTGACGGTAAACTAACCTCAGTAGTACAAGAGTGACTGTCCCAGTCTTCCGGAATCCACAGGAGATAAGTAAAGGTCCCAAGGAAGTCCAGGCAGGAACAGTATGCAATGAGAACTAGCAGGCACCAGGGCAGGCAGCAAAAGACTAATAGAAGAGAGAAAGTCAAAGAGAGGCTTACTTCCTGTCAGGAGGAAGAGGACAGGGTTTGCCAGAAAGCAAGATGGCGTTGCTTGCTTCAGAATCCTTAAAGACACAGGATCTTGACTCGCAGCTAGAGGGCTGCGATCAGAAGTAAACAGGTAAGGAAGGAATACGCCGCAGGGGGCGTGTTCCGTGCATCGTTACAAGAACTGCTTAATCAGTAACACCCCAATCAGCCACTTAGATTTGCGATCGCCCCTCAATTGATTAAGCCTTGGTTTAAGGTCAATAAAGTGTGGGAGCGCTTTTTCAAGAACCTCCCCAAGACTGTGAAATAAGCTCCCTATTGCTTTAAGAAATCAAGAAGCTTTACTTCCATTCAGAAAGGAATTCAAGTCTTTCCTTTTTAAACAAAACCTTGCAAACAGTCCCTAATATCCTGGGAGCCAACTTTCCTGCTCCCATTCATGTTTCCCACTATTTGTTGTCTTCCTCTTCATTCTCCCATATGTTTTCTTTCGGTAGGTCCCGGTTCTAGGTTTGGGATGGATGTCCTCTCTATGTTCCTACATGCTCTGTAGTATTACATTTTTGGAATTAGAAAAAAATATTAGATAAAAAAAAAAAATACATTTGAACTCGCTTTCAAACAGACCACTCCAGGGCCTAAAATGTCATGTTTGTTTAGCTATACATATAAATAGTGTGTGCCTTTGTCCAGAGCAGAATCCGTTATACCCTGAAAAGCCACAAATCTCCTAAACAGCTCAAAACGTGTCACATCATCCCTGTGGTTCCTTCTTGGGGGCAGGCTTATGTAACAAAGGTGACTGTGGGGTCTTATGAACCAGGAGATCCCTCCCTCCCTCTTTCAAGTACAACTTTATTAATAAATACAAAAACACAAATGACACAACATTAGCAAATACTGTACATGAGTGTTGCAGAGACATCAAAAGTCACTAATATCGAGCAATCTAAACATAAACCAGAATAATATAGCTTAAATAAATTTAAAAAAAATAAATTAATTAATAAGAAAAAATATAATTTTTGTGAATATAGTGTATGGATTAGGTACAGACTTGCATAATTGCTATAAATAAGCAGTGAAATTCTTCGTTTAACCCATGTGGCACTCTAGTCCCAAGGTCATAAATCCATCTAGTTTCTTTGTGCGACAGCAAATGCTCTAAATCACCTCCTCTCACTCCCAAATGAACTCTATCAAGCCCAAAAATGCACATCCCTGTCAAATAATATTGATGAAAAAGTTTGAAATGTCACATTATCACTTTTGTCAGCATCATCTTTATGTCTTTGAATTCCCACAAATGACAGACATACAATATTAGTTACGACTAGTAAAAAACGCAATTTTTAAAGTTCAGAATCCAACTCTCCATGGGGTAGGTACTCAAAGCTCCTTCAAATCTGACCTATTAAATTTATGTTACCCAATTAGCTAACAAATGTTAGTTTTCCTTGATTAACTGGTAACCAGAAAGCTAAATTTTATGCAAAATGAACCGCTCATAAGGCCGCTCATTTGCATATGGCTAATGTGGCGTCATCTGGCTAACACAGTGTTAGCCAGCTAATGTCGGGATAAGTGCTATCCAGTAACTAACTGGCTGTAACACTGGCTTTCATTAGCCATAGGATAAAGAATGGGACAGGATAGAATAATTCCAATGCAAGCAACCTGATTGTTTCATGTACCATGCGATTCATTCCTTTCGAGATTACATCTCAGCACAAAAAAATGTGTACATCAGCCAAATAGCTTGGGTCATGTAGGATGCGATTCCCTCACTTGTGCCTGAGAAGTAAATGAGGAACTGATCTTCTTTGACATCACAAGTCTTATACAAGGCCTCGGATGTCTCAGAAGACTGGAAGAAGACCGAGAGGCAACATCCTGCCGGAAGAAGGATGAAAAAAAAGGAAGAAAAGAAAAAAAGATATACTCACCGGAGATAGCTCTTCAAGTAACAGAGGATCCAGGGTTCATGGCAAGTTGACAATCAACCAAAGTCCAGCAAGGATGGCACCGGATTAAAAAAAAGCCCTCGAGTCTGGATTTATTTTCCCAGATTTTCAGGTTTTGTTACCCCTCCTGGGTAAGTAATACATTTATTTATTTAGGGTCAAAATGTATTGCCAATATGGCTATTTAGGTTCCTGATGAGGGCCTACAGTAGGTAATCATAGTGACAATCAATGAATTTAAAGGCTATAGTTTTATTCTGTTATTATTTATTCTAATGTATTGTGTTGCATGTCTTTTTAAAAATCCATTTCAATGAGCAAAAGCCCTATTAGTCACATCTGGCTACTAGGGCTTTTCCCGTTAATGTTAGGGGGAGAGGTATGTTGTGGGTAGGTAGCCTGGGTGATCGGTAGTTGCTCCTAGGTGGGTAGTTAGGCCTCCATGGGGGGGTAGATGGAGGGGTAACCCATTAATAATCTTAGTGGTTTGATGTACTAGCCACTAAGGTAGCCAATGCGTGCAAGTAATTTATTTTTAAATTGTAAATTTATTAAAAAAAAATGTTTACCATTGATTGACAATGTAGCTATCTAAGCCCCAATTCAGGGCCTAGGTAATCACAGTGCCAATCAATGGATTCAAATAAATATTGTTTTATGATGTGATCATTTTGTAATCATTATGTAATTGTTATAATGCATTTGAATGGCAAAAATCTATTTTAACCACATTTAGCTAATAGGGCTATTGTACATTTGTTGGGGTAGGGAGGGTAGGTGATGGGGTTATTTCCCTTGGTTAGGTGGTTAGGCCACCCAGGTAGGTGACAGAGGGGTTGACCCATTTATTAACTTAGTTGTTTGTAAAGCATTGCTATTCAATGTATAACTTCAGTAGCCAAGGGGGGTAAGTAATGTAGTTTTATATGGTTAATGTATCCTTCTTTTAATCTTAGCTTACCATTTGTTGCCAATGTGGTAGGGTCCATGTAGCCACAATGAGAATCAATGTATTCAAATGTATATTTTTTTATCTACAGTTATTGTTGTAATGCATTTTAATGCCCAAAACTCTATTTGCCCATTACTGTAGAGAGATGGGGGTTGTTGGGGGTAGGGTGAGGGTTGGTTATGGGGGTAGGTGCCATTTGGGGAGTAATAGGGGGGAGGGTTAAGCCCTTGTATGCAATAGCAGTTGTATCTTTATGACATACAATCAGTAGTAGGGTAGATAGGGTGTTTGTATTAACCCCTTGGTTACCTTAGTGGCAATGAAGACATGCATAATGCATGCCTTCATTACCACTATGGATTTCAAGTGTTAATACATAGGTTAAAGCTAAATCATTTGGTCCTGTCAAGGATTTTCACTTTGCCTAGGAAGTCAATCTAGTGACCCAATTCAAAACCCTGGACAAGGGGAAATCATTTTCTGCTACCTACTGTAAAACTAGGTACTTCCAGTCACAACCTAATAAAACGTTAAAAAGAGCGTTATTTCCAGCATTACATTTAACGATTCTGGGGATATGCGTTGAAGTGGATTACACACATCTTTTGCATATCATTAGCACAAATATTCATTAAAGTTAAAGCCAGGTCATCGTTACTTTAACATGGCACTTAATGCCTCGTTAATAAGCTGTGAAGATACACATTAGCCCTTATCGTTAAGTATTTAATGGACTTTGGAGGATCTACCCCGTTTGCAACATAAATGCAGTTGTTATTACACAACAGCATAACACAAAATGATGGTTACATGACCCTGGAATTATCTAGGAAGGTCACCTTATATTATGGCCTTTATGTAAATAGATAAGTATGTGTGTCTGCCAGTACCATATACAGGAGCAGCGGCCGTTATTCAAACACTTCATGCGTTGTGTACATTGGAATACCGATGTCATGACGTGGGATGTCTTCCAACCGTACCGCCTTAAGACGCGAGTGCGGCGAGTGCAGAAAATGGCATTTTAGAGTTCTGTTTTTTAAACACCTTAAATTGACACAGTAGCACAGTACTATACACATTGCAATTTCTTTATTTCATTGCACCCAAAGAAACAGTCACTCAGAAATTCAACAAAGCAATCGCGATAAGCGCAGGTGCCTGGGGCGATTGGCAGTGTTCATGCTGCGTGGAGTAAACAAAAATTGGCGCCGTGATTTGTTTGAATAACGGCCGCTGCAGCTGTATAATGTTTATGATGATGTAGCCAGCTTTGCAAAGTTAAAATGGTAATCTTAGTCCTTCTGATTCTATTTCCAATGATGTGTATGATTCAACATTTTACTATTGTATTACAGGCATACCCCACTTTAACATACGCAATGGGACCGGAGCATGTATGTAAAGTGAAAATGTACTTAAAGTGAAGCACTGCCTTTTTTCCACTTTACAATGCATGTACTGTACTGCAATCGTCATATATGTGCATAACTGATGTAAATAATGCATTTGTAACAAAAATAAATACAGTAGGCTTTATTCAAATAAAATGAATGAAAGGAAGCAAGGAGGTGAGAGACGCGCACGCGGGTCAGTACTGTGTAGCAGCTCTCTCCTCGCAGTTTCTCTCACTCAGTCAGTCTCTCTGTCTCTCTCTCTCACTCAGTCTCTCTCTCACTCAGTCAGTCTTTCTCACTCACTCAGTCAGTCTCTTTCTCTCACTCACTCAGTCTCTCTCTCTCACTCACTCAGTCAGTCTCTCTCTCTCACTCACTCAGTCTCTCTCTCACTCACTCAGTCTCTCTCACTCACTCAGTCAGTCTCTCTCTCTCTCACTCACTCAGTCTCTCTCTCTCACTCAGTCAGTCATGCACTCAGTCACACACACACACACACGCACTCAGTCACACACGCATTCAGTCACACACACACACGCACACAGTCACACACACACATGCACATAGTCACACACACACAGTCACACACACTGTCACTCAGTCACACACTGTCACTCAGTCACACACTGTCACTCAGTCACACACTGTCACTCAGTCACACAATGTCACTCAGTCACACAGTCACACACAGTCACTCAGTCACACACAGTCACTCAGTCACACACAGTCACTCAGTCACACACTCAGTCACTCAGTCACACACTCAGTCACACACTCAGTCACACAGTGTCACTCAGTCACACACTGTCACTCAGTCACACACAGTCACTCAGTCACACACAGTCACTCAGTCACACAGTCACTCAGTCACACACCGTCATTCAGTCACACACTCAGTCACTCAGTCACACACTCAGTCACACACAGTCATTCAGTCACACACAGTCACTCAGTCACACACAGTCACTCAGTCATACACAGTCACTCAGTCACACACAGTCACTCAGTCACACACTGTCACACTCAATCACACACAGTCACTCAGTCACACACAGTCACTCAGTCACACACTCAGTCACTCAGTCACACACTCAGTCACACACTGTCACTCAGTCACACACTGTCACTCAGTCACACACTGTCACTCAGTCACATACTGTCACTCAGTCACACACAGTCACTCAGTCACACACAGTCACACTGTCACAAACAGTCACACACAGTCACTCAGTCACACACAGTCACTCTGTCACACAAAGTCACTCAGTCACACACTGTCACACTCAGTCACACTCAGTCACTCAGTCACACACTCAGTCACTCAGTCACACACAGTCACTCAGTCACACACAGTCACTCAGTCACACACAGTCACTCAGTCACACACTGTCACACTCAGTCACACAGTCACTCAGTCACACACAGTCACTCAGTCACACACAGACACAGTCACACAGTCACACACTGTCGCACAGTCACACACTGTCACTCAGTCACACACTGTCACTCAGTCACACACTGTCACTCAGTCACTCAGTCACACACAGTCACTCAGTCACACACAGACACTCATTAAAACAGTCACACACTGTCACTCAGTCACACACTGTCACTCAGTCACACACTCAGTCACTCAGTCACACAGTCAGTCACACACTCAGTCACACATTGTCAATCAATCACACGCATTAACTCAGTCACACACAGTCACTCAGTCACACACAGTCACTCAGTCACACACAGTCACTCAGTCACACACAGTCACCCAGTCACACACAGTCACTCAGTCACACACAGTCACTCAGTCACACACAGTCACACAGTCACACATAGGCACTCAATCACACACTGTCACTCAGTCACACACTGTCACTCAGTCACACACTGTCACTCAGTCACACACTGTCACACACAGTCACTCAGTCACACACAGTCACTCATTCACACACAGTCACTCAGTCACACACAGTCACTCAGTCACACACAGTCACTCAGTCACACACAGTCCCTCAGTCACACACAGACACTCAGTCACACACAGTCACTCAGTCACACACAGTCACTCAGTCACACACAGACACTCAGTCACACACTGTCACTCAGTCACACACAGACACTCAGTCACACACAGTCACTCAGTCACACACAGTCCCTCAGTCACACACAGACACTCAGTCACACACTGTCACTCAGTTACACACTGACACTCAGTCACACACTGTCACTCAGTCACACACAGACACTCAGTCACACACAGTCACTCAGTCACACACAGTCCCTCAGTCACACACAGACACTCAGTCACACACTGTCACTCAGTTACACACTGTCACTCAGTCACTCATTCACACACAGTCACTCAGTCACACACAGTCACTCAGTCACACACAGTCACCCAGTCACACACAGTCACTCAGTCACACACAGTCACTCAGTCACACACAGTCACACAGTCACTCAGTCACTCAGTCACACATAGGCACTCAGTCACACACAGTCACTCAGTCACACACAGTCACTCAGTCACACACAGTCCCTCAGTCACACACAGACACTCAGTCACACAGTCACACACTGTCACTCAGTCACACACTCAGTCACTCAGTCACACAGTCAGTCACACACTCAGTCACTCAGTCACACACTCAGTCACACACTGTCACTCAGTCACACACTGTCACACACACACACACACACACACACACACACAGTCACTCAGTCACACACACACACACACACGCACGCACGCACGCACGCACACACACACACACACACGCAAAGATTGCAGCAGAAGATCTTCTCCTTCCCCTCACTGTTGCTCCGTAATTCACATCACATGCAAAGCTTCGCATATCTCTGAGGAGGGAGGAGGGAGGGAGGGAGGAGGGGGGATAAGGAGGAGAGCAGAGGAAGCAGAGTCACTGGCGGAAACACTGGTTTATATGCTGCTTTATGGAGCGTGAGTGCAGGGGGAACGGAGACAGATGGGAGGGCAGAGGGAACAGGGAGATCGAGCGCACCATAATGAAGACAAGCATGAAGGAGGTTGAAGGAGTGTTGAGGTGCGCACGCCGCCCCCTGGTGTCCGTACTCGTGAAGCACGTGTACGTACACAGGGGTATGGTGCAACTAAAAATAAATGTACGTACTTGTGAGTGTACGTAAAACGGGGTATGTCTGTATTGGATAATACTTGACACATTTTTATTATGTTATTTTGTTGCTTTATACACTGCTATCCGCTACATACTGTATGACTATCTGGGAGGTCTGTATAAGTCTCTTTATTCTCTCACATTACTGTACATTATATTTATGTACTCTATGTAGCGGGGTACCCCCTGGCTACTATTCTACCCATTGGCTGGCAGTTAACCCTGGTACTATCAGCTTGTCAGTAGTTGGTATGGGGTTTTCCCCCTCACTTGAGTGACAGCAGGAGGTGGGACAACAGGATGCCTGCCTTGTGGCTGTACTTAAGGGCAGGACCACCCTAAAGTTAGAGAGTTGTTCCTTCCCCTTGACGAAGGAAGGTCACACAATTGGGAGCCTGAGATTGGGGAATTCTCATGTGCTCTTCCCTCCGGGAGAGAGTGACTGTGGACCATACCTCTGCCTCCGGTAGGGAGGTGGGGAAGAGCTAGGACAGCTTCGGGTGCCCTTGGCCTGTAGTGAAGGTTCAGGGACCATCATCCAGTGAATGCTGACAGACTGTATCCGGCAGAAGACTACTGAGTAACTGTTACTGCAGAAGTGTAGTAATAAAACTGTTCCTGTTTTGCAATATACCTCCTGCCTCGTGCGTGACCTTACAGGGGGGAGAGTTAATAAGTTCTCAGGGGAAGATCACCTTCAGTTCCTGGAGTCCACAGCAGATGGAGGCGTTGCACTACTAAGTAAATTAGTCCCCACTACCATCGGTGGACGACTCAGCCCTCCTGTTGCCAGCAGGTATATGCACCATACACCCTGTAATGGCCCCTATCTGCGATTGGGTGGGGGAAACACTGTTACATGTAGAATGAATGAAAGAATGAAACCTTGTTGCTGAAATCCTCTGTCTGAGTACAGCATGTTTACGTATGTGAGTGTGTACTGATAAAACAAAATTATTTTTCTTGGATATTTCTTTGGGTTTATGGAGAAGCAGATCCTTTCTATCGACCAGGCAGGCCCTATTTCGCTATACAATCATTTTTTTTTATCCCACATTGTTTATGTTTCTTGCAGATAGAATATTTGTTTTGTCTTCTGTCAGAAAGTGTTAAGATAGCATATTGTTCAGGGATATTTCACACACTGCATTTATCGATATTATATGTGTATATCTTTATGTCACATATTTTTCTTCTGTATCCCTTCCTTACAAATTTTAAATTGTTGTATCAGCATTTGAATCACTACAGATTTAATATAGGATGTGGGCTAATAGGTATTTTTAATATCTACAATTATATTATTAAGAATTTTATGGCATTAGGGGTGTTTTTTCATTATTGAAACAGTCTTTTTAACTGTATTTAGCCTTTTGAGTGACTACTCTGTCATCAACTACTGGATGAACGGAATATTTATATAGTAACATACAGTAAAAGTTGTGAGACACAGCTGTTGCCAATTTGTAGCATGTACTGTAGGTTCTGCATGTTGCTGCTATTAGACACATTTGATTACTGATTCTGTTTAGGTTTGTTGCACTGATGCATTAATGCAGCCAGATGCATGATAATTGTAGTGCTGTTTTAAATTCATAAGAGCATAATTAGGCTTTTTTTAAAAACTTATTGGATGTTCTATATTACAGTTAGGTCCGGAAATAATTGGACATTAATACAAGTTTTGTTATTTTGGCTGTGTACCAAAATAAATTCAAGTTAGTTAAATAATAAATATGGGTCTATCAGCTTTAATTTGAGGGTATTCACATCCAAATTGGAGGAAGGGGTTAGGAATTACATCTCTTTAATATGTAGCCCCCTCTTTTTCAAGGGAACAAAAGTAATTGGACAATTGACTCAAAAGCTGTTTCATGGACATGTGTGGGCTATTCCTTCGTTATTTCATAATCAATTATGCAGGTAAAAGGTCTGGAGTTGATTCCAGGTTTGGCATTCGCATTTGGAAGCTGTTGCTGTAAACCCACAACATGCGGTCAAGGAGCTCCCAATGCAAGTGAAACAGGGCATCCTTAGGCTGCAATAAAAGGAAAATCCATCAGACAGATAGCAGGAACATTAGGAGTGGCCAAATCAACAGTTTGGTACATTCTGAGAAAAAAAGAACGCACTGGTGAGCTCTGCAACACAAAAAGGCTTGGACGTCCATGGAAGACAACAGTGGTGGATGATTGTAGGATCCTTTCCATGTTAAAGAAAAACACCTACACAACATCCAGCCAAGTGAAGAACACTCTCCAGGAGGAAGGCATATCATTATCCAAGTCTACCATAAAGAGAAGACTTCACGAGAGCAAATACAGAGGGTTCACCACCAGGTGCAAACCATTCATAAGCCTCAAGCATTGAATGGCCAGATTAGACTTTGCAAAACAATATCTAAAAAAGCCAGCCCAGTTCTGGAATAGCATTCTTTGGACAGATGAAACTAATATCAACATGTACCAGAATGATGGGAAGAAAAAAGTATGGAGAAGGCTTGGAACGGCTCATGATCTGAACATACCACATCATCTGTAAAACACGGTAGAAGCAGTGTGATGGCATGGGCATGCATGGCTTACAATGGCACTGGGTCACTAGTGTTTATTGATGATGTGACAGAAGATAGAAGCAGCCGGATGAGTTCTGAAGTGTATAGGGATATATTGTCTGCTCACATTCAGCCAAATTCAGCGAAGTTGATTGGATGGCTCTTCACTTTACAGATGGACAATGACTCTAAACATAATGCGAAACCAACCCAGGAGTTTTTTAAGGCAAAGAAGTGGAATATTCTGCAATGGCCGAGTCAATCACCTGATCTCAACGCGATCGAGCATGCATTTCACTTGCTGAAGACAAAACTTAAGGCAGAAAGACCCACGAACAAACAACAACTGAAGACAGCTGCAGTAAAGTCCTGGCAAAGCATCACAAAGGAGGAAACCCAGCGTTTGGTAATGTCCATGCGTGCCAGACTTCAAGCAGTCATTGCCTTCAAAGGATTCTCGACAAAGTATTAAAAATGAATATTTTATTTATGATTGTGTTCATTTGTCCAATTACATTTGAGCCCCTGAAATAAGGGGACTGTGTATGAAAATGGTTTCAATTCCTAAACGTTTCATACAATATTTTTGTTCAACCCCTTGAATTAAAGCTGAAAGTCTGCACTTCTATTGCATCTCAGTTGTTTCATTTCAAATCCTTAGTGATGGTGTACAGAACCAAAATTATGAAAATTGTGTCAGTGTCCAATTATTTCCGGACCTAACTGCATATCAAATATATAAAGTTGTTTTTTCTAGACATATTTTGATAATTGTTTTTTTTTTAGGTATGATGCACTGATGCATTGGCACAGCCAGATACATGATTACTACAGTGCTGTTGGAATATTTATGGCATAACTAGGCTCTTTTAAATGTATTATAATTATTAAACTATTATTTTATTTGTTAGAATAACTACATAGGGATTATGTACTGTATATATATTATCATAATAGTAGTTTCAAATTGTAGTACACAGGCAAATATAGGTTGTACTCCTGATCAACTGTCTTTGATGTCATGAAGGATGAGGTATATCAGACATCCACTGTAAACAATATGGCGGTTGTTCATGTGAAAACATTTGCGAAACGTGTTGAGCCGCTTGTTCACTGTGAGGAAGAGAGCATACCAGAAGTGACGCAGAATGAGAGTCTGTGCCAGACTTCTATGCAGTAGTGGGGAGATTACCGTCAGAAGGTTTCCCGTTGGGTGCGGTCAGAGTTCACTTTTCACTACATTATGTGTCTAAGCTTTTAAAGGTTTTTATAAATGTGTGTGCATTTTAAAACCTATTTATATATCCATAAATATGAAAAAGTATATGCACTATTGTGTGTTTTCCTTCTGTCTCTGGGAATGCTGCTCTACTGCTCTGTATACCAGCTTTATCACATCAAAGCTAGGAAGAATTCTAAAGAAGACGGAGCTATCCGAGCAAATATTGCACTATGTTTTCTTTATCTTTATAATTTCAGTTTGATTCTGTGTTCCCTAAATCATGAGAAAATCAACTTTAAGAACTACGAGCACGGCTCATTTTTGGGTTTTGAGTAGGGAATTTGTTTATATTCACTTTTATTTATTTTTAGGTTGCACTGACACTACTGAATTATATTATATTTGTATATGTATTTCAGTATATCACTTTAGCACTATTACTTAGATATTTGCATTTAAGAGTGCCTTGGTGTTTTTTGTTACTTGTTCAGGCCCAATCAATAGCTTTCTTTACCTCACCTTTATCATATCCCTTGTTGATAAATCTATCACCCATTTTAAACAGAGCTGGTAGTCTCTCACTGTTGTCACTACTTCCTAACAACTCACAAAATTTGTGTATGGTAATCCTCTTTCAAGTAGTCCCATGTGGTGGCTCGATGCCAAAACAGCATGTTCTTATCTGTTTTTTATGGTACAGTCTAGTACCAAGTCTCGTCTCAGTTCTATAGATTACATGTTCACAAAGTATATTTGTTGCTCACTAAAGCCCAGAATAAACCTAATAGTTGATGATATCATATTCAACCTATCAATGAAGTCAGTAAGGGCATCAGTAGTGCCTTGCCAAATTAGAAAGATGTCATCTATATATCGTTTGTACACATTGATATATTTAGATTAATCTACATCATTAAGGATGTGAAGCTGCCCATAATGTTTTAAAAATAGATTTACTGTACATAAGATGGGGCCATGCTAAAACCAATTTTGTTGCTTTCTACACTCTTATCCGGTTCATATGACTATCTGAGAGGTTTATAGAAGATGTTTTGGTATCTCGCATTGCATTATATTTATATAGAATTAATGAAAGAATGAAGCTTTGTTGCTAATATCCTTTGCCTGACTGCAGCAGGCTTACAAAATTATATATATATATATATATATATATATATATATATATATATATATATATATACACACTGTAGATGACCTAGTTGCAGAGAAAAGGAAAAAAGAGGGATGGGGTGTTGAAGAGAGCATAGAGTAGTATGTCTACAATGGGTCTTCAACACAAGGTGAGAGATGTACTTACAACACGGTAGGGAATTTAAGCTTTACTCCAGTAACACTGGAACTGGATCTTTCACAGGAATTCAGGAACCAGGATTTTCTTTTATCCAAAATGTTGTCTGGCACAGGATCCGTGTAATAATTTAGAATATCGGCATATAGACGTATTCTCAAATAGGTGAGGTAAACATAGGGAGTGCAACTAATTTGTTATTTATTCAAAATAATTAAAACCTTAGACATAAGGTATAAAACACATAAAAATGCGTAGAGTGTAGAAGAAGAGATAGTATGAGTAGATTATCTCACACAACTCAATGCTATTATAATCATATCAGCAATAGCACAATAGATATATCAGAGTCCCATATGAGCTATAGGTTCTCCACTACATAACTTTATCACTGTTATGGAAAAAGTGTACCAGTAGGAATACTTTGCCTCAATTTGGATTAGACTCCACATGGCTGGTATATATGGGTAGTTTTGTTCCCTCCCCTCCAGTTATTATTGACCTTGTCTATTCCCATAAATTTCAACCTCTTAGGGTCTTGGTCATGGTGTTCTTTAAAATATTTAGAAACACTGGAGCCTATGCACTAAGCATTCATAAGCCACTTATCGAGCACTTATCACCAAAAATGCCTATTCCGTTTCTGTAAGCGGTGATAAGTGGGCGATAAATGACTGAATCACCCCCAGAAATGTGGTTTAAAAAAAATCGCTGTGAGTGTCAAGAAGCCACTTTTTGCCGCTTTTCTGCAGGTTCATAAACTATTGCAATTCTAGTAGCAGTGATTAGGATATTGACGCCTATAGCGGCTCTAGAATGGCGAATTTCAGTCCAAATCATCACGCCAGGAAAATTGGGCATGACGGTGTTGGAAACCTGCTTAGAAGCGACATGACGGGACATCATGGATGGATATGTTCAATCATGGCAACTTTTGAAGGAGAAATATATTGGTCGGGACCAAGAAATTGAATGTTAGAACTTCTCGAACCAGTCCCTCCAATCTGCCTCCATCTGCTCCAACCTTAGTGCCTCCCAGTACCAGTATGAACCAGCCAGGCATATGCGTTTTAACCAGGTCCCATAGAAACACGCATGCACTGAAATTTAATGACACACATAGAAATACACGAGTACTGTACCATACAATGTAATCCGTGCAATCCGGAGCCCTGTGAAATTTGCTGAGGACTCCATTTGTGCATTTTACGGCTTTTCTACCGGATGTGGTGGTGACAGTTGATATTCACAACTGCTTTATTTGTGCTTCTCTTGTGAGTGAGCCTGCATCTTATTAAATGTAAATGATTTTATGCTATGGGCCATGCACTTTCTTTTTATTGTGTTATATATATATATATATATATATATAGAAAACAGAATACAATCAGCGCAAATTCCAAACACTTAGTGGGGTTGTAGTAATAAAAATATTAACTACCCCTTGCCAATCAGTCAAACAGGAGGTGTTATACCTTACAATCTATTCTTGCTTGAATGCAGCCAATTAGGTCTGCGGCTCCACACTTGCCGCAATGGATAATGTAGAGAAGAAATGACCTAGGCGCAAATAAGCCAGGAAAGAGACAAAGAGAAAAATATCATAGGGCAGTATGTCTGTTAATTTCAGAGTTAAGGTGGTAAGATATACACTTACACTTAGTCAGCCAAATATAAGCCTTTAATCCACCACTGGGATTCAGGAACACTGCTGCTGGGATTTCTTTGCTGTTTGCATGGATCTCAGACTCTCCACGTGTGCTGCTTGCTTCAGGGGTCACCTTTTCATCTGCAGCTGCGTGTCTCCTTAACATGGGATATAGCTCACCAGGGAGGGGGGGGGGGGGAAAGGGACAATGGAACAAAAAATAGTATAAAACCTTTTATTGTAAAAACTATCTAAAAAATAACAAACAGTATCTCACTCACATGGTGTGAAATAATTTCAAGCAGTTGAGAGTTTCAATTGAGTCTCTCACACTCATAGAGTAAGCTGTCCGGTCCACTGCACTGCTGCTAGCCTGGTTTACTTCCGCGTCATGTGCTCCGGCTCCAATTCTCGCGAGACTTCGACCTCCAATGACGTCACAGCGCTATCTCCACTCCGTTCTGCAGCGCGTCTCACTCTGCTCGGTTTGCAATGCCTGCAATGACTGCAGGGTCTGCCCTACGCGTTTATCCTCTAGGGCTTCCTCAGGGGCATAATACCATTGTGTCTCCCCACCCCTGGTATATATACCCACCTCCTGTGACTGATTGGATACTTGCAAACAATTATATTAAACACTTTACCTCCGTGACAGGTACTAATTAAAAATGAATGGTGAACACAAGATGAACCAAATGTCCCTATTACCCAGACTGGCGATACCTATGTGTACTTTAGGAAGAGAAAATTACATAATGTATACATTTGATAGTACTGGTTTATGCCTTAGCCTATAGAGTCAATTAGTTGTATTGCTAAAATATCTTGTTGCCCTAATCTAATCAGGGATCATATTAAGTACTTAATCTAATCAGGGATCATATTGAGGAACATAAGTTAACCTCATATATCTAATTGTGCCAATAGATAGTATATATTGTATGACAACTAGAATCGCTAGGCTGGGTAACAGAAAACACAACAAAATTTCATACACACACAAGAACAATATAGAAGGTGAATTAAATGGGGCTTAATGTTCAATCATGGCAACTTTTGAAGGAGAAATATATTGGTCGGGACCAAGAGATTGAATGTTAGAACTTCTCGAACCAGTCCCTCCAATCTGCCTCCATCTGCTCCAACCTTAGTGCCTCCCAGTACCAGTATGAACAAGCTAGGCATATGCGTTTTAACCAGGTCCCATAGAAACACGCATGCACTGAAATTTAATGACACACATAGAAATACACGAGTACTGTACCATACAATGTAATCCGTGCAATCCGGAGCCCTGTGAAATTTGCTGAGGACTCCATTTGTGCATTTTTACGGCTTTTCTACCGGATGTGGTGGTGACAGTTGATATTCACAACTGCTTTATTTGTGCTTCTCTTGTGAGTGAGCCTGCATCTTATTAAATGTAAATGATTTTATGCTATGGGCCATGCACTTTCTTTTTATTGTGTTATATATATATATATATATACAGGCATACCCCGCTTTAAGTACACTCACTTTAAGTACACTCGCGAGTAAGTACATATCGCCCAATAGGCAAACGGCAGCTCGTGCATGCGCCTGTCAGCACGTCCTGAACAGCAATACCGGCTCCCTACCTGTACCGAAGCTGTGCGCAAGCGGGGAGACTATAGAGCCTGTTACAAATGTGTTATTTACATCAGTTATGCACGTATATGACGATTGCAGTACAGCACATGCATCGATAAGTGGGAAAAGGTAGTGCTTCACTTTAAGTACATTTTCGCTTTACATACATGCTCCGGTCCCATTGCGTATGTTAATGCGGGGTATGCCTGTATATATATATATATATATATATATATATATATATATATATATAGCAAACAGTACGTATATATATAAAGTATATATAAAGTATATATGTAAACAGTATATATATAAAGTACATATATATATATATATATATATATATATATATATATATATATATATATATATATATATCATACGAACCAGCCCAAAGACCAGTAAAGAGACAGCAACCAATGAGGGGTAATCCAAAATAATCTGTATTGAAATGAACAGATACACGAAAGCCTTTCGTGGGTTGCTGTCTCTTTACTGGTCTTTGGGCTGGTTCGTATGATATGTGGATCCCTATGGGACTAGCAACTGCCTTTTGCCATACATTAGAGTGCTGACTGCTTGCTTTATATATATATATATATATATATATATATATATATATATATATATATATCTCTCTCACAAGATCTGGGGATTGAGGCAATTAATAATTATTTGAATAAAGATATGTTTTTATATTCAGGTAATAGTAAATTTTAATCAATTCAATTCATCCTCACCCCCAACTATTTTCTTTTCCTGTCCCTATTCTATGTGCAGGTTTGCGGTACAGCTATGGGACTCGGTTTGCCCCCAGCTACGCAAACCTGTTAATTGGACATTGGGAGGAGAATTTTATGTGGTCTAATAATCCTTTTATATTCAAGGTTATAATTTGGCAGCGTTTTATCGACGATATTTTATGTGTCTGGGGTGGTGATTTAGAATCTGTTGAGCGTAAATCATTTAAATAGTAATAACTTTAATTTAAAGTTCACCTCTATGACTGATTCCTACTTTATTAATTTTCTTGACCTTCATTTAGAAATCCTACCAGGGAATAAAATTATAACTAAAACACATTTTGAAAAGATGGATACTAATAACTTGCTCCTGGCATCCAGTAACAACAAAAAGTCCTGGACTGAGAATATACCTATAGGCCAGTTCATAAGACTGAGGAGAAATTGTGGTCTGGAAAGGGATTATAAGGAACAATCAGACTAGCTATACCAGAAATGTATCCAGAGGGGGTATGGTGCTAACCTACTGTCCATGGCCAGACTCAGGTTGGGGAGATAGATAGAGAATTGTTATTATGTGGTCATAAGAGAATAGACAAAAGTACTACATGTGAAGGTAACAGCATTAAGGTTCCCTTTATTACCAATTACAATTCTGGTGTGTTCAAAATAAAGTCAGTCCATATTTGAACAAGCAATCTATTTTTATTTATTGGAAGGACAAAAATGTTAAGAACTTATTGGCCCCTAGGGATTTTGGACCGAGTTTAAATGTACCAGTGGCAATGTCATGGTTAACATCTAAAACTGTGGGTAATTTTGGCTGTGGCAAGTGCAGGGCCTGCAGCCATCTGCATAATGTCAGAAAAAATATTATATCTTGTGTCACTAAAGAGCAGTTTGCAGTTGATGACTGAATATTGTGTAAAACCACCCAAGTAGTATATATGTTGGAGTGCCCCTGTGGTCTCCAATATATTGGCCGCACAAAGCATTTTCTAAAACCAGAATAATGGAGCATATAATAAATATTAAAGTTGGACTGGATAAACACAGTGCACCATGTCAATTTAAAATACATCATCAGAGTAACCCCATTTTTATGACCTATAAGGGGATTCAGGTGGTACACCCTATCAGAAGAGGAGGGGATAGATTAAAGTTCCTTTCCAAACAAGAATCATTGTGGATATACAAGATGAAAACATTGGCCCCCAGGGGCTTGAATGAGGAAATAGACATTTGGTCACTTTATTAAAAAGAGATATGCTTCCTCTCAAATACAAATTCATACATGTATATTTTAATTCAATTTTATTTTGTGTCCTTGAAATTGACCAATATTGAATGTTTTAATAATTTTTTAAATATTTATATTTTAAAACCAAATAGCTCCATTCACTTTTAGTGGCTTACTTCTTTTCTCACTTACAGATGAGTACATTTTTAGTATTGCCTATTTTTATGTTGCCTGTTCTTATCTGTTTCTTTTCTTTCAGCAACTTTTGAAAATGTATTGTATCTGGTTGCATTTGTTTTAATTTAAATGGTATTTTATGCTGTATAAATTAAAGGTTACTTAGTACGTATTGTGTTTGTAATTTTAGTTTAAGCAGTCATGCATCTGTGTAGTATCAGTTTAATTATGCCTACATCTGTGTAGTACACGTGTTGATGTACTGGTTGGCTGATTGAGACCCCCTGAACAGCCAATCAGCAACTGATTATGGAGTATAAATACTCCTTACTTTAATGCAGTAACTACTCCTGATGAAGTTAGTTTGACTAACGAAACGCATAAAAGTTTAAACGAACAGTTTATTGGCAAGTATTAACCACCTAGCTTACTACTGTGACTTGTCCGGTTAGCCTTCAGCTTTGGAACTGAGCAAGCGCGGGTTGGTCATGGTTCATGGCAAAACCCTGTGATGTCAGTGTGCTGCAAGTGGAGCCATGGAGTCAGAGCTCCTACTGTGGGACTCCCCCAGATCCGGTAGTTTATTGGGTTGGCATTGATTTTTCTGCTGTATTGCTGAACTGGTACCGAGTTTGCCACCTTAAAGGGACAGCAAGCTTTTGAATCTTCAAGCAAGCAGACATGTTCCTGGATTGAGTGTCCACACCGGAGCCCTGATCCGCCTGTTTAAAGAACCTTTTGCAATGACTGAACAGGAGAACCGTAGGATTAGCTGACGCTCACCAGACATATTTGATCCATCATCAGAGCGGTAACATGTACCCTGAACATGCCCCGTCCATCTAATTTGTCCTTGCTGTACGTACATATTATACCACTTTAATATTTATAATTATATCTGTACTCTTTTACACTATAAGAGGTCGAGCGCTGTCTTTTTTTCTTCACACACACACACACAAGTACGTACGTACATATATATATATTGTGACATAGTTCAAAGATGTTAGGCAGCTTTCTGCCCCGTTTTAGATCAGAAAGTGCAGGAATAGTGCAAAATGATCCATTCCACATCTTCACATTTACTCAGGCTGGTGAATGGAAAATCCAGACCACAGTTTACAATGTGTCTAGTTCTCCCTCACCTGCTCTCCTAATCACTAGAACAGGTATTTAGAGCAGAGAGGGTTGCTTTTCAGTCTCTCTTCTTAGAGCCTTGAGGCTGGGGGTATTGCTGCTCCCCTGTATCCAGTTCAGGGAGGACGCCCCCTTCAAGTATCGCAGTACCAGAAGATTTGCCTGGACACTTGGGACCGAGTTCCCCACCACGAACAGATAAGACAAACAAATGTTTATTGCTGTATCTAAAAGACTGTATGCTGTATCTAGTGACCCTAAATGAGAGGGCATTGTTTTAAGCTGGGGAACCAGGTTAGTTGGCCCAGCAGCAGTTAGAGAGGCTGATTCTGCTGTGTAGTTAGATCCCTGAATGGGATAGGATTTCTTTATATGATTTGGTTTTTTGTTTCTTGAAGTAACAGTGTGGGAAATATTATAACACTGATATGAGTAAACCGCTGAAGGTTAATAGCTGAGTGCCTCCTGCCTACACATGATAAAGCTGCAGTCCCTAACTGGGATGAAAATAAAGCAGGCAGAAGCCTGAGTTAAGCAACGTAATACTTTGTATGATCCTGTTATTTGTATAATTAACCCTAGAAGACCGTGTCGGGAAGATCCCAGACAGACGTCAGCGCTAAAAAAGAGGGGCGTTTGTTTGTCACAATATATATATATATCACCTAGAAACGCGGGACGCCAGAAGTATCGCCCAGCCGCAGACATCCCTTGGAGGCACTGCAGTGACGCTACGCCACTCACCAACGCAGGCGCATACAGCCACGCTCTCCGGCACTTTAAGGCTCTCCTAGCAACTGCTGGGACAAGAGGCGGAGAGAGGCCTGGAGATTGTGGCTGGATGTGTCTGCGGAGCAGCGCTGTTTGGCTGGAGGAAGTGCTGCTCGTGTTCTGCTGCTGCCTCCGTGTGTATTTTGGGTGAGGCGGACGGAGGGACCCCCCCAGGCTGGATTCCCTCACTGTCATGACAGCTAAGAGAGAGGGGAGGGGAGGGGGGGGGGAAGAGAAGGAGATGCAGCATACCAGTCCAGTGAGCCAGCTTCAGCCATAAGAGCAGCCGCCCGGTCACTGCTATATTTCATCTCCTGTCGGCACCGCTGATAAGAGGGAGAGAGAGAATTTGAGAGGGCAGACACTCGCTCTCGCAGAGGGGAGGGGGTTGGTGTCTGTGTGTGTGTGTGTGTGTGTGTGTAAGTGGGAGAGTGTCACCCTCCCTGTCTCACCTTGTCACCTTCTGTCTCATCCTGTCACCCTCTGTCTCACCCTGTCACCCTCTGTCTCACCCTGTCACCCTCTGTCTCACCCTGTCACCCTCTGTCTCACCCTGTCACCCTCTGTCTCATATATATATATTTATGTATATATACACTCCACCAATTGTGATGCCCACATCATGGTGCAGTATCTTTTTGTCCCAGATTAAGGCAGGAAACGTTGTCTTTCTCTTCATAGGGTTTATTTACAGGGGTTAAATAATACAATAACAGGCCCACCATCCCTTTAAGGCAAAACAAATCATAAAAATAACACTCCTTCATAAGAATCAGTATCTGCAGCCCTCTCTAATGGTAGCTGCCAGCTAAGCTGCTTGTCAGCTAAAAACATGTACTATTATCTCTAAACAACATACACAGTCTCTGTTAATCAATATAGTGTTGATCTCTTATTGCTTTCTCTGGGGGCACCAGGTAATTCCCTCTGGACCCTGCGAGAGTTCAGATAATCCCTGTTCTCTGTAGTTCCAATGTTATGGACAGGACATCCCTGCTTCAGCACAGTCTCTTGTCCTTCATTCTTCTTTCTGGGATTAAGACCCAGTCTGTCCCAGCAGCACCCCGACCACCGTCTAGAAGGTCTAAGGGATTGTGCCAGCCTCTTCTTAGCTGAGGAGCTCTCTTCTCCTTTCTTTGGGGAAAAGCAGTCTCACTGTGCAAGCCATTTCCTGACTTTTAACTCCCTTCGCAATTAGTTGCAGTTGTAGCTGGAGGAAGTGCTGCTCGTGTTGCTGCTGCTGCCTCCGTGTGTATTTTGGGTGAGGCGGACGGAGGGAGCCCCCCAGGCTGGATTCCCTCACTGTCATGGCAGCTAAGAGAGAGGGGAGGGGAGGGGGGGGGAAGAGAAGGAGATGCAGCATACCAGTCCAGTGAGCCGGCTTCAGCCATAAGAGCAGCCGCCCGGTCACTGCTATATTTCATCTCCTGTCGGCACCGCTGATAAGAGGGAGAGAGAGAATTTGAGAGGGCAGACACTCGCTCTCGCAGAGGGGAGGGGTTGGTGTCTGTGTGTGTGTGTGTGTATAAGTGGGAGAGTGTCACCCTCCCTGTCTCACCTTGTCACCTTCTGTCTCATCCTGTCACCCTCTGTCTCACCCTGTCAACCTCTGTCTCACTCTGCCACCCTCTGTCTCACCCTGCCTCACTCTGTCACCCTCCGTGTCACCCTGTCTCACACACACTCTGTGTCTCACACACACACACACACACACACACACACTCTCTCTCTGTGTCTCACACGCACACTTTCTCTGTGTCACACACATACACACACACACTCTCTCTCTGTGTCTCACACTCTCTCTGTGTCTCACACTCTCTCTCTCTGTGTCTCACGCTCTCTCTCTGTGTCTCACACTCTCTCTTTGTCTCACACTCTCTGTGTGTCTCATACTCTCTGTGTGTCTCACACTCTCTCTGTGTCTCACACTCTGGATATCTTATTTACCCTATATATCTTAACTGGCCTATACCTACACCGAATTAACCTATACTGCTTTCTTCTAGATCTGACTCTCAAGCTTCACACGGGAGACATCGGAATCCCCCCTAACCCAGAAGACAGGTAGGGAACACCTCCCCTCCAACATACTGTTTAACATTACCAGGGATGAGGCTACCTGGACATTGAGGGACTGCGGATCAGGTAAGATCCCATGTGAGATTGCTGCTTTAGATATTGTAAGGCAGGGGCATCCAGACACTGGTTAAAGGGTTCAGGAAACCAGTCATTCACATCTGGCTTTTTTTTGTAAATCCGACATTTACACACACATACACACACACACACACTTAACAAGGACTAATTGTAATATAATTTAATACAATAAATAAACTTATGTCAAAAACTAATGTTGTTCTTACTAGGAATTTATTCAATTTTTTTTAAAGCGGCCCTGGGGGCGGGACTAGTGGTGGGGCTGGGGGCGGGGCTAGGTGGCGAGTAGATTTTTGGGTGATTTGTCGACCACTGATCATCATCATCATCATCATCATCATCATCATCATCATCATCATCATCATCATCATCCTCCTCCTCATCATCATCATCATCATCATCATTCTCCTCCGAACTGCAAGGATAGTGTCTAATGTGTCTGGCTTCTTGATATCCTAAACACTTCTGGTGTGATTCCTTTTTCAGGGCTACCCAAGGACCCTCCTTACTTAAAGGGCACTGTTTTGTATGGCCAGGCAGATCACACACAAAAACACATTGTTCCCACAGGTATCCCATCTAGCTTGCCATCACACATCTTATTTTCCTCTAAATTTCTTCTTTATAATAGTCTGCTTAACCAAAGAAACCCCTCCCAAATAATACCCCACAGAAAGGTTACATTCCATTTTGTCAGAGTTCCGAGAACAAACAGCAGTCACATGTCCAAGTCCATGGCATTTGTAGCAATCTTTGTACTTAACAAAACTGGGTCAGGGTTTTGTCTCCAGTCTCTGGTAATAATAGGACAAAAGTCCCAGGACTTCCCCCTCTTTTATGCAAGTCTATGCATCCTTGGGGACTGTTATTCTGAGGAACAATCTTACCGGACCTCCTGACATGCAGGAAGCGGGGAACGGAAAAGTCATCTGGACTTGAACTCCTGGACATCTCCCTTGCAGTCAAGTGAAGTTTGACTAAGGTGACCAACTGCTCTGCATCTTTGTTGTCACTCTGGCTCACCCACTTCTGGATTGTGCGGAAAAGACCCCTCAGGAACTGATCTATGACTACTCTTTCGACAACTGCGGCACATACTTCAGGATGGAGCCACTTCCTTGCAGAGTGAATAAGGTAGTAGAATTTATAGAGGGGAACAATTTCTGTATCGTAACGACATGAGTGGACCTGTTGGGCCCGAATCGTGAGGGTGAACCCTAGCTCTGCCATAATCTAAGCCTTTTGGATGTCATAGTTTTTAGCTTGCTCTGGCTCCAAGTCATAATAGGCTTTTTGTGAGTCACCAACCAGGAAGGGAGAAATTATTCCAGCCCACTGCTTGGCTGACCATCCTTTGTGGGCTGCTGTACACTAAAAAATTGATAGGTGTGATTCGTCATTGTCCATTGTCATTTTCTGGATGAGATGATATTTTATCTGGCGAGCGATCTTTGGAGCCCCGCTTTTCTGGGCGGTAATTCTCTCTCCTAACACTAGGAGCTTCTGGTGTAGGCGAAAGTGTGCCTCATGTTGCTCTTCTTTTAGAGTCCGATATTGGGATAGCGCCATCTGCTGTACTAACAACGCCGTACTTTCAGTTTGGGACTTTTCCTTCTGTTGCACATTCTTATTATGTATTTTTGAAGTCTCATCATGGGATGTTGACAATTGTTGCAACCCTTGCATTAAAATAGCAGCACTCTCTGTTTGATTACACTGTAGAATAGCCATATTCTCTGCTTGGCCATGCTGTACCGGTCAGAAATGTTTCAATTTTTGACTTTCAGGTGTATTTTTTACCTTGACCTGTGTATCCTGCAAATATAACAGGGCATGCACAGTGGGACAGACTTTATTCACAGAAAATGTTATTTCACTGCAGTTGGGTGGCCATTTTAAATCCCCACACTTATTTTCAAACCCATAGTTTCCACTGCTCAGTGGCTTTTGCCCAAATCACGTTGCAGTATCTTTTAGTCTCAGATTAAGACTGGAAACTTAGTCTTTATCTACACAGAGTTTATTTACAGGGGTTACATTATACAATAACAAGCCCACTTTAAGGCATTCACAAATCATAAAAATAACATCTACTCCTTCAAAGGAGTCTAACTACACAGTAGCTGCAGCCCTCTCTAATGGTAGCCAAGCTAAGCTGCTTGTCGGCTCAAAACATGTACTATCTCTAAATAATATACATAGTCTCTGCACGTCAATATTGTGTTGATCTCTTACCTGTTTTTGTTGGGGCTCCAGGTAATTCCATCTTACCATGCGAGAGTTCAGAGAATCCCTCTTGTCTGTAGTTCCAATGTTATGGACAGGACATCCCTGCTTCAGCGCAGTCTTGCGTCCTCCAATTTTCTTTCAGGGATTAAGACCCCGTCAGTTCCTGCAGCACCACGACCACCGTCCAGCAGGTCTAGGGGACTGTGCCGGCCTCTTCTTAGCTGGGGAGCTCTCTCCTCCTTTCTCTGGGGATAAACAGTCTCATTGTGCAAATCATTTCCTGACTTTTAAATTCCTGTGCAATCACGAGCACAGGCTGCTCAGTAAGTTGCAGCTGTAGCAATCTTCTGCAGAGGACTTCATGATGACATTATCAATAATAACGTTTCACACCTCAAAAATATATTTCTTTATATAAAATTTCTCTTTAAACTCAGCAATATATAGGTTGGTATAATTAGGTGCAACATTGAGAGAGAGAGAGGGACATGAGTGGAAGTGTGCAAAACTCTCAAATTCATAATCATGCTGTTTGTTTAAACTGCAGCCTTGAAAGAGCTGCATGAAGAGAGCTGCATCTCCGTGCACAGCTCTTACAGGCGATCGTGCAGTTTGAATATTCTTTTTAATAATAGTGGACGGGAGCAGGGGATTTCCTGACCTGAACCCCGTTGATTTCAGCCTCCGAGACTCCCTGCTTCCCGAGTTACAGGCTCCGGTATGGGGTGCCGGTGTCCTCGCCATTTTTAAAATGGCTCACATGACCAGGGGATTTAAATACTGCAGGAGATACCGGCATGCCATACCAGGTCCTATAACTTTGGAAGCAAGGGGTTCCCAAGGCTGAAATTACTGTGTTTCATGTCAGGAGACCCTCTGTCCCGTACACTATTATTAAAAACAAAATAAAAATAAAACTGCATTACTGTAGCAGCTAGCCGCTAAGGTAATGAAGTATCTTTAATGGGATTTTTAATAATAGAATGCGGGCGCAGGGGTTTCCTGATCTGAATCACATTGTTTCAGCCTCGGGATCCCCTACTTTCCGAGTTACAGGTCCCCGTTGTGGGGTATGGCTTGTTTTTTCCAGGGTGTTATAGTAGTATAAAAATCTGTTTTAGTGCGATATTGCCCTGTTTTCGGAGCTTTGTACAGTAAATAGCTACACAGGCAATATAAAGTATAAGGGCATTTATAGTGCTATAAGTCATTTATCGAGGTTTAGTGAATAGGATTTTTATTCATGTATTATGATGCTAATGTTACAATTTTTATACCATCACTGTCTTTCAGTTTACGGAGTGGGATAAAAATAAGAAAGATACATTTTACAGTTTGGTCTATCTTTCAAGTTACACTTGTACAATTAGTACTATGATTTATGATACAACTATTGACAGTGGCAGTTTTACAGTTGTTTAGCTGACCTTGGAGCGATGCTTGATAACAAAAATTATAACTTCCAACTTTTTTGTCGATGGATATTTGAATGCATATTAAATTTGTCAGGGAATCATACTGTAGATGTGCTTGGCAGCACCAAGTTCTCATATTCTGAGCTTCCTCTAAAGTTGCAACAACGGAAAATCCTAAAGACATTATAAATAGAAAAAGCATTGAAGCAGTCTTGGGTTTATGAGAAGGGTCTATAAAGGAAAAAGAACCGCTCATCCACATATGTAGTATGTAATCTTATAGTATAACCAAAGGTGCTCAGAGGGATATATAACTAGTATATCTGGGTTGATCCAAGAGGAGGATCAGAAAGTTTCCCTCACAGTAGAGCACTCAATGTGCGGAATACAATGAGTAGACTAACAATGGTCTAACAGGTAAATACTGTTGATAGGTCAAATGAGCCTATCAAAACCGGATTAGCCAGGAAAAATAATAAAGTTTTATTCAAATATATAGATTAAAAACACATAAATCACATTCAAACATTAAAATAACCCCGTAGTGAAGTGGCAAGATAAGCAAAATACAATGGGTATCTTGATACTAATATCTGATAGAATGCTATCAATAAACGTCTCGAATTCAGAATCGAATATTCAGATCTGCAGGTAAGTATCACTCCCAGCCTAAGTAGATACCATAAAGCAGGCAAGTATCCTTCATAACATAATTCCTAACAGGTATAGTATTCCATATATTAAAGATAGCGTAGTGAACCAATAGTTCAGCTTAATGCTGTTCCCACCATGGAGAAATGGTTATAGATAGGTTTCGCTGTGTCATATTCACCAAATAAACATGTGTTGTCTTAACTCTATATGTTTTGCTGTTGCACAGTTGGTAAGGTATAACTACCACAATATAGCATATCCTAATATACCCTGCTGTTCTATCGTGGGTGTAATGTCACCATTACGATAGGGCGTATAGCCACAGCAGGTAAAACACACTAGGTGTAAACCGCAATGAGTCAAAGGCACAACGACACAATGGTATATAGAACCACAGCTGGTAAACCACTATAAGCTCCGTAGCTGATAGAAGCCTGGCTGGAGAGTTTGCTGCGAACCCTGTGATCAGCCGCTGCCACTTCTGATGACGTCACCTATGACGTCATCACGTCCCGACGATCGTTTTGAATGGGCTAAACACGCTTCTTCAAGGGGAGGAGTATGCTTCCTGGCTAGATCGGGTCTTATTTATACAAACTAAGTCCCGCCCCCTATGAGTCATGGAGGCGTGGTTAATGCCCGTGATCCAATCGGGTCATATTCATCAATGACAGACTTCACTATCATGTTGTGTTTCAAGTATTGATTCTGGTAAGTGTACTGTCCGTGTGACATGTTTTTATTGATACATGTATTGGCTCCCAGGTATCGTAATAAAGGAGAGGGAGAGAGGACATCCCAGATGCGGTAAGTAACAGTGCAACCTCATATAGGAGTGCAAGGAGATGAAGTTGATGACCGAAGGATGAGAAAGGGTAGGAACAAGGGGAGAGGGGGGGGGGGAGGAGGGGGGAAAAGGGGGGGGGGAAGGAAGGAGGGGGAGGAAAGAGGGGGAAAGGGGCCACTTGAAATAGGTTCTTAATAACACTGGTATGGTAATTAATTAATTTATTATGATCTATACAGGATAAGGTGTGTTGAGTGGTACTACTTAACCTACAGTGAAAAAATGTATCATGAAAATAAATGTAAAAATAAATATAAAAATAAAATGTGTCTTTTATTGTGTGATTTACAACGTATGTGCATAAATAATTAATCAAATTAGGATTATCAGTGGTGTAGAAATGAGAACTAATAATTAAATTAACTAAATGACCTGCCCCTACTGGTAAATACAGGTCTTAGCATAGTTACTTATTGTATATACCTTGGGGGTGGGGAGGGTGGGAGGGGTGGGAGGGGGGCACTGAAGTTGTGTAATAAATCAAGATGGTATAGTAATTGATAGATTTATTTAGTTATGATCTATACAGGATAAAGGTGTACGAAGTGGTACTAACTAACCTACAGTGATTAATTGTGTCATGAAACCAAATAAAATAAAACATATCTATTATTGTGTGATTTACTACGTGTGTACGTAAATAGTTCTTAATATATCAAGGTATTATCAGTGGTGTAGGAGTGAAAACTAATAATTAAATGACCTGCCCCTACTGGTCAATACAGGTCTTAGTGTAATTACTTGCTATATACCTGGATCCCCTTTTAGAGTATTATCAATATTACTTGTCCGACTTAACAAAATTAATTATTCATTACCTAATGATAAAATTATTATGTATCTTATATGTATGCGGTAACTAGAACATCTATGTATTCCTATATACACTCCTTGATGGTATTGTATTGTAAATTATACAATGTTGCACTCTACAAAAAAGAGGAATATATAAAACCTTCATTGAGTCCCAGAGGAGATAGGGTTTGGAGTTCATAAATCCAACGACATTCTTTTTGAAGAAGTCGTTTGTCCCAGTCACCTCCTCTGGGATCTCTTGGGACATGCTCAATGCCACAGAAGTGCATACACTGGCGACACACTTTATTCGAGCTTGGCTAGTCCCACGAATTCGGGTATACCCGGGTGTATTGAGGTTTGTGACTGTTTTCTGCCCGAGTACATTGAGTTATTTTCCAAGCAGGGATTGAAGCATTTTATTCCCGCTGGCTGCAATACTGCACAGTATATATATATAAACTGCATTACAATTCATGAATTTATGCCATCTGGTAGACACGCGAAGCATTGCAGCCTATTAAATCCTAATCATTATCATTTAACAGATCAGCCGCCCATCAGCCAGGCATGAACCCAGGCTGGGAAGGCAAATGCAACGGGGCTTGTCAGAGGTTAGGAGTGGCGCATTCCAGGTATCTGCCAGGTACATACCGGGTATTTGCTCGAATAAAGTGTGTCGGTGCAGTAGCCCTTGAGTCTCCTTTATGATGTTGTATAATGTGTCTTTCTACCGGTGTATCTGTTGAATTACGTACATTGCCAATATGTTCCAAAACCCTGTTTTTAAGTTGTCTATGGGTTTTGCCAACATATTTCAGGCCACAGTCGCAGGTCATCAAATAAATTGTGCCAAAAGTAAGACAGTTGATGAAATCTTTAATTAAAAAAGTCCTAGTGTTTGATGAATTGGTGAACTGTTTTGTGATTAGCATAGAATGGCAGGCTTTACACTTAGAGCATGAAAATGATCCGCAAGGTTTTGTACCTAGCCACGTTTTCTTGTGAGTTTGTGTAAAGTGACTATGTACTAGTCTGTCTTTAATGTTGGTTCCACGTCTGTAACTAATAGTTGGATACCCTTTCAGAATCTTTTGTAAATCCTTTTCCTCTAATAGCACATGCCAATGTTTATGGAGGACATTTTTTACATCCCACCATTGGTTAGTATAAGTTGAGATGAATCGAATTATTTCTTCATGCGGTTCTCTCTTCTTCTTTATTAGCAATCTTGATCTAGGTTCCGTCAGGGCCCTATAATATGCTTTTTTAATCAGCTTGTTCCTGTAGCCTCTCATCTTAAACCTTAGTGACATTTATTTTGATTGTTTGGTGAACTCGGACGTGGTAGAGCAATTCCGGCGCAATCGTAAAAATTGACCTATTGGTATGTTATTCGTGATATGTCTCGGATGGTGGCTATTTGCCATCAGCAGCATATTTGTAACTGTAGGTTTCCTAAAAATAGTAGTTTCCACATTTCCTTCCATTGATCTGGAGATACAGAGATCCAAGAATTCATTTTTTTGTTTGTCTATTTGTGCTGTTAACCTTAGGTTATGTGAATTCTGGTTTAACTTACTAATAAACTCATTAAGTAAATCTTCTGTTCCTTTCCAAATCATGAAAATGTCGTCGATGTATCTGACCCACAATTACACTGACTCTGTGTATAGTTCTTGAGTTTCTATGAAGACTACCGTCTCCTCCCACCAGCCCAGATATAAATTGGCATAGGTGGGAGCACAGGTGGTCCCCATAGCTGTCCCTTGTACCTGATGGTACAGAGTGTTATGGAACAGAAAGAAATTGTGGGTCAGAACATAATCCAACAACTTGAGAACAAATGTATTATGAGGTATGCAGTCAGTGCCTCTTGCTCTCAGAAAGTGTTCTACTGCTGCAATGCCATACCCGTGTGGGATGCTCGAGTATAGTCCCTCCACGTCCAAGCTCACCAAAATAGTATTGGAATCCAAAATGATACCCTCAAGCTTTCTAAGTACATCTGTTGTGTCTCTTACATATGATGGCAAAATCTCTACAAAAGGGCGTAAGATTTGGTCAAGCTATACGCTTCCATTTGAGGTCAAATTGCCAATGCCGGACACGATTGGTCTTCCCGGAGGTGGTCTTGTTTTCTTATGTATCTTAGGTAAGTGGTAAAACGTGGCCACTTTAGGATTCTTTATCAACATGAAATTATATTCTTTTTGGGATATCAATTTTTGCTCCAGGCCTTCATCAAGTATGTCTTTTAATTGTCTAAGGTATGTGAGAGTAGGGTTACTCTGTAAGATTGGATAGCATTTCCCATCAGACAACAAGCGTTTGCATTCTTGTATGTAATCGTCCTGGTTCAAGACAACCACATTTCCGCCTTTGTCAGAAGGTTTTATAATGATGGTTTTGTCTTGTTCCAGGTCTCTTAGGGCTAATCTCTCCGGATAGGTAAGATTCTGATTACTTTTTAGGTTGGGGAGATCTTGTATATCTTTAGTTACCAGTTTATTAAAGACATCGACATTGGTAGTACAATTAGAAGGGGGTACAAAAGTGGAATTATTCTTGAGGTTTGTAAAGGGACCTTCGCCCGGGGGTCTGAGACTTTCTTCTTCTAGCTGTTCTAAAATATCAATCGTATCTAATTGTTGCGTATTTAATAATGCCATAGGGGTATTGGCATTTTGCCACTCTCTCTGTTTCTTGAAGAACTTGTGTAAAGTCAACTTTCTACAGAAGAGGTTTAAGTCTTTGACAAATTCAAAATGGTCTAGTTGGTTTGTGGGGCAGAATGACAAACCCTTGGATAGAAGACTGATGTGATCTTGATTCAAGCTTTTAGAGGAGAGATTGATCACCTGTGTCTCCTCATTCGTCTGCCCCTCCTGGGGAGTTCCTTGTATCCCCATTTTTCCCGGTCCCTTAGATAATCTTCCCTTCCCCCTCCTTGTCTTCCTCTTGTGGTGGGTATTGGGAAGAGACCCGGGTTCTCTAAAAAAGAGTCCACTCTTTGGGGTAGGAGAAAGGGGGCTACAAACCCTAAATTGGAAGTGTCTTGTTGTTATGTGCCTATATCTATCTCTGTATCACTAGCAGAGACCTCCCACTCCGTGGAAGATTCTTGAGTTTTAGGATAGGTATTATACCGCCGATGTCTGGTTTTAAAGTGTAAGATTTTTCCTACTTTAAAATCTTCGTAATCACGGATATATTTTTTGTGTTTTCTTTCTTTTATATCCTTTTTTAGTTTTTCTATATTTGTTTTTAATTTATTTTCCAGTGATTCAAAGGTTGGGTCAGATTTCCATTTATTCACATCTGTCAAGAGGGATTTAATTTCAGTTTTCACTGCTTCTAATTTTTCAGTTTCATGCTCAACTAATAAAACCATCAGTTGTGCTGAACAGTGAAGTAGAATTTTATTCCAATTGGCGATGAAGGTAGTATCAGGGTATATTAGGATATGCTATATTGTGGTAGTTATACCTTACCTTACCAACTGCGCAACAGCAAAACATATAGAGTTAAGACCACACATGTTTATTTGGTGAATATGACACAGCGAAACCTATCTACTGCACCGACACACTTTATTCGAGCAAATACCCGGTATGTACCTGGCAGATACCTGGAATGCGCCGCTCCTCACCTCTGACAAGCCCCGTTGCATTTGCCTTCCCAGCCTGGGTTCATGCCTGGCTGATGGGCGGCTGATCTGTTAAATGATAATGATTAGGATTTAATAGGCTGCAATGCTTCGCGTGTCTACCAGATGGCATAAATTCATGAATTGTAATGCAGTATATATATATATACTGTGCAGTATTGCAGCCAGCGGGAATAAAATGCTTCAATCCCTGCCGGAAAATAACTCAATGCACTCGGGCAGAAAACTGTCACAAACCTCAATACACCCGGGTATACCCGAATTCGTGGGACTAGCCGAGCTCGAATAAAGTGTGTCGCCAGTGTATAACCATTTCTCCATGGTGGGAACAGCATTAAGCTGAACTATTGGTTCACTACGCTATCTTTAATATATGGAATACTATACCTGTTAGGAATTATGTTATGAAGGATACTTGCCTGCTTTATGGTATCTACTTAGGCTGGGAATGATACTTACCTGCAGATCTGAATATTAGATTCCGAATTCAAGACGTTTATTGATAGCATTCTATCAGATATTAGTATCAATATACCCATTGTATTTTGTTTATCTTGCCACTTCACTACGGGGTTATTTTAATGTTTGAATGTGATTTATGTGTTTTTAATCTATATATTTGAATAAAACTTTATTATTTTTCCTGGCTAATCCGGTTTTGATAGGCTCATTTGACCTATCAACAGTATTTACCTGTTAGACCATTGTTTGTCTACTCATTGTATTCCGCACATTGAGTGCTCTACTGTGAGGGAACATTTATGAGAAGGGATAATAGACTATTTTTACTAAAACCAATAACTGCTGGGTCTCAGCACTAAAGCCATTACTTGGGCACTGGTCATGTACTGAGCAGGTGAGTTTGGGGTGATGTTGGTAAGCCTATTATCTGAGAAAGTTGGGGGTGGGCTAATGTAGGGATTACTGGAAGGTGCAATAAATTATAAGGCCTATAGGCAGGATGTCCTGGAATACATCCATTACTGTGGCCCTGCCAAAGTGTCACAGAAGGCATGGGGGTGGTATCAAGTTTCAGGTGGAACTTCTAGTGGTGGTGGTATCTTAAACCCCAGGGGTGTGCATAGTCTTTTTAAGTTAATTTAAGGTCCCATTTTACTCAGGATGGTCAATTATAGCCTGGCTGGGCTATGCAGACCAGTACCACCATAATATCTGTTCTAGTAGCCTAGCACTATTTGAGCTGTCCACCTTCCAGTGTCTACAATGAAATATTTTTTACCTCTGGCAAATTTGGAGCTGAAAAATTGTTTTTTTTCTTCCTGCATATCCTTTTAAATTCTTTTTAGTTTTTAAGTTATTTTAATGTAATTCCTTAATTGATTATATGCAAGCTTAATAATGTTAAATTTTAGCATTATTTTACAAATGTTTAGTTTTTTCAATAATTTTGTAAAATTCCCTAACCAAAACTTTATATATATATATATATATATATATATATATATATATATATATATACAAAAAATTCAGTCAGCACTCTGTAGTGAAAAATAGAGAAAAAGCAGATGCTAGTCCCATAGAGAACACATGATATACGAACCAATCCGAGGACCAGTAAGGAGACAGCAAACTGCACAGGGTTAATCCAAAGGTATGTATTCACAACATAAAAAACACGTAAGCCGACGTTTCGGTCTCACAGAGAGACCTTTCTCATGGCCCTGAGAAAGGTCTCTCTGTGAGACCGAAACGTCGGCTTATGTGTGTTTTATGTTGTGAATACATACCTTTGGATTAACACTGTGCAGTTTGCTGTCTCTTTACTGGTCCTTGGATTGGTTCGTATATTATAAATATATATATATATATACAGGCATACCCCCACATTAACATACGCAATGGGACTGGAACGTCATATACGTGCATAACTGATGTAAATAACGCATTTGTAACAGGCTCTATAGTCTCCCCGCTTGTGCACAGCTTCGGTACAGGTAGGGAGCTGGTATTGCTGTTCAGGACGTGCTGACAGGCGCATGCGTGAGCTGCTGTTTGCCTATTGGGCGATATGTCCTTACTCGCGAGTGTACTTAAAGTGAGTGTCCTTAAATCGGGGTATGCCTGTATATATATGTATATAGATGTATATATATATATATATATATATATGGGAGATGACATGCTAATGAGCACACAATGTGTCATCTTTTGCAACCCAGAATCCCTTGCTGCAGTGGGAGCACTGTATGTGAGGTGATAATGGTTGAAAGGCAGGGTTGCAGACCTGTCTAAGACATGTGAATGTGCTCTAAAGTGATATTCTTTATTGGCTACATGCTAACGGTGGAGGTTTTCTGTCGCCTTTTTCACCCACCATAACTTAAAAAAAATAAAAAATAAAAAATATATATATATATACATACATACATACATACATACATACATACATACATACATACATACATACATACACTCTGACAGGCACCATATGGATTGCATTGGGAAGCAGAAGGACTAGTTTTATAAGATAATTCTTCTGCCCACTTCAACCTACAAAATCATTTATTTAAAGTTGATATTTTATTGAAGTACTGTTTAATATGTTATTGTAATAAATGCTGATTGATTGGTTCATTGCATAAATTTATAGATATGTTTCAATTAAACTTTTAAGTAAACGTTTCCTGATATTGCACATTTTTGCAGATATTTTATTGGCACAAATACGTCTAGTATTATTAAATCTTGTTTTGATTTAAACATGTGTTTTATTTCTTCCGTTTACGTTAAGTGAGTAGTGGCTGGATTTGTTTCCTTGCTTGAAATCCTTTATATCCTGACAGCAAAAAAATTGCTTGGTTGGAAAGTTTTAAATAATTTCATTGACATCATGATTAAAACAATATATATATAAAACTAATTTATTGTGTTTATTTTTCCATATTTTCAGCTTTAATATCTGATATCCATACTGTAGACTTCAAAATGATTTATGGACAGGTTATGCATATAAATTAGGAGTATGATGCCTATTATACTTGGCACTTGCTGTTATTTACTTACAAAGATGGATCTAACTTGTCAGCGTCTGAATCTCCATTTCTCTAGCTGATGGCTGTTTTTTAAAATACAAAAAAGCTTGTCCAATAAAGCAATCATCAATCATGTGTCTGGTTTTCTTTCATTAAGTGTTTTAGCCTTTAAAACAAGCTGGTCTGTTGTTCAAATAATTAGGATCTGAAATTAATTATTACTGAAAAATGATTCAGATATGCATAAAAACACATTTGTAATTTGATTGCTGTGCTATGTTAACACACTAAGGCCTAGACATATCAAGCTCCATTAAAATGGAGTTAATAGTGCACCCGATGTGGGAATTAATGCGACCATTAATAATGCAATATTGATTGCATTACTAATATTTCTATCAAAGGCTTCTTTAATATCTATTATTAAAGTACGCTATGATAGAAATAGCATTAACCCGTTGGATGCCGATGACTACCAACGTATACCACAGGCATCAAAGGAGTAAATACAGTATTAACACTGGACAACTTTACACTACCTACTCCCCATGGTTACCTCAATGCCATGCAATTATTTACTAACTGTTAAGACAAACAAGAGGTTAACCCCTACCATCACCCCTCCTGGGTGCCTAATCACCCTATCTGGGACAACTACCCCAATCACCCACCTGCACTGCCCCCACTAACCCCCAACAAACCTAACCCCCGCCCCTCTGGACCAATGGTCAATAGCCCTATTAGATTCTTCAGAGGATCTGGTGAGAGCACAAGTCAAAATCATCCCCAAAAAAGAAAAATATATAAGAGTGCACAAATGTGTATAAACGTGACCCTAAATGGTCTTGGCACTTAAGGTATCCTACTTACAATACAGTATGTAAGTTTCAATAAAGCATATCCCAGAACAGTGGCAGTGTCTTCATAGTGGGGGTATACCTCAGGGTAAATAGATGAAGGAGTTCATGGTGCAGATCAAACATACTATAGTGCCCACGAGTATTCTCAAACAAATCTGGAGCAATCACCAAAAAGACCCAAGTACATACTGGGTACATGCTGGGTACATGCTGCAACATTTCAGTGACATTTCTGCAGACAGACTAATGGCCTATAGGGAAAAAAATGATTGTAACGGTGCTTACTTATAACAATGTCCTAAAAAAGTGAACTGTGTATAACAATGTGTTTTAAAGCAAATAGCAGAATTAATATCTATAAATAAATTACAACGTGAACTGTGATCTATTAGTTAATCATGTGATAAATCCACCACCCAGTGTAAAAGGTGCTAATAGAAAAGCTACTCAAAACCCTTGTAAAGACTGTTCTCTTAGTCTTTTGATTGCAGAATTCCTCAGAGATTCAGGGGAGCGCCAATGTTCACGTGATTATATGCAAAAGAAAAATAAAGGCAACATAGTGTAATACAGTCTCAACTCATTCTTTCTAATGAAAAGGTAATTCACTCACAATTTTCCTTTTAAAAATCAGGCATTACAGAGACACTCCTCTCTCTGATTAGAGCAATGAACATGGATATCCACAGGTGTAGACCCCTTTCACTTCCTCTCCACCACCGCACGAATACCCAGAAATAATAAGAAATACCACAATAGCGCAATAACGTCTTAAAACGTATTGGAGATCATCACAGATAAAACATATGGCTGTGCACTCACATAAGGAATAATAGGTACAGTCATTGTACGAAATCCCGATAAATAAAGCACTTCACCGGTACACAGTGTGTTTCTTCCCTCTGCTTCTCTGCTCCCATCAACGTCACATCCGGTTGACACAGGGCTAAGGGCGGAAGTGCTATAAAGGGGATCTCTGGCTGCCAGGACCTTGCAACTGAGACTTGCACAGACTGGATGCTGGTAGCAAGGTTATATATGGTGTCTCAAAAAAACTAGGATATTAAACACATGGGGAAAGTATCTATAATGTCCTTAAGGTAGGAAATAGTATTCCGGAATATAATATTGGAATTCAAGTAATATATTCAATAGAATTCATTTGAGGAAAGGAATAATATACAGAAAATTGTGCGCAAACAGAGTAAGCCTTAAACTGCGTAAAGGTAACTAGTGACACAAATAATAAATGAAATAACTAACACCCTTGAGTTCACAATTGTGAAAAAAGTAAAACACATACAGTACTATGCAGGTTAACTGGAGAGCGTCTGCAGCTGAATAATGGAAGTGGCTGAACACCCCCGAAACACTGGAAAGATAAAAAGAAAACAGCGCAATACGCTCATAGTGAAGTATATCAAAAATATTTTATATTATAAAAGGGAAAAATATTCTGCGTACATCAAGTAGATAGAACATAAGCATCTCATGTGTTTAACACATATGTTACTGTAAGCGGACGCTCACAGAGGTATGCAAGGGAGACTGATTATAGTGAAATTAAATAAGCCTTTTATTGCGCCTGTTTCCTTAACATCAGGAAACCATCCAAACAAGGGGTAAACAAAGCTTCTATTCACTTGGGAGTATTTCTAGTGAAATACTATGCAGTTCACAACTCCCTTAGATAAGCATGTCTCCCAGCCCCAAACATATAGCATGAAATAAGCAGATATAGAAAGTCTCATAAATGAAAGTCTTATCTGTTCCTTGTGGTTTGGAGGGAAAATCTTCTCTGTCCCTGGTTTAGCTGCCTTTTCCTCAGGGTGTGTCAGCATTCAGGTTTAGAAGTTTTCCCTGTGTCTTGAAAGCAGCTCTGCCGTGTCTTCTGGCAGGGCTCAAGACAAGTTGTGAGAGTCAAAGACAATCTCTGCTCTGTCTTCAAGGTCAGCTCAGGTATGAGCTAAGGAGTCTCACTTCCTGTCTCAAAAGACAGGCTTTTGTAAGCAATCTAATCAGGCAGGTGGTGTTTGTTAATTGACTACCAGCAGTTAACCACCACACTTCTGGATTAGAGGCACATTACTTGAACAGGGATAACTCCCCTGTTACATACCTCCCCTGTTTGTGGGAAGCTCGGGCTTGCCACGGCCAAAGCCCATCCTTCCATTCTAGATATCTCTGTGACTTGAATGAGAGTGGATGGAGGAAGAGGACTCTCAGTCCTGCTGGGATTGGAGACCTTTCTCCAGTTTATTCATGTCTCCTCCTGCAGGTGCTTGAGATCAGCACCACTCAGTCGCTCGAGAAGGACTTTTTCTAAGTATAGTCTTTTTTCTACGTGCGCGGTCATGAGATTTCCCTCGCGTCAGGTGCTCATCTTATTGTAGGCATACTGTATGGCAGCAGTTGCAGAGCGTTTAAAAAAAGCCCTTTGAGTTTTCCACTCTTGAAGCTGTCTCTCTGCCCTTTTCCCACTCAATGGGGTTGCTAGTTCAGCCTCTTTGAGGTTAAGTTGCAATTCCACACCCGCTTCCAGAGAATGTCCCATCTTTTCAGCTTTATCAGCTAAGGATTCTTCTGGTTTTGATTCAGCACGTGTACCTTCTTTTGTTGCCTGTTGGGTGGCTGAAGGTTTTGCTAGTGCTTGTTTAGGTGGTTCAAATTTTGCAACCTTGTCTTTCAGATGAGCGGTATTCCCAGCTCTCACTGTACCCTTGTCTTGATGGGTTTTTGAGGCTGTGGGATACTGACGCTTAGTCAGGGTCAATACTTGTCCTTGTAGGACTGTAATCTCATCCACGAGAGATCCCTGTTTTTTGAGTGCATCTTGCAAGTCTCTTCTCAGGGAATTTATCTGCACGATTTGCTTTCTCTGAGCTTGCTTCCACATTTTTATTGCATTGTGAAGCACTATGAATTTCTTTGCTCGGGCCACAGTTACTTGTTTTAGTTTCTGGACCTTCTTGTGCTCCCTTTTGTGCCGGGTCACCTGGGTTCTAAGCTTGGCCTCTAGCGATGCTTTGGTGATGCTCAGGGTAGCCTTCAGTTTCTCATGCTGCTTTGCGGGACATACTGGGTCATCAGACGTTCCTGCAGCACTTGAATTTCTTTAACAGCCTGCAGATTTTCTTCCTGCAGAGTTCGCTGCTTCTCCTCGGCCTTCTCGAGGTGCGTACGCAGACCTTGCAGTTGGTTCTGCAGTCGGTGCTCTGCTTCAAACTTCCCACCTTCCAAAAGTCTATTTATTTCCTTAAGCTCGTGTAGCTTTTCATTCTTTTCCTTGACTTCGTCTGTCAGCTGAAATTTTTCTTCTTTGAGTTTTAAGTTTTTTTTTTGTAATATTAAATGTTCTCCTTTTTCAGTCTCTGTACTATTCAGGGCCTCTTTGCAGTCCTCCTTCCATTTACGCACATCTCTGCTTTGAGAATGACAGTCTCCTGGCGTGAGACATCCTTCTCTAGGTATAGGGTCTGAAGCTCCTTCTGGGAGACTTGGAGATTTGTATTAAGATTGACAATCGTTTTTTTAGAAATGTCCAGCTCCTCAGTGAGACTGTGTAGTTCCTTTCTGGAAATTTCCAGGTCTGTGCGGCAGCTGTTGGTCTCATGATGTGAGGCATCCAGGGCTCTGCTCTTTCTGAGATACGTCCACCTCTATCCGGACACTGTTGACCTCCTGTTGTGAGGCATTCAGCTCTATGCGAAGAGTGTGAACCTCTTGCTGGAAGACTGTCATCTGCTTCAGTGCCTCCTCATACTTCCGCTTTAGCGTAGCCACCATTTTTTCAGATTGGCTCTGCTTTTCATCCATGGCGGAAATAGTAGCGTTTGCAGTATCTAGCTCAGTCTTGAGATCGTCCAATTCTGTCCTGGCTAAAGAGTAAATTGTGAGCACATCTTTTTGTAGCCTCACGTTATTTTTCTGTAGCTCTGTGTAACCATCTTCCTTTTGTTTCAATTGTTTCAATTGTTCAAGGAGCATATCACAGTCATGCCTGGCATTTTTAAGTGTGTAGAAATGTGACTCTCTTAGTTGATCTGCCCCTACTGGTCAATGCAAATCTGTGATTTCCCTTTTTAACCCATTGTGTAAGAAATAAGATATATATAGAGGTGCAACCTGGAAAGTGTATGTACTGTGTAGGAGTGATCTACCCCTACTAGTCAAAATAGATCAATAAACTCCATTTTATAACCCATTGTGTGATAATAGCATAATTGTATATAATATAGTGTAACCTAAAAATGTATGTATTGTGTAGGGGTGATATAATTAACCCTTAATATAAAACAAATAATTAGTGATCCTTCTTCCAATCTGAAATTATTGTATGATATAACCGTTAAATGGATATAGTGTATTATACATATGCTGAATAGATAAAACCCTCATTGAGGCCTTCTGGATACAGTGTATTCAGTTGGAAAATCCAGTGGCATTCTTGTTGCAATAAACGTTTATCCCAGTCACCCCCTCTGGGGCCTGGGACAATGTGTTCAATTCCTACAAAGTGGATGGTCTTAGTATTCCCATCATGTAGTTCGTTTACATGTTTTGCAACTGGTTTGTCACGTGCATGTCGTATATCTCCTATGTGCTCTAGGATCCTAGTTTTAAATTGTCTCCTTGTCTTTCCTATGTACATCTTTCCACAATCGCATATGATCTGATATATTACTCCCATAGTTTGTCAGTTTATGAGGCTTTTGAAGTTATATGTTACAGTCTTTGTAGAGTTAGTAAATGTTTTCGTCTTGGGGACAAAATTACATGCTTTGCATCTTGTGCAAGGATAGGATCCTACAGGTTTCTTTCCTAACCATGTTTTGTTTGGATGTATTTGGAAGTGGCTATGTACCAATTTGTCTTTTATGTTTGTGGCCCTTCTATAGCCTATTTGTGGTCTTGTTGCGACAAAGAATCAATAAACTTTTCCCATTTAAAAAATATATATCTCGGTTCTTAATTATTTATTCATCTCAGCTTCTAATTTGTCCATCATCATCAATTTATTCAGATAATCATTTAAAATATCTACCTTGCTGCAAGCAAAACAATCTCTGCTAGCCTTGGGACATTGTTCCTTACATTGACCTCTTTCCAACTTTCCATATTTCCAAATAGCAAGGCTAAGGAGTATTTTATTGTAGTTACCCCAATAACTTCTTGTATATACTGCAGAACTTTATCCCAAAAATCAGAAATAACATGGCAATCCCACAAACAGTGTTTTAAATCTGCTCTTTCCTGGTAGCCCTTTGGGCTCTTATTTTTAGATTTCTCTATCAACTTATAATTGATATCAAAAGCATAATAAGCCCTATGCAGTATCTTATTTTGCATCTCTATCCACTCCTCTGAAATCTGCTTCAATACTATGTAATTGTAGCCCTGGGTAGTTTTGGGCCATTATTCTGTTCTCCTCCTGGCAGTAAAGCCTAGTAAGGGTAGGTTTGCCAGGAGTAATCATGGGTTTTCCCCACACATGCAGCTCAGTGAGTCAGAGAAGGTGGGCAATCAGGCCTGCTGTCCAATCAGTTTTAGTGAGTTGCACTTCCTGATTTAGTCAGTTGGTCTCTACCTTTGAGAGAGACAGGTTCACCCATACTAAGCTGTCAGGGCTCTGGCAGGCTTGAGGCCCTCCCTCTGGGGAGAGGTGGGGAACCATACCTCCTATTCCACAAGGGGATAAGGGAAGAGCAAGGACCACTCTTGGTGCCCTTTGGCTGGGAGTAGGATCCAGGGACATCCTGAGGGTGGATACCCTAAGAACTGCTGTCATCTGTGGCTGCTGAATCCTGGAAGAGCAAATAAAGATCCTGTGTTTTACCTATACCTTCCTGGCCTAAGACTGAAGTCTATTAGGAGGAGGGGGACAATAATTCTTTTGCAGAGACTTCACCCTATACAGCTGGGGGCTGCATGAAATGAGGCGCTGCACCTGTGAGTAGAATTTGGGCAAGACTCCAGAAGCCTGTCCTGTTATTCCCCTATACCAGCATGCGGGAGACCCAGGGTCTCCTGTTACCAGCAGGTATGCCCCACACAAAGCCATGTGACCAGAGTAGTATTTCCTCTAGGGGACCCTATGTGAGATTGGGTGGCGGAAACAGAGTTACATAATAAAAAATAAATAATAACATTGCGATCGCCTGTTATTGCTGTGCAGGGAGAAGGACATTTTTTGTCTGCTTTCACTGCGCAGCTCTTCCAGACTGGTGCAGCCCAGTAGGATTAACACAGTGAGAGTCCCATTCAGAACTAGGGACACCCACAGTTTTAATCCTGATGGGAAATTCCACCTTGGTCTGCACTTGGCTGTGATCACTCCACGCTTGTTCCGCGGTTCACCTGTTCAAGTGCAGGGCAAGGTGGAGATAAATCTGACTAAGAATATACCTAAATGTACCTAAACACCAAACCACTGACCTCCAGACTGGTAAAAAAAACTGTGAGTTCATTAGGGTCAAAATCCTACAACCATTACCCAAGGAATAGGAAGCTGCCATGAACTCAAGGGCAGGTGGAAAGAAACAGTCCATGTAATCAGCATGGATCGAAATGGGTAGAGAAAGGGGGAGTGTATCCAAATAATAGAATATCCAAGGAGAGGAGGTGGGGTAGGGAAAGAATAGGACAATGTATGTCCTCTTACCCCGCTGGATGTACCCTCTAGTGTCCTCCTCCCTCGTGGGAAGGAAGTGCAGCAGTCATGACGGAACGGTTACTACTCACGGGTTAGGCAGTAGGGAAATCACCTCTCACCGCTCCACATACGCTCCACACCGAGCTCCCGCGACCGTCCTCTGCAGTCAGGTTGCTCTCCACATCCGCCGTGTAAACTCCTCCTTCTCCCCCAGTATGGGTGCCTCCGAAGGCCAAATGCATGTACAAGGATAAACAGGCTTCAGGGTACTCCTGAGACGATCCGGATCTCTTGTGGGTAAAATGAAAAAATTGTGGTCCCAGAGTAGAGTATACAGTAGATGAAAAATATTTATTGCAACATACAAAGGTGAACAGTAAAATACCTCCCACGTGTTTCAACCAACAACTGGTCTTTTCTGCTTGAGGAAAGGAGAAAGACCAGTTGTTGGTTGAAACACGTGGGAGGTATTTTACTGTTCACCTTTGTATGTTGCAATAAATATTTTTCATCTTTACTCTACTCTGGGAACACGATTTTTTCATTTTACCCACAAGAGCTCTGGATCGTCTCAAGAATGCCCTGGAGCCTGTTTCTCCTTAGCCATTACCCAAGCCAAGAACCAATGAACCAGGCTAAGCTTATGCAACCAGAAAAATAATTCACACATCAAAGAAGTGCCACTATGATAAGTAAATCAAACATGACATTGCAAATGCTTGATTGCCCACTGATCAATATGTTTTACAGTATGCCCATTACCCCATAGTCCAATCTGCAAACTGAAAAACTAACAAAACATTAATAATTATCAAAATGTGCTCCTTGTCCTTAAACAATTTAGATAAACATGATTTTTTGCAGCATATTTAAACCTTGTATGCAAGGATACCTGTGTAGGAATAGGAGTAATACATTAGCATCCCTTATTGAATGTATGCATTTATTGATTATTATATTTTGGCTTGCGTGTACTGATTGATCTGTGTGGTTGATTGAAGTGCTGGTTGGTTAAAGTGTGTGCAGTTAGAACCAGAAGCAGTTAAACAAGGTATAGTTATTGAAGTACAGTTTACTGTTTGTACTTCTAAACTTCATAGTTGCTAGAATGAGCAGGATTGAAAATGCCACTCAATGCACATCTTGCCACATGTATGTGCACTTGGAGCAGCTGTTCCAAGGAGCATACCGCTGTGAGAAGTGTGAGCAGGTGGTCTCTTTAGAATCAGAGATTGCTGATCTGAAGAGGCAACTTGCAATATTGAGGGACATTGGCAATCTTGAAAGGGAATTAGAGCTCACTGAGCAGGCCCTTGCTTCGACTAGTGGTGCAGATGGTGGTGCTTTTAGTGAGGAGCAGGAGGTAGCTTAGTTGCTGTTAGTAAGGAGCAGGTAGGTAGCTGGGTGACAGTTAGAAGGGGCAATAGGGAGAGGCAGGTCGTTTCTGAGCTGACACATCCCAATAGATTTGCCATGTTGAGTGAAGATATTGGGAATGTTGGGGCAGAAATGGCAAGGCTGGGGGAGACTAATTCCTCTAGCAGCCAGGGGAATAATTCCTCCAGCACAGTGGGGACTCAGGATGCTCAGATGCAAAGAAAGATTGTGGTGGTAGGGGGCTCCATTTTTAGGAAGGTAGATAGGGCAATCTGTTGCCGGGACCGCATGAACCGAACAGTTTGTTGTCTCCCGGGTGCTCGAATTCGGCACATTGCGGATCGGGTAGACAGATTGTTGGGGGGGGGGCTGGTATTGACCCGGCGGTCTTGGTACATGTTGGCACCAATGACAAAGTTAGAGAAAGATGGAGGGTCCAAAAAATGATTACAGGGATCTAGGCCAAAAGCTTAAGGCAAGGACCTCCAAGGTAGTATTTTCTGAAATACTACCAGTGCCATGCGCTACCGCAGGGAGACAGTCAGAGATCAGGGAGGTTAATGCATGGCTAAGAAAGTGGTGTAGGAAGGAGGGGTTTGAGTTTTTAGAGCACTGGGACTCCTTTTCTGAGAGGTGTCATCTATATTCTAGGGACGGATTGCACCTCAATGAAGAGGGATCTACTGTGCTAAGGGGGGAGAATGCTAAAAAGGTTGGAGGAGATTTTAAACTAGGATGGAGGGGGGAGGGGAATGAAACAGATAATGAACTAAATGGAATAGATGAGGATACAAGGTGGTATGGAGGTAGAATGGGGCAAGTGCAAGTTTGACAAGCAGTGAGATACCCATAGTAAATAGAGATAATAATAGAAAACTTCTAAAGACTAAACCAAGTGGGAGCAGAAAGGAAGGAGCAGATAAGATAATAGTACAGGCTGAAAAAAAACTTCAATACATGCTTGCTAATGCAAGAAGCCTGACAGATAAAATGGGGGAGCTTGAATTAATAGCTACAAGGGAGCAGTATGATATCATAGGCATTACTGAAACATGGTGGGATGAAACTCATGACTGGACAGTTAATTTAAAGGGGTATTCTCTTTTTCGGAAGGATCGAACAAATAGAAGGGGAGGTGGAGTATGTCTATATACTATATATATGTTAAACCAGATCTAAAACCTATTATAAGGGATGATGTCTATGAAGGGAATGATGAAACTGTAGAGACCTTGTGGATAGAAATTAGCAGTGGAGGTAAAAGTATAAAGAAAATGTTTGTGGGAATATGCTATAAACCACCAAATATCTGTGAGATTGAGGAAGCTAAAATACATTTGCAAATGGAGAAGGCATCAAAACTGGGTCAAGTTTGCATAATGGGGATTTTAACTATCCAGACATAGACTGGGGGCAATGAGATTAGCATTACAACAAAAGGAAACAGGATTTTGGGGGTGCTTAAAGATAATTATATGACCCAAATTATTGAGGAACCAACCAGGAGAGGGGCAGTTCTGGATTTGGTCATATCAAACAATGTAAAAGTAATAACAAATATTCAAGTCCTGGAACATTTGGGTAACAGTGATCATAACATGGTCTCATTTGAAATAAATTATCAAAAAACAGATTACTTGGGTTCAACAAAGACTTTAAACTTTAGAAAGGCAGATTTTAATAAACTGAGGTCTAATCTAGTAGTAATATAATGGGATGATGTTTTTGCAGGGAAAAATGTAGAAGATAAATGGGCAGTCTTTAAAACATTGTTAGAAAAGCACACTTATCAGTGTATACCCTTGGGTAATAAGTATAAAAGAAATAAGTCAAAACCAATGTGGCTAAATAAACAGGTAGGGGAGGAAATGGATAAGAAGAGGAAGGCGCTTAGATTCTTTAAGTCAGAAGGGACAGAGACATCGTATCAGAATTATAAGGAATGTAACAAAAATTGCAAAAGGGCAATTAAATTAGCAAAAATGGAAAATGAAAAAAGGATTGCAATAGAAAGTAAGGTAAACCCTATAAAGTTCTTTACGTACCTTAATAACAAAAAAATGACAAAAGAAACTATAGGACCCTTTCAGTGTGAGATGGGTAGGCATATTATTGGAGATAAGGAAAAAGCAGAGGTATTAAACAAATTCTTTGCCTCTGTGTTTACCAGGGAAGAATCAAGTTCAATAGTAGCGCCACAGGAGGAAGCCACAACCTCCATATTAATGACCAATTGGTTAACTGAGGAAGAAGTTCATAAGCGACTTGAAAAAATTAAAGTAAATAAGACACCTGGCCCTGATGGCATACATCCAAGAGTTCTCAAGGAGTTAAGCTCAGTAATAGCAAAACCATTATATTTAATATTCAAGGACTCCATTTCCACAGGCTCAGCTCCACAAGATTGGCGTAAAGCAGATGTGGTGCCTATATTTAAAAAGGGAGCTAGATCACACCCGGGGAATTACAGACCTGTAAGCCTGACTTCAATAGTAGGGAAACTACTTGAAGGTTTAATACGGGATAATATTCAGGAATACCTAATGGAAAACAAAATTATTTGTAATAGTCAGTATGGATTTATGAAGGATAGATCTTGCCAAACTAACCTTATTTGTTTCTTTGAGGAGGTAAGTAGGAATTTAGACCAGGGTAATGCAGTTGATGTGGTCTACTTAGATTTTGCAAAGGCTTTTGATACGGTTTCACACAAGAGGTTGGTGTACAAAATAAAGAAAATTTGGACTCAGTAATAATATATGCACCTGGATTGAAAACTGGTTAAAGGACAGACAACAGAGGGTTGTCATAAATGGAACTTTTTCAGGTTGGGCTAAAGTCGTGAGTGGAGTACCTCAAGGATCGGTACTGGGACCCCTGCTTTTTAACTTGTTTATTAATGACCTTGAGGTTGGGATCGAGAGCAAAGTCTCCATCTTTGCTGATGATACTAAATTGTGTAAGGTAATAGAATCAGAGCAGGATGTCATTTCTCTTCAGAAGGACTTGGAGAGACTGGAAACGTGGGCAGGTAAACGGCAAATGAGGTTTAATACAGATAAATGTAAGGTTATGCATTTGGGATGCAAGAATAAAAAGGAGACTTACAAATTAAATGGAGATATATTGGGGGAATCCTTAATGGAGAAGGATTTAGGAGTGCTTGTAGACAGCAGGCTTAGCAATAGTGCCCAATGTCATGAAGTAGCTGCAAAGGCAAACAAGATCTTATCTTGCATCAAACGGGCAATGGATGGAAGGGAAGTAAACATAATTATGCCCCTTTACAAAGCATTAGTAAGACCACACCTTGAATATGGAGTACAATTTTGGGCACCAATCCTAAAAAAAGACATTATGGAACTAGAGAGAGTGCAGAGAAGAGCCACCACATTAATAAAGGGGATGGACATTCTAACTTATGAGGAGAGGCTAGCTAAATTAGATTTATTTACAATAGAAAAGAGGCGTCTAAGAGGGGATATGATAACTATATACAAATATATTCAGGGACAAAACAAGGAGCTTTCAAAAGAACTATTCATCCCACGGGCAGTACAAAGGACTCGGGGCCATCCCTTAAGTTTGAGAAAGGAAATTTCACCAGCAACAAAGGAAAGGGTTCATTACAGTAAGGGCAGTTAAAATGTGGAATTCATTACCCATGGAGACTGTGATGGCAGATACAATAGATTTGTTCAAAAAAAGGTTGGACATCTTTTTTAGATGGGAAAGGTATACAGGGATATACCAAATAAGTATACATGGGAAGGATGTTGATCCAGGGATTAATCCGATTGCCAATTCTTGGAGTCAGGAAGGAATTAATTTTTCCCCTTAATGGGGTTTTTTTGTTTGCCTTCCTCTGGATCAATAAGTAAGTATAGATACAGGCATACCCCGGTTTAAGGACAGTCACTTTAAGTACACTCACGAGTAAGTACATGTCGCCCAATAGGCAAACGGCAGCTCACGCATGCGCCTGTCAGCACATCCTTAACAGCAATACCGGCTCCCTACCTGTACCGAAGCTGTGCGCAAGCGGGGAGACTATAGAGCCTGTTACAAATGCGTTATTTACATCAGTTATGCACTTATGTGACGATTGCAGTACAGTACAAGCATCGATAAGTGGGGAAAATGGTAGTGCTTCACTTTAAGTACATTTTCGCTTTACATACATGCTCCGGTCCCATTGCGTACGTTAATGCGGGGTATGCCTGTATAGAATAAAGTATCTGTTGTCTAAATTTAGCATAGGTTGAACTTGATGGACGTACGTCTTTTTTCAACCTCATCTACTATGTAACTATGTAACTATATCAATCACTGTCATTGTCATCATTATCGGACAGCAATTAACTTTCTACATAAATAGACAGATACCTCCACCTGGTAGAGCTGCAAAGAGACAATGCGTCTCCATGCACAGCTCTTACAGGCGATCATGCAGTTTAAATATTCATTTTAATACTAGTGTACGGGAGCAGGAGGTTTCCTGAGCTGAAACACATGGATTTCAACCTCGGGGACCCCCTGCTTCCCAAGATACAGGCTCCGGTATGGGATGCGGGTATTCCCACCACGCGTCACGTGACCGGGGGATTTGAATATTGCAGGAGATACCGCACCCCATAATGGGGCCTGTAACTCGGAAAGTTGTGGGTCCCCGAGGCTGAAATTTATGCGGTTCAGCTCTGGAGACCTCCTGCTCCCGCACACTAATATTAAAAAATAAATACATAAAACCATTACCGTAGCAGATAGCTGTGGTAATGAAGCTGTGTTGTGATTTATGCTAATAGTGTACGGGAGCAGGGGTCTTTTGAGCTGAACCGCATTTATTTCAGCCTCGGGGACCCCCTGCTTCCCGAGTTACAGGCCCCGGTATGGGGTACCATTATCCCCTGTGTGTTTAAATCTCCTGCGTCAGATAACCGGGCGATATAAACATTGCAGGGATACCGGCACCCCATACCGGGGCCTGTATCTTGGGAAGCAGGGGGTCCCCAGGCTTTAATCACTGTGGTTAAGCTCAGGAAACCCCCTTCTCCCATACACTACATTAACATTAATATTTAAACTGCATGATCGCCTGTAAGAGCCGTGCATGGAGACGCACCATCTCTGTGCAGCTTTTCCAGGTTGTGGTAGCTGTTTATTTATGTAAAAAGTTAACACGGGAAGCTGGGGGTACCCAAGGTTGAAATTAATGCGGTTCAGCTCAGAAGACCCTCGCTCCCATACGCTATTATTAAAAATCACATTAAAGCAGCTTCATTACCTTAGCAGATATTATCCCAGATATAGATCATAGTGCATTTGCCCATTAAAAATAAAACATTACCCAGCCATCATAAAGTAAATAAAAGTTGCACATACCCCTGGCAGGATGAAGGCTTTCTTCGTCTTCCTCCCCGTACTTGTCACCCGTTAGCAGGAACAATAGAAAACAAACTAATGTCCACTAACCCTTAATTACCTTTGCAGTTTGTAACTGCTATAATAATTAAGGGGTTTAAACCCATTCCCCGCTACCCACCTGGGAGGCCTAACCACCCTCCAAGACAGAAGAAAGAACAAATGAACAAAAGTTGAGGAGCATTGCATTAAGGATCAAGAGGTTCCTACTGCAGTCGGAATCGGAGAGTGACGATAGCAAAGGCAAGAAAAACATTGCATGTATGTTATTTTTGTATTTTTGTTTTATTTATTGTATATATTTTTTATTTTTTAGGTTGCCCATTGACTGCCAATGTGTTTATCTAAGCCCCATTATTTGTATAGATATGCACTATGACAAACATTTTGCAAATGGTTGTTTTTATTTAATTGTTATGTATTGTATTTGTGCTGATTGTTTTTATTTAAATGTTTTAGTTTGTGGTTCTTTTTTTTAATTGATTTGGTTTTGTGGTTGGTTTTATTTAAATATTTTGGCATTGTGGCTGTTTTTATTGAATTATTTTGGCTTTGTGGCTGTTTTCATTTAATTGTTTAGGATTTGTAGTTGGTTTTATTTAATTGTTTAGGATTTTTGTTGATTGTTTTTTTTAGGTTGCCCAGTGACTGCCATAGTTTCAAAGCATGCTCATATTAAATGGGCATAGTTTAAGACTGCCAATAAATGGGTTTCGGGGTGATGTAGTTTCCCCAGGGAGGGTGGTTAGGCCTCCCGGGTGGGTAGCGGGGTATGGTGTTAACCCATTAATTAATATAGCGGTTACTAACCACTAAGGTGATTAAAGGGTTAGTGGCTATCAGTTATTTTTTTGTCCACGGAGGGGATGGGGAGGAAGACGAGTTTTTCCTTCATCCTGGCAAGGGTAATTAAAACTTTTATTTACTTTGTGCTGGCTGGTTTTATTTTTATTGGGGAAATGCATTATTTCTAGATAATAGTAATTTTGCCCTTTAATATACTGTATGTATTAGGGTTGGGGGTGGAGGGGGGTTAAATGTATGTATTGCACTGTAATGTTTTTGTTTTTTTTAATGGGGAAATGCACTATTAACCATCTTTGGTTTATAGCACTTTTACTCATTCCTATTGTTGGTACAGGGGGTGGGTGACGGTGGTAGTTACCCCTAGATGGTGGTTTAGGTCTTGCCGGAGGGTAGTGTGAGGAGTTAACCCCTTCATTACCTTAAGGGTTGTAACTGTTAAGGTAATGAAGATGTTCACTTCTATTGCCACCCTCCAACAAGGCCTAAACACCCACCCTGAGGCAACTACATGCTTCACCCACCCCCTGTACAAATAGCAAAGCAGTACCTGCTACTTAACCTTTTCTTTACCTTAGTGGTTAGCCGCTAAGATAATGAAACTGGCTATAATTGCATTTTTATTGCACAGGATTGATACCGGAGGCTGGCAGGGACCCCTAGAGACCTGCTGGAACCCCCGGGGACACTCGGGCCCTCCTGGAGCTGTGGCAAAGGATCTCCAGTGGGCCCCAGGGATCCCCAGGGGTTTCTGGGGTCCCCTCGGGTCTCTGGGGGTCACCGTCTGCCTCCAAAATCAATCCTTAAATGCTTTTATGCATCTTGCAATATCTTTAGCACCAGCCTTTAGCTGGCGCCAAAATATTGCAAGTTTTTATAGTACGATATGCTTATCACTGCTTAGTGAATAGCTTTTTTTGGCTTTTCATATGTTAATTTTTTGCCACAGTGTTATAGTACTATAAAAAGCCATTATAGCGCGATACTGCACTGTTTGCGAAGCTTATTGAATAGCAAAGAGCAATTTCACACTATAAGGGCATTTATTGTACTATAAGCCACTTATTGAAGTTTAGTGAATTAGCCCCTTAGTCTGAGAGAGACACATATTGGGATCTACACGATTGGTAGGAATGAAACCAGTTCTCCTATTCCAGAGCACTGGAGTTTGTTTAACAAGATAACATGATCAACAGTATCAAAATCCTTAGCAAAATGTAGAATTATATGAGGCAAGATCAGCAAAAGTAAACTGGTCTGCAATGAGATTAGCAGAAATGGTCCCTTGTTACAATCCTTAAACAACAGACCCCTGTAAAAACTCATGTTGATCAAACTAGTTCAGGCCACAAGCTGCCACAAACCATCGCACCCCATGTTCCTATCAGCTGACTCGGATAACGGGCACTTGATGTTCCAAAACATTGAGCTGTCATGTGGATTGGACATGCTAACTGAGAGCCAAACAGCACCCAACATTGACAGGACATGGTCTCAAGAACACCCCATGAGGTACTGATCAGCGAGGGACCACAGGATGACCAAACGTCAGGCCTATGGGAAAGTCCTCAGATGGCTCCAACCACTTTCAGGGTGCACCACTTAAAAGGGGAACACCACTCAGCAGGGACACACCACTCATATCCCCCTTGCATTGGCAAGGTAGCATTGGCATCTTAAGAGTGATGCATTTGAAGTGATCATTTTAAGTGACAATAATAGTTAGACTATAGTTTGACTAGAGGTGACTGGGGACTGCATCCTTTCTGCAAACTTTTCCTCAAGTAAACAAACGGTGAGCTTATATAACCACACTTTGATCCCATGCTTGTTAACCTGCATATTTTAACCCCACACCCCTTTATTACTTATTTCACTGCAGCCTCTCCAAAACTGACTGCACAAAATTAACTCCCACACCAACTCAGCCCACTGAAACCCAGAACTGACTCTAGCATTGCAATGCAGCAAAACATTTGACAAGAAACAGGCACACCCCTGCTGTTTAGTCTGCACACACTCACTTTGCTCACAACAGCTCCATGCAGCACTGTCTACCTCTGGCATAATGAACCTGCTATGTATCTTAACTTTTTTCTTTCTCCTGGCCTCATGGAGATGTTACTCCCTCTATCCACTACAAACTCCTCCATCCTGGCCCACACCCAACATCACCATACACCCTGGACTACTCAAAAGCCTTTCACTATCTACGGAATGTTGGTGGAGAACTCTAAAAACCAGCACACCAACCACTGCTCGCTCTAATGGCAAACACCACAAATTTACAAGTTCCAAACCACTACCCAAATTCCTACTCGTACTGTTACTCTCTTTAGCAGGTGATATTGAACCTAACCCAGGTCCTGCCATTTCAAATCTGTCCCATGCCCCTGAGAATTCCATCTTTAAATTCCAAAAAGGGCTATCTGTCGCCCATATAAATATCTGGAGCCTGCTGCCCAAACTGGACGAACTAAGGGCATGGTGACTTATGCATAAACTTAAAGCCATCGTTCTTACAGAAACATGGCTAACCCATAAAACCCCTGATGCAAATATCGCCATTCAGGGATACTCCATTTTTAGGAGAGATAGATCCAAGAGAGGAGGAGGGGTGTTATTTTATATTGCCGACACATTACAATTTACACTGTTAAATTGCCCCCCAAGCCCACCCTCTTTTGAAATTCTAGTTGGCAAAATCTGCCTCCCCTTTTTTAAGCCCATCTTGCTCGCTGGCATCTACCGCCCCCCTAATGCCCCTCTACAATCCATGGCTGATATCACCCAGTTTTTTGGCTCCATTTCCTCTCTGAACGAGAAGAGTGAGCTGCTAGTTCTTGGGGATTTCAACTTCAATTGGCTTGACCCTAAAAACCATAAAATCCAGATACAACTCAAGTCACTTAACCTATCACAACTCATTTCCCAACCCACACGGACAAACCTAAAATCACATAACCATTCCTTGCTAGACTGGATTCTCTCCTCAAACCCCAGCAGAATCCAATCCTCTGGCATCCTTCCTGACATTTTCAGTGACCATGCAATAGTGTACTGTGTAAGGAAAATTAAAACGCCCCATTCAAGCCCTAAAGTTCTCCTCACTAGAACATTTAAAAACTTTAACCCACAACAGTTTCTGGATGACCTTACCAACTGCCCATGGAATAGAATCAATTTAATTCCCGACCCTGATTCTGCGCTCGACTATTTCCAATCTGAGTTCTTAAAACTCTGCGATACCCATGCTCCACTACGCAAAATAAGGGTAAGGGGGGCCCATCTTCCATGGGTTAAATCTGACCTTATTGCACTCTACCAGCTCAGGGATACCTTGTGGAAAAGCTACAAAGTAACTGGCACTACCAAGGAACTCAATCACTACAGATGCCTGCAGAACATGTGCACAAGGCTAACAAGGCACGCAAAAGCACAATATTACTCTGACAATCTCCACCAAAATACATCAAACCCAGCTAACTTCTGGAAGGTTATCAACAATATATTCCAGCCTCTTAACCACCAACAACCAAGTAATATCACTAAGGGGGATATTACTCTGACAAACCCCACTGACATTGCAAATGCATTCAATGATTACTTTGTGGGGTGTGCCACTAATTTATTAGCAAAACGCAGCCCAAACCACAAACCTGAATCTCATCCTGGGACTGCCCACATAGCCCCACCCCCTCCCAACACTGCCCACAATTTTCAATTTGGCCCAGTATCTGAAGAGGAGATTACACAAGCGCTCCTCAAACTAAAACTAAGCAGCCAATGTGGACCTGACTTACTACAATCTAGGTTCCTACGACTTGGTGCCCCAGCCATTGCCAAACCAATTGCTTCAATAGTCAACGCTATCCTGTCTGCAGCCATATCCCTAAGACCTGGAAAACTGCCAGAGTTGTCCCAATCTTCAAAAGTGGGGACAAAAACACTGTCTCAAACTACAGACCAATCTCACTTCTCCCAATTCTATCCAAAGTCATGGAAAAATGTGTCCACTCACAATTAAGCGATTACTATACCAAGACAAATTTCCCTAGCCAATTCCAATCTGGCTTTCGTCTCCAACACTCCACTGTAACTAGCTTGCTAAAAGTTTGCAATGAAATCCAGTGTGGAATGGAACGGGGACAACTCACTGGTGCAGTATTCCTAGATTTTGCAAAGGCTTTTGATACAGTTGATCATGCTATCCTGCTTAACAAACTCCAGAGCTCTGGTATAGGGAAGCATGCTTTAAACTGGTTTCAGTCCTACCTATCAGGAAGATCCCAACATGTGTCCATCTCAGGCTCTAACTCCAACCCCCTGGATATCACATGTGGTGTCCCACAAGGCTCTGTTCTGGGGCCCCTACTCTTCTCAGTGTTCATTAATGATCTTCCCACAGCTTGTAAGGAAGCCTCAATACACATGGATGCAGATGACACAATCCTATATGCACACAGCCATAGCCTTTCTGACCTTCAACACATACTTCAGTCTGACTTTTTGAGACTCGAAAACTGGATTTCCCAAAACAAACTGTTTTTAAACACTGACAAGACTGTAACAATGGTATTTGGGACCAAGACTAAATTTTTAAAGCTTCCATTGACAGAGCTCCAGATTAGAACCAACGCTAACACCACCCTAACCCCTGTCACTAGTTTTTAATACCTGGGCTTATGGTTTGACTCCCACTTAACATTCGGAATGCACATTGATACCCTGAGAACCAAGACCAATGCCAAACTAGGGGTACCTTACAGGAACAAATCCTCCCAAATTCTCCTGGTCAGAAAGCATATCGCACAGCAGATGCTAATGCCAATTATTGACTATGGAGACATAGTATATGGCACGGCACCTCAAACCCACCTTAGCAAACTTGACACCTTTTACAACTCAATTTGTCGTTTTGTTCTCCAATGCAACTACAACACACATCACTGCGAAATGCTCAAAGAACTAGATTAGTCATCACTAGAGTCTAGGCGCAAAGTTCACCTTTCTTTTCTTGCCTTTAAATTCTTTATGGGCAAGCTACCCAGCTATCTGAACAAGCTCCTCACCCCTACCACATACAGCACCTATCACCTGAGATCAGACTCCAAAAGACTGTTCATGGTCCCAAGGCTCAACAAAGTATCCGGCCGTTCCTCCTTCTCTTACCGTGCACCCCAAAACTGGAACAACCTACCAGAAACTCCCACATCCACCACCAGTTTAAATACTTTCAAATCTAAGGCTGTCTCACATTTTAATCTGGTCTGTAACTGTTTCATTCGCCCATAATATATATTTTCTTTAACTGTGCATGCAATGTCTTGTATATAATGTATACCCTGTTCATTAATGTAAGTGTTTTTGTAACCATGTATTATTTGTCCTAACTCTGTGCCCAGGACATACTTGAAAATGAGAAGTAACTCTCAATGTATTACTTCCTGGTAAAATATTTTATAAATAAATAAAATAAATAAACTCAGCGGGCATCACTAATGTTGATGTGCTGAAGAGGTAATATAAACTTTACATGGAAATGGGTACCGAAATGTGAGCCTGAGTTATGAAGCTGTGTGTGATCCTGGGACACACACGGGTAGCGATACCTCTGCAGAAATACTATAGGTATCTGAACATGCCCAGCAACATTGTGACAGCCTTTACTGTTTGAGGATGCAGAGGAATTTGTTCTGATTGCACAACTTCATATAAAAACAGGGAAGCTGAACAGTGGCAGTACAAGCTTTCCCAAAGGCACCTACACACTACACACCCTATGGGGCAAAGCACACTAACACGCATGGAACATCTTGTCCCTGGGTGAGCTTTTGACATCCCCTTGCTGGTCTTGTCAAATTACCAACTACAATATCTAGAGAAGCAAAGTAAAGGGGAAGCCCATTGTTTTGCCGAGCTCCTCTTCCAGAACATATCTCCTGTGAACTGTATAAAATGTAAACAATACTGTTAATTTTGACAGATATAAAGGAAAGAGAGCACTATCTGCAAATCTCAGGAAAGAGATTGTTTCCCACTCACAGTCATGGTACAGACTTTTATTGATCTTTATGACAGTAAGAGACTGTGTTTCATTGACAATTTAATGAACACAATCACCTTCGCCCAACCACAAAGTAATCACTGCATGTTGAAATAAAGGAAGGGTTGTGCTTAAAGATTACATAATCAGATTCTGTTAGAAAGAAAAATCAATCCACAAAGATAACATTTAAAAAAGATCAGACGTAAAAAGATTTTTTTAAAAATTGAAAAGATTTGTGATATACAGTAGCACATTAAAACAAACCTTACAATGCGTCACTAACTCTATTACCACTATTTGCTGCCTTATTCTAAATCACATTTGATTGACAGGGCAAGATCAGTCAATTCCCTGTTAAACTCCCTGGAGTCTATCTGATTGGAGTTTTCGGAGAGCGCATGCTTGCTTGGAAACTGAAAATAAACGTTCCAAAAGTGAACATACAGATTCGTTGTACCAATGAATTGGTTTAACACAGGCTTTTTGCAGTTCCAAATATTTATTCTTCTTAGAGGCAGTAACAAGCGTCAGACAAATGCAGGCAAAGACAGGTTAAAATGGAGAACAGACCTGGGCTACAGAATATATTTCTGTTCTGATACAACAACTCAAAAACAGGATTCATATACTGTAGTTACTTCCTATCTCCTAAATTAACCTATGCATTGACTAAGGCAGTAATAAGATTAGAAAGCTGAAAGTTGTGCATTATATTAAAGAATTGAACAAAACAAAAGCTTTGATATACAGCCCATATTCTTATCTAAACCTTGGATACATGACATGTTATATGTACCATTCTATGTCCCATAAACAATACAATGTTTACCTTCAATGTATCTCTTTCTCACATCCTGGAATTAGTTTTACATACTAACATTACAGAATAGACAGACAGGACGATATTTGAATGATATAAATAAATAGAGTCCATAAGGGAGTCTGAATCACAGAAAGCCATCTTCACCGTGCAATGCTGTATATGTTTATCATACAAACACTGAACAATTCTATACAATATTTTATTTGGCTGTCGCCACTGACAACAATTTAAATGTTCTTTCTCTCCACTGCTTTTCCTTAATGCATGCACATACTCTTGCTGTACGGACAACTGATGTCACATGCTGTATGGACTACATGGTGGCCACCACGAACAATAAAATACATGTTCCCTACAGTTCACTCACAGCCCCACCTTGTGACTAAAAGTGATTAGCAATTTGATTGGTTGAGTCACAAACTGTGTTATATTATTGACACGATATGCTAACACACAATTTTGCACGAGTGCTGTCACGGAACCCTAGACGATTACAATGAGAACTAAAGCACCAAACAGAATTAAAGAGTTAAATAAACAGAGTTTATTTTGTCCAGAATCAACAGGAGCAGCACAATGCTAAAAACAGGCTTAACTTATCAAAACAAAGGGTAACAGGGGAATCCTAGCTCACTAGGAGCTAAGGTTTTCCTTATTTACCCAGGATGTGCTCCACGATATGTCGGCCTCAGAGTATCCTAGTACCTTTGTTTTATAGCCGCTCACTTTTAGGTTCAAATTTCTTGCACCAAGACTAGCTATGAACCAGGGAATAACTGGAGCTCTGATCGACATTGGCTTACATACTTTCTCATTCTCCATCTGGAACCATGGAAGACAGGATGCCAACTATTCAGCGAAGAGAAAGTCTTAGCTGGTCAATCAGAGTGAGGGCTCACCTAAGATGGACCCATCAGGGCCGTGGGAGGTCACAGCGCTTTAGGACAGCAGGCTTAAGGAGAGTGGACCGAATAATTGGAATCGAGCTTGTTGGGCTAGGATCCAGGCCTTGATTCCCATTTTCAGGTGATATCTCCCGCAGATATAGGCGCCTCAGAAGTGGGCATGGACAATGGTTCCGCCTTAAGAATACATGTTCGATCGACCTTAGTCTATGCCCTTTTCCACTTCCCCAGTGGTCGCAAATGCTTCGCCTAGCCCAAATTAGATTATAGCTCACGACTTCATTGTGTGCTTGTGTGAGTAATTTAGCAGCCCACCACACACTGGAGCCTTAGAAAATATACAACAGCAGAACCAACAAGGGGAATCAACTATCTTTTAGTACAGTCAAAATCACAGTATACCTTGGCAGCCATTTTGGCTATAAAAAATGGCCATATTAGCCTTTAATATAGGCCTCCGTCTTGTCGGGTCAGGGTAACCAGCGGGTTTAATCTTTAATATGCATCAACATACAGAGGAAGCTGCCTTTGTCTCCCCATTTATCGCTCTGGCATTGGATATATTCACCTGGCACATCAGATTAACACAGCAGGGGTCCCTGCCCTATAGGATTCACATAGCAAGGAAACCCTGCTGTGTTAATCCGATGGGCCATTAGTCTGCTGATGGTCTGCCTGGGAAAAAAGGCGAGGTACATAAGATATTACATAGGTATTTGGGGAAATAAAGGATGTTTCCTCTGTATATGTTGCCATATAACACATTTATTGTTGCAATATTACATCTGTATGTGTACTGAAGTGTAAACAGTTCAGATAGTCGTGGTATCAGGGAAAGCGGGTTACCTCCAGAAATGTTTTTAAATATTTTGTTATTTTTTAAAGACTGTACATCATGTCACTGTCACTGTTAACTAATATTGTTGCTTTTTTGTTTTTGTTTTACAATCAGCTCTGTGGATATTTATTTTGCCTTAAAAAATATCTCATAATTGGTTTAATTAAATAATCTACTGTACACTGACAATATTAGTTATCCAGTTGATTGTCCTTAATAACCATGTTTATTTGGAATGCATTGCTACAGCATAAGCACAGAGAGCCTTACTCAATTCCATACACTGTTTTATAGTCACCAACATGGCTACTGTATATTACATCACTAATTTATGAGAGGAATTATCTAACAAATATTCTAGTAATTACTTTGTCTTCCGCTTCAGCAATCCATGCATGCAAATTCTGGGAAATTCATTCTCTTACTGTGCAATTGAATGGCGGTGGATAATGTCAAACAAAGCATTTGCTCTTTGACACTGCTTCTTTAGAAAATAGAAAATCAAAGACACAACAATGGGGAAAAAATGTATGGCTTGAATGTTCATTTGTGAACAGATACGTACATTTGGAATTTACTGCATTAAAAAGTATTTGTGATGCCTCCCTTTATACAGACCTTCAATGTTTTTTTCCAAAACGATGAATACACGTGATTATTTATGCATGAAGCCGAGCACACTATGTTTAATGTATATTTTTACACAGTTTATTAGGAAATTGTAATCCAAATGCTGTTGAGGGGGACTGTATGCAAATATTACTCTCAAATTATTTCTCAATAATATAGAAAAGAGTTAAAGATCTGACTTTCAAAAACAATGTGCAGCCTTATTAAAAATATTAAAAAAAATCAGAATTATACTAGCCAAGTAACACAAAATTGTAATATCTTTAGTGTACTGTACAAAGGAAATTTGTATTGATTTTACTCAACATGGGAACTGGATTTAATGAATAATAGAGAAGGTAGTTGATGAACATATCTTAAAAGATATGTATTCAATTGCATGCTCCTTGTCACAACATTTTTTTATGCATACTTAACGTTTTTTCCCCCACCCCATGGGAGATTCCCTTATTACCAGGTGTATTGTGCATGCTACCTGTAGGCTCACAAGAGGCTGAGGTGTCCGCCGATGTTTGTGTGGCTTCTGAGGTACATACCCGACATTTACTCCATGGTACTCAGCACCTCCATCTGCTGTAGGCTCCAGATGTATGAAGGTAATCTCCCAACTGTAGAACAGACTCCTCTCCCCCAGGAAAGATTACACACCAGGCAGGAGGTATATATAACAGGAATGGTTTAATTCTTCTGCTCTCAGCACATTCTTTGGCAACTCTGCCCAAGGCAGTAACAGCTCTGGCCTCTCAAACTTCAGATTGTCCCTGGACCTGCACTTTGGGTCAAGGGCCCCGGCAGCAGTCCTAGCTCTTCCTTGATCCTCTAGCAGGACAAAAGATATACTGTAGGTAATCTCCCACTCCCCTGAATTGAAGTGAACCTGGGCCTGCCAGTGCACAGCAGCCTGGGTGTAATACCTTGTCTCTCTCTAGGGTAGAGAGAAACTAACAATTTGGAGATGCAACCCCCTTGAGTACAGTAGGGGGAGGGTACCAGGTCTGAACCCAGGATTGGGCAACATCAGACCTAATCCCACCTCCTCCCCTGTCCCTCAAGGGTACTGCCTGAGTGGGGAAAACCCATGATTGATCCCAACACGGCCTGCTGTTACCAGGACTGATATGTCAGTACAGGGTAGAATAGTAGTCACACCCAGCCATGGCTACACATACTTTAAATTGAAACACCTGTTCTGTGTAAAACTAATCTGCAAAAATATAGCTATACATATTTTAAATATTTAAAAATTTTTGCAGATTTGAAATACTTAAATGTTTCTCTCTTTTGAGAGGGATGCTAAAATATTTAACAATCACTTAATGCTCTGGTTATCATTAATTTGACAACTTATAATTATGTGTTTTATGTTCTCTCACAATCTAGGACTTCACTATGATTTAGGAGTAAACCTTAGGGTTATCAACTTGTCAACCTTACAACCTTATTGTTAATGAACAATTTGAAGGTACCATGGGTACCCTCACAGAATGGCAATTTAATACAACAAGTATTACAGATATGCTATCAGTCTTGGTTCCCTGTTGTGAACTTTCTCAACTGTCCTGTCGCAACTCGTATATCGTGAAAAGAAAAAAGTGTTTGGATAGGCGCTATTAGTGTTTGTGGGTGAATAGGACAAAATAAGTATAAAATATTATAAAAAATATATATTATAGACGTGTATTATCAAAATAGAATAAAACACTCATGTGAAGTGAATACAGTGCCAAAAAACATACAGCTGAATCACGTTATAATGCATTCCTCAGGGTCCACAGAATGAGACCGCGTTATAACCGGGATCACATTATAAAATGTCGCCGTGCAAGGACTTAACGGCATCTTATGCGCTCTCCTCTCTGAAATTATTTTATTTTTATTTTTATTAGAAAATGTGTGTGTGTCCGTTAGCAATAAAGCATTGAATGTTTGAAAAAAAAAATAGAGATGTTTAAATCGGGAGCCATGCTCAGACCGTGTTGTAGTGGACCGCGCTATAATGGGTTGATCTGTATAATGTAATAGTAATGTATAAACGGTGTCATAAAGGACGATTATAAAATAAGAGAAATAAATTAATAGCAAGTGTGACATATAAATATTAAAGAAAGTCCTCCACTCAAACCCTTACATTTAGGGAGTGTTTCTCAAGTACCTAGGTGTAAACAGATACTGTACCTTCCAACAGTAAGGGGAGCATAGGTCAGCACTATAGAAAAAAGAAGAACATACAGAAAAATAGTGCAATATTGTATGAACAGGTAGGTAGATTCAGACAGTAGAGGTTACAGTGATTTCTCAAATTCTCAAAAACAAAATCAGGCATGTAAACTCAGGATTGTTCCTTGATTGCACATCCAGTTGGATAGGGGGAATTTCAGAAAAGATGGAAACAAAAGAGTACAATAGCGTAGATGGTACACAATTCTTTTATAAAAAAAACCCAGTAAAAACTACAAGACATATTCTTTAGTCTCAAATAACTTTAAACCGGAGTTGAATCTCCTTCATGAGCAGACTTTGTTACACCCTCACGACTTCCATGAGCATCAGAGTAGACGTTCTTGAGTTGCTTCCGGTAACCACCGCCCAGGAAAAATCAACTCACTTCTCGCTGTCTCTCCACCCTCTCTGGATTCTGCACTCTACGCGTTTCACTGGTAATCAGCGTCCTCAGGAGTCAATGACTCCTCTCCACCAGATACAGCAGGTGCTAAATATAACTTAATCAATTAAAAGTACTCAATTGTATAGTCCCTCAATTAATGGAATTGTGGTACCCAAGAATATTCAAAGAGCTGCACAAAGTAAAATCAGAGTGGGAAATTTACAAATGTTTCATCAGGTAACAAAAAAAAAAAAAATGAACACATACTGCTGCGGCCACTTTTATTCTAAAACATCACCGCTTTTTTCCTGGCTTTTTTCTCGAATGCGACGGGTGCATGCCGCATTCATGTTGCGTTCCCAGCCACGGGTCATGCGCGGTTGACGCGCGGTTGATGCGTTTATTGAGAATGGTTCTGATTTAATAGGTTGAAATTCTTCGCGTGTCCGCCAGATGGCAGATATTCATGAATTGTAATGCGCATGCGCTTCAGTAATGTGTCGACTTGCAGGTGTTTCGTTTAAAAAAGATACCACAGTGTGCTATTGTAAATTGGCCTTGAGACTGAAGGAAGAGGTTGCAATAATGTATCAATTTAGGCTTTTCATATTAAAGAAAGACAAAGACCAGTTTCTGTTACAGTATTCTCCAGAGACCCGCCGCCATGAGTGTTCAAGTGCAGCCCATTTTCCAAAAAACCGACAGAAGTTACGCGTATTTGATATGGGCCGCGATTAATGCAACAGATGATAAGATGGCAACAGTTGTTCAAATTTATCAGTATTTTATCGAAAACTATGACTTTTACAAATTTTCGCCAGCTCCTCATGTGTGGAAGCGTGCAATAAGGAAAAGGTTATGTAGCGATCCATGTTTTTATCGTATTGAGCCACAATTTATTGGAGGGTATTGGTGTGTATCACCGGCTTTTTCCTGTATCTATGATCATGCAGACGGCAAAAGGCGAAAGGTCGTGTTAAAACCAACTAAGAAACGACAGTCGCTGCCAAGCAATGCGCCAGCACCAGCACCGGCTTCCAATAACGGTCCCACCGTCAGTGCCAACCCTTGCTGCCTGTCCAGCAAGCCTGAGCCGGATTTTGCGTGCAGTTTCGATCAAGCTTGCATGTACCTAAGCGATTTCCAGCCTCATCAGCTGACTGTGTAGTAGTCCCGCTGCCAACTATCAATGTGTATGATCAAGAACACTGGACTGGCAGTGGCCCGGCACCTGTGCCAGCTGAATGGGAAATTCTATGGTGAGTATTGTTGCCGTATTATTTTCTGTGTTTTTTTTATTTTGACAATACAGTATCAATATCGGTGCGATTCAAAAGTCAAGCGATTCTCCTGAAAGCAATATCATTGGCTCAGCGGCGTCTACAGTACTGCAGATACTGAACAATTGGTGGAACGCTAGGCGCATGCGCATTGGAGCCTTCTTGAAACGCATATGCGTGTCATCGCATCGACGGTAGGCGCGTGCGCATGTGAACTGGAGATGCCCCCCGAGAGAATTATTGGTGGGACTGGCTGGGAACTTCTTTAGGGGACTGACCATTACAGTAAAACTTTTCATTTTGTTTTTCCTCAGAAAAGAAAACGGTTAATGGAGGGATTTCTATGGATAATATCGCTTTGTGTAACTATGCCTGCACATTGCTGAATCGGATTTAAAAATCCACGTACCGTAGTCTACAGTTTAGTGGCCGTAGTTATTGATTAGGATAGAATACTGTGAGGTCACGTGACGACGGGGAGGTGAATGGCTGCTTAGTACCTGAGCTCCATTCCCACCGGCACTAGTTATTGAAACAACTACAGCAAAATCGCGACAACAGCAAAACAACGAGCAGTAAAGAATCTCTAAATATACCAGGATGGCTTCTAACAAAACAGTCCGAAGAAAAACTCAGACAGTTTCTACTTATTTTAAAAAGGGAGAGGCAGCACAGGGAGACAGGCCTGAATCCCCTGCACAACCCATCATGGCAGACCCTGAGGGAGAAAATGCAAGTACTACGTCAGACGACCTGGAGGTAATGAGGTGCAAAGATATGAAAGCCTTCTGTGCTGAAATGAAGCAATTTTTTAAAACGGAACTTTGGGCTCTCAGGAAAGATATTGATGCCCTGGGGGAACGGACAAATTCCCTAGAGGCTAAATCTGATGACACTGTCACTGCACTGGCACAAACCCAGAAACAAGTGATGAAGCTGGGGGACCAGGTCAGGTTCCTAGAGGAAAAGATCGAGGACTCTGAAAACAGGGACAGAAGAAGTAATATTTGTCTAAGGGGGGTCCCTGAGTCTGTCACAGATCCGGAGGAATTTGCCACCAAGTGGCTAGAACAACACTTCCCTGACAAGACGGACCGTGAGCTCCTGGTAGATAGATGTCATCGTGCCCTGAGAGGGAGACCCCAGGCAGGGGATCCCCCAAGAAACATTGTTATCAGGTTCCACCATTACCGCACAAAAGAGGATGTCTGCAAGATATCACGGGACACTAAACATATGGAGTTTGATCAAGTGAAATTCCAGGTGTTCCAAGACCTGTCCCCTGCCACACTGGCCAAAAGAAAATCCCTAGCCCCCATTACAAAGTTTCTGAGGGACCAGCAGATTAGGTACCGGTGGCTATTCCCATGTGCACTAATGGTGCTGTGGAATGGGGTAGCACATACCTTGAGACGTCTGGAGGATGGCGAGGGATTCCTTGGCAAGTTGGGAGCAGTGGGAGCAGTGGAGGTCTCGCAGGCATCCCCACGAGCAGAGGCAGGAGACGTGGATGCACCCTTGCCCACGTGGAGCAGAGTGGGGGCTCATCGATCAGCTGCAGGGGAAACGGGAGCTGCGGCGGCCTGCAACTGAGTCCTCACCCCATTCGGCGAACTGTATAGTTTCACCCGGAAGGAGGCATCAAAAACGCATCCTCTGGTGACCCAGCTATCCCCCAGATCCTGTGGCTGCCCTTTGGTTTTGGAGCGGGTCCGCCGCTGACTTTTGGAGGGCAGCCATCTTACCTTCATCCTCCTCCATGCTCGGCGGGAACGGCTCTGGCTTTCGCGTGCTTTGCCTCTGACATCACTGTCAGGCGACGAGCCAGGAGCCGTGCTCTCGCAAGAAGACGGCGCGGCCCCAAGGGACACCGCACGCATGGCAAGAGACTGCCCATGAGGCAGGGGGGGTCTGCAGCCGCAGCCTTGGATGTGCATGGCCTGGCTGGGCTGTGGCTAGTGTCCTGTGTGCCTTACACTCACACATATGAGAGTGGAAGGGGGGGGGGTGAGAGAAACGGAAGGGGGGGATGTGAGAGTAACGGAAGGGGGGGATGTGAGAGAAATGGAAGGGGGGGTGAGAGAGAAACGGAAGGGGGGGATGTGAGAGAAACGGAAGGGGGGGATGAGAAAGAAATGGAAGGGGGGAGAGATGTGAGAGAAACGGAAGTGGGGGGATGTGAGAGAAACGGAAGGGGGGGATGTGAGAGAAACGGAAGGGGGAGGGATGTGAGATAAACAGAAGGGGGGGATGTGAGAGAAACGGAAGGGGTGTGAGAGAAATGGAAGGGGGGAGAGAGAAAAGATGGGGGGAGAGAATAGATGAGGGGAGAGAATAGATGGGGGGCAGGGAGAGAATAGATGGGGGGGCGGGGTAGAGAACGGATGGGGGGAGTGAACGGAAGGGGGTGGAGAACGGAAAGGGGGGAGAGAACGGAAGGGGGGGGAGAGAACGGAAGGGGGGGGGGAGAGAAATGAAGGGGGGGAGAGAACGGAAGGGGAGGGAGAGAACGGAAGGGGGGAGAGAGAAAAGATGGGGGAGAGAATAGATGAGGGGAGATAATAGATGGGGGGCAGGGAGAGAATAGATGGAGGGGCGGGGGAGAGAACGGATGGGGGGGAGTGAACGGAAGGGGGGGAGAGAACGGAAAGGGGGGAGAGAACGGAAGGGGGGGGAGAGAACGGAAGTGGGGGGGAGAGAAATGAAGGGGGGGAGAGAACGGAAGGGGAGGGAGAGAACGGAAGGGGGGGGAGAGAACGGAAGGGGGGGGGGAGAGAATGGAAGGGGGGAGAGAACGGAAGGGGGGGGAGAGAACAGAAGGGCACGTGTCAATCGCAAGTACAAATTGCAACCCCAAAACGCTGTGTCGGCTAATATAGAGCTGGATGCATGTGTGGGTGGAGGTGCATGGCTGTATGGGATGTGGGCCGTGGTTTGGCTTGGTTGTGTGCTTCCGGGGTTGCGAGCTGTGTGTGCTGTGTGTGCACTGCGTATTGGATGTATGGGTGTGGGCATGTAAGTATGCCTGCTCTGTGGTATATAGGTGTGCTGTGTACATGATACCCCTAGGGCGCAGGGTGCATACATACGGATATGCCTCTATATGCAGGGGCATGCGGTTACATGGTTACATAGACACATCATAATTCAAAGTCAAAAGATTCAGTTTCCTCGACACCATGTGTCGCTGAGCCCTCCCTAATAAAGTTTCAATGGGGCTATATAGGTTATACGGTATAGAATATATGTTGCATCTGTTGTAAATGTTAATGGTTATATATGTTATTTATGGTTCATATGTTATATAGGGTTAATAGGTTAAATATGTTCAGGATGTTAATTATAGGATTAAATAACTGAGTTCATTCAACTACAGGGTATGTATGTGTGTATGTATATATGTATATTTATATATATATATATATATATATGTATATATATAGTCACATAGATATAGGGATATGCACTCATTATAACTTAGGTACTGCTGTAAGTCGTTATGTAGTTAAAAATCGCACTGAAGTTTAAGGTTAAAGTTGGTTATCAGTTCTGCGCCGGTGGGAATCACCCACTTCGTCGTACATGTGTTCCTCATATAGGTCCCTGACGAATCAGGACCTTAAACAAGTCCCAGGGGGGTCAATCCCACGAAGGCAAAGCCGACCGTTTCGGAAGGTCAGGCTTAATGACCTGCCCTTTGGGCGTCAGAGTCCCACTCGGGGGACCCCAAGGGGAGCTCTGTTTTTTTTTTTTTTTTTTCTTCATTACAAAGTTGTTTAATTTATGTTTTGCATGTTGCTTTACCCCCTATGTATTTTCCCTTGTACTGTCTCCTTTTCCCTCCCTACCCCTCCCAATCCTTTCCCTGTCCGGACGGGGAAGGTGCCGACCTGGACTGGACACAATAACTATGCTGGAGGGCAACACCAAAAACGTCCGCCAGTTAAACAAGAAACAAAGTGGACTGGGTGAGTCATCAAACGTTAGCTTATTACACTTCTCATATACTAAGTGATGGCGTTAACCCTTATGTCACATAAAGTTAAGGGCATTAATAGCCCAACCAAGAGAAAAATAGCTTTCACTGACTATAAAAGAAAACGCGCAGATATCCTAATGTTACAGGAGACTCATTTTAGTAAGACCAATGCACCTAGATTCCTAGACAAAGACTATGCCCAGTTCTACCTTTCCTCTGCAAAACGTGGGGTGGCCATCTTGTTCCACAATAAAATCCCATGTAGCCCAAACTATTAAAAGAGATACAGAGGGACGCTTTGTTATCCTAGTGGGCACGATACGGGAGCAATGCATCACAATAGCCACAATCTATGCCCCCTGCGAGCAGGACGCAGCCTTCTTTGAAGATTTTTTTCGGACTCTACGCGCCTTGGCGAGGGGCGATGTAATACTCGCAGGGGACATCAACACGGTCATGCAACCAAAATTAGACAGATCAGGGAATATGGGCACGGTACATAAAAAAGCTGGGATCTCTTTACGCAAGGGCCTCAAAGACAACCAACTGACTGACATATGGAGAGAACTTCACCCGACTGATAGGGACTATACGTTCTATTCCCATCCTCATGGCACCTACAGCAGAATCGATTACTTTTTCGTCTCTTTCCAACTGGTTCCTCTGGTCTCCCGAGCTGGGATCCATGATATTTCATGGTCTGACCATGCACCGATAGAGCTAAGGTGCGAGCACATCTGAACAGGCAGACCAGGAGCGAATTGGAAGCTCAACGAATCACTCCTTAAAATCCCTGAGATTTATGAGACAATAAAGGAAGAAATTGTTCAATTCTTCCACACAAACACAGGCTCTGTAGATTCCCAGTTTGTACTCTGGGAGGCTCACAAAGCGACGCTGAGGGGCATACTAATTAGCACCACAGCTAGGAGAAAACGGGAAAGGGACTCTAAAATTATGAAGCTTCAATCGAGATTACACTCCCTTACATCACAACATAAGAGTAACCCAGACCCGCAAACCCTACAAGAATTGAAAGATACCAAAATTGAATTGAACATGTTGTTGACCTCCAGGGCAGATAACTCGCTGAGTTGGTCTAAGAGGAAATTTTACGAAAAAGCAAAAGGCCGGATACTATGCTGGCTCGAGCGTTAAGAGACAGACAAGTGAAGTTTAATATCCAAGCTATACGCTTAAAATCAGGCACCCCCACGGCCAATCCTAAGAAAATAGTAGAAGAATTTGATTCGTTCTATGAAACATTATATAATGGAGAGAAAGTGGCACATAACGCTAAAACGAGCGAGAAGCTGAGAGATTTCTTAGCCAGCTCAAAACTAGGGAGATTGACAGAAGCAGAGAGAGAAGCCATGGGCGCTGATTTCTCTATAGAGGAGGTGTCACAAGCCATTAAGGAACTCAAACCCTCAAAAGCCCCAGGGCCAGATGGCTTCTCGGGGCTATACTATAAGAATTTTGCCAAAATACTAGCCCCTAGGTTGCTCCACGTGTTCAATGCAATATTAGCAGGAGCCCCCATCCCCAGAGAGATGTTACAGGCGTCTATATCATTAATCCATAAACCAGGTAAAGATCCGCTGGACTGCAAAAGTTATAGGCTCATATCCCTAATCAATTCTGATATTAAAATATACGCTAAACTATTGGCCAATAGATTATGTCTAATACTACCCAGACTTATACACTCAGATCAGGTCGGATTCATCAAAGGCAGACAGGCAGCGGACAATACCCGGCGATTTATTGATCTGGTAGAATTGGCCACTAAAAATAACACACAAAGTATGCTGTTAAGTCTGGATGCAGAAAAAGCTTTTGATAGGATAGACTGGCCTTACCTGGAGGAGACGCTTGCGGCATTTGGCTTTGGGGATCAGGTGAGTAGAGCGATTCTCTCGCTGTACTCAGGACCTACCGCCTGGGTAATACTTCAGAGCTTCCCATCTCTCCCCTTTCAAATTAAGAGTGGTACGAGACAGGGATGCCCATTATCCCCTCTTCTGTTCGCTCTATGTATAGAACCACTGGCGGCGCAAATTAGAGGCAACCCTGATATCTCAGGGTTAAACGTATATTCTCAAACACATAAAGCGGCCCTGTACGCAGATGATATCCTACTAATTATCTCAAAGCCCCTCACCTCCTTTCCAAACCTATTGGATTTATTGGACTGATTCTCGAGCATTTCGGGATTTAAAATAAATCAAGCTACTGTAAATCTGAAGCCCTCAACATCAATCTCCCTAGACACGTAGAGAAGTTATTGCAACTGAATTTTAACTTCCACTGGCAACAGAAATACATAAAATATCTAGGAGTCCACATAACCAAGAACACCAAAGACATCTACAATGCAAATTACCCCAACCTAATTCGGACGTTGATAGCTGACCTCCATAAATGGTCCTCTATACGAATATCCTGGATAGGTAAGATACATAGCGTCAAAATGAACCTACTCCCCAATATCCTATACCTTTTCCAGACGTTACCAGTGCCACTCTGACTGAAGGATTTGCTCTCACTTCAGTCTGTAAACTCTAAATTTATCTGGGGAGGGAAAAAACCGAGAGTCAACAAATTAAATATGAAAAGATCTGTCCTAGCGGGGGGCCTAGCGGTACCCTGCCTGCTATCATATTACAAAGTGGCTCAATTAAGCCAAATTGTTCAATGGCAATCCAATCCGCATCTAAAACGGTGGGTGGAATTAGAGAGTGCTGCCTGCGCTCCTTTGAAAATACGTATCTTGATTTGGCTACCTAAAACAGCACGACGATCTGCTGACATGCCGCTTTCCTCAATGACCAACTCGTTGCCTATCTGGGAGGCTAATAAGACTAAATACTCCCTCACAACGAGTAATTCTTCAATGTCCCCAATTTGGAACAATCCCAAGTTCGCTCCTGGCCTACTAGAGGGAGATGCATCAATTTGGAAACAAAAAGGTTATATACGAATCAAAGATCTGGAGGGTTACAATAGCAAGATTAAAACGTTTGATCACGTCAGAGAAGAAAAAGATATACCCCACTCAGAATTTTTTAGGTACCTCCAGCTCCGAGCATTTTATAACAAATTTGCCCCATACCCCCCCCCCCCCCCTGTCGTCATTCGAAAAGCTCTGTCTGGCGGAGACCGACACAAAGGGACTCACATCACAATTGTACACAAGGAAGTAGTTGATTCTGCGAGCTCTAGACAACAGCCACCATCATTTAGAACCCAATGGGAAAGAGACCTGGGAGAGACATTAGAAGACGACGAGTGGAACGCTATATACCTGGCCACGGCAAAAAGCTCCATATGTACCACACTAAGGGAGAACGCATATAAGGTCCTAATGCGGTGGTACCTCACCCCAATGAAATTAGCCAAGTTCGTGCCTGGATCCTCCTCGCTATGCCCCCGGCAGTGCGGAGGATCGGCCGATCTGTTACATATGCTGTGGTCTTGCCCGCGAATCTCCCCACTATGGGAAGAAATTAGAAATTGGATACAGAGGGTTTTCGACCTCACTATTCCCCCAAACCCATGGCTATTCCTCTTGAATAAACCACTAACGGGCCTGTCCAAAGCAAACAATAAACTAATAGCACATTTTGCTATAGCCACACGGAGCGAGATCGCAGCACTATGGAAACGCCCCGAAATTCCAAGTATCCCAAAGATTCGAAATCGATTGTGGTTTATCTGCCAGATGGAAAAGTTGACGAGTCTAGTTAATGACACTGGCACCAATTATCTCAAAGTATGGATACCCTGGCTGGCGCAGACGGATAACCCCGGGGTTGAGAGGAACACAATCTGGCTATGATAGATGCAGGTGCGTTCTCCTTTAGGAGTGGAAACTCAGCTCACGACGACTACACAGACAAATAGACAGAACGCCTACAGAGGTGATAAACTGGAGAGGACGCAACCCACAAAGAGCCTTAGTAGGAGCGGTGGAGAGACCTAACACGAGTGGATGCTCCTCTCTAAGCCGCGTCACCCCTTATTCCCTCCCTACCCTCCCCATCCTTTCTTACCCACCTCCCAATATTTTTTTTTTCTTGTCTTTATTGATTTTGTCTTTGTGTTTGTCAATTTGAATTAATTGTATTATGTGAATTATGCTATTATCTTTATTGCTAGTCCACCCAAAACAATCCGGTCGAGTAGGGCCCGAAAAAACGGGATATGTCTCATGAGCTAACATACGGTACTGTCTATAGCGGAGATTAACACAAAAAATGAATGTAATGTATACTGTATTCTGTAACAATTGTTTGGAAAAAATGCAATAAAATCTAAGTTACAAAAAAAGGATAGAATACTGTACCTGAAACAGTATGCTGATGTTTTCCGACCGTACAATATACAATACTTTTTTATATACAGTATACTGTGTAATAAACCCAAAAAAATAAAAAGTATGCATTTATTCTACATGTATTACAGTACATACAGTATGTGTCTTCTATACAGTGCCAGTACATACAGTACAGTACAGTATGTGTCTTCTATTTTTTTTAATACTCTTGTACTGAGCATGCCTACAGTATACAGTACAGTTTGCCTGGACAGTAGTGTACATTCTAGAAACACTGTATTTTGTTACAGTATCAAAGGTGCCAATGGAACAATTTAAAACACGGCAATTCAAAACATCAACAGGTGTATGGTTTACTGCTACAGTAGTGAAAACATTTATGTATAGAAAGTAAAAACATTTACAGTCAGTCAGTATGGTTTTCAGTCACATGTTATAAAAACAAATTCTTTATTCATAAAATATACAAAACGCAACATCTCCTTTATTAAAGAAGGCAAGTCAAAACATATACAGTGGGATGGTGTGCAAAACAGTCTGCACCACTACAGTCGTCGAGGGCAGCAAACAGGCCCGGTTTTCAGGGTAACCTTTGAAAATCGTGCCTGTTTGCGGGCTTCAGGGACTGGAATTGTGCAGGTCTTGTGTACAGTAAATACAAACATTTTTCTATCAATACAAGTTAAAACACAGAACATCTCCTTTATTTAAATACACTTCAGCACAACAGTGTGGTCTTACCTGTGATTAAAAAAAATCTTTATTCATAAAATACAGTATACAAAACGCAACATCTCCTTTATTAAAGAAACATATACAGCGGGATGGTGTGCAAAACAGTCAGTCAGGCCTGCACCACTACAGTCCTCGAGGGCAGAAAACAGGCCGGTTTTCAGGACAACCTTGAAAACCGGGTCTGTTTGAGGCCCTCGGGGACTGGAATTGTGCAGGTCCTGTGTGTGTGTACAGCAAGTTAAAACATTTCTGTATAAATACAAGTTAAAAAACACAACAACATCTCCTTTATTTAAGTACAGCAGGTCAAAACATGTACAGTACAGTTCAGCACAACAGTATGGTCTTACCTTTCTTTATTCATACACTGGCGACACACTTTATTCGAGCTCGGCTAGTCCCACGAATTCTGGTATACCCGGGTGTATTGAGGTTTGTGACTGTTTTCTGCCCAAGTATATTGGGTTATTTTCCAGGCAGGGATTGAAGCATTTTATTCCCGCTGGCTGCAATACTGCACAGTATATATATATACTGCATTACAATTCATGAATTTATGCCATCTGGTAGACACGCGAAGCATTGCAGCCTATTAAATCCTAATCATTAACATTTAACAGATCAGCCGCCCGTAAGCCAGGCATGAACCCAGGCTGGGAAGGCAAACACAACGGGGCTTGTCAGAGGTGAGGAGCGGCGCATTCCAGGTATCTGCCAGGTACATACTGGGTATTTGCTCGAATAAAGTGTGTCGGTGCAGTAAAATATTCAAAACGGAACATCTCCTTTACACAAGAACAGCAAGTCAAAACATTTGCAGTGGGATGGTGTGCAGAACAGTCAGGCCTGCACCACTAAAGTCCTCGAGGGCAGCAAACAGGCCCGGTTTTCAGGACAACCTTGAAAACCGGGCCTGTTTGCGGCCCTCCGGGACTGGAACAAAACATTTACCAAACATTTTCAACAGTTGAACACTCAGTCAAATGCGCACCACACCAGATTGTCCTTCCATGGCCGATGCCTTGCATGGCGCAAAACGCCATTAATGCAGTCTCGAACGCCTTTCATTAAAGAATCTGTAATTGAATAAAAGCGCCGCAATTCCTCCAGAATGGTCTTTCTTAAATTGTCTGTAGTGCCTTTTTTTAGGTGATTTCCTTCGTAGTTCACTCTGAAGGCCCAGTCGCAGTATAACGAGTAGGGCACCTGGTGCTTAAAAATGTACAAGGCATACTTGTGGGGTGCACCAGCACTCATCACCCTATACTTCTCCCTGAGCGCCGGTGGCAGATCGCGCAGGGTGATGTTGGGCACCGTATCGATGCGAGCGAATGTAGGTCTTCTGGGAGCGGGTGTGCTTGAGGCTACGGGCGAGGGTAGGTTGTCAGGGAGGAAGCTTTCCTCCTGTCTTGGTCGCCCTGTTGTCTCCTGGCGTGGTCTTGACGGGGTTGTCATGTCCTCCTCAACGGCATACATGTACACTACATCTTCTGGTTGAGGGGGTGCGCTTGGTGATGGAAGGGTGTCGATGCTCCGATTCATCACATCCATGCCACCCTCCTGCTCCGGCGTCGGGGAGACAGGGGCATGAACACCGAGCAAATGATGTATACCAGCTATGTCAGCCTCTATCTTCTCCATCCATCGATCTATCCGTTGATCCATATGTAGCATCCGTTGCTCCATATTTAGCATGGTCTCCAGAAGCAGATCTATCTTTGTCAGCATAATGGAGTCCCCAGGGATATCCACACTTATCCCATTCAGCATCCGGTCTAACAAGCTGCTTCTTGTGCATGGCATGTGGACATCTGGGTGGATGGGTGCTATGGAGGATGAGATGGGGGTTCCATGGAGAGAAGCGGCAACGTCGTCGAAGAAGGCTGGAGGAGGTGACCTGTGGATATCCGGTAGAGGAGAAGTGGCAGCGTTGTATAAGAGGGATGGAGAAAGTGACCTCTGGATTTCCCGGCGAGAAGCAGAGTCGTCTGAGCGCAAAGGAGAAAGTGACCCGTGGATTTCAGAGGTACCAACGGCAGCGTCGTCGGATAGAACTGGAGAAGATGGCCTGTAGGTTTCCGGGAGGGCGGCGGCAGCGTCGAGGACGAGGAGTGGAGAAGACGGGCTGAAGATTTCCGGGACAGCGGCGGCAGAGTCGTTGAAGCGTATGGGAGGAAGTGGTCTGCGGGTTCGATGGGTTGGCTGCCATTTGTTTTGCGTGGAGTGTACATCACTGTATTTCTTCTTGACATAATAAGGCTGATGTCTATTAAAACCCTTAGCCTTTGGGGTCAGCAGAAGGTTTTCTTTATTGGCCTTAGCCTGTCGCTTTGGCCTTGGCGTGGAAACGGCAACCGCCTTTTGCTTTTTCTGCATGACAGGCATGGCAGAGGCGAGTGGGTTCCTGTGTCCGTAGAAGAGGGGTTGCTCCATGGAAGCAGATGGCACAATGCAGTATCCGGACAAGGGCAAGTTCAGATAAAGATCATCGAGTAGTGGGCTATGCAAAGTGTGTAACCTTTTATGCATGGCGACCAGGTACAGGTGTTGAAAGTGGGCGTACTCAAATGTGAGTCATAACGTATAAATACACCATCCATTTTTTGGATACACTGCACATTGAATACACATCGACTAAACATCGAATATACATTCTTGTGTTTGTATTTCTTTCTACTCGCAGCAATGCCAGTTAAATAGATTTCCAAGGAGCTCAGCATGCGAATTAAGGAGATGTACACGAGCGGATACCGAATTGCTGCTATCCAACGCTGGTTAGCTACTTCTGGCATCGTTGTGCCAGCAACCACCGTGAGCTATCATGCACACGGAAAAAACAGAGAACGCAAAATAGAACCAAGGGTAACTAACGCGTAAGTATATTTATACAACTTAATTTAAAAAAATTTTTATATAAAATATTGTACTATAGATCTACAGCACTTTATCTAATATTTTTGTTATTTCTGTAGATTTATATCACAACAGTATACAGTATATATTTTGTATATTTATATTACAAAAGTATATATATTTTGTATATTTATATTACAACAGTATATATATTTTGTATATTTATATTACAACAGTATATATATTTTGTAAATTTATATTACAACAGTATATATATTTTGTATATTTATATTACAATAGTATATATATTTTGTATTTTTATATTTATATTACAACAGTATATATATTTTTTATATTGCTGCATATTGATACTGCAGAACTGTGCTGTAATGCTGTGCTTGTGGCTTTTCTTTACATTGTAGGGAGACAACGCTTCTCGTGGACAAAATAAGTGAGGAGAATGATGAGAGGAGTACATTAAGGGTCAAATACACTCTGCAGGAAAATCACAATCTCACGGTATCCGAGACCAGCATAAAGAAGATGAGACGCAGCATTGGATGGAAATATGGACGTGTGAGGTTAGTACTGGACAGTACAGGAGGTAAAAGTGTTTTTTAGGAAGCTGTACTGTACCGCTAAAAATATTTATTCCTTGTCATTACAGAGCGTGCCCCATGATAAGGGACGAAAACAAAATAAAATGAGTGGTCCAGGCCCAGGCATGGATCGAGAGTGGGGAAACTTTCCAGGATTGCATCTTTACTGACGAGTCTACTGTGTCGCTGGAGAGATTTGCAACCTTTGCATTCCACAAAAAAGGTCGCATATCTATGAAGCCGCGGCCAAAACACCCCGTGAAGCTGCATGTGTGGGGTGCCATCTCTAGGCGTGGACCAGGATGCATTGTCATCTTTGAAGGTAAAATTGTGCCTGAGATAGTGGAATACATCACACGCGAGTTCCCGGATGGTCACCGTTTCTACCAGGACACCGATCCGAAGCACACCACGTCAACAGCGCATATCCTTGAGCGCGGTATCAACTGGGTGAAGACGCTAGCGGAGTAAGTGCGGTAACCGCGTCTCATTTTTTTCCCACAGTTTTTTCTATGTACTGTATCTCTTAAACTAATTGTCCTATTTTTCCAATGACAGATCGCCAGACTTCAATCCTATCGAAATGGTCTGGCATCAGCTGAAGGACCATATCCGGAAAGTGGTGAAACCCTCCAAAAAGGACGAGTTGGCGAAAGGCATAATGAGTTTTTGGAACGATGTACTCACCGTGGAATGCTGCAATAAATATATAGACCATATTGCGACTGTGTTGCCCATTGTGATAATTGCGTAATGGGCAAGCATCAGGAAAGTAGTACTGTACTATAGTATTGTAAGTACAGTATGATACAGGTAAGTATGGCACAGTACATATATTACATATATACAGTAGTTCCAGTATAGACTAGTTTGACAGTACTAACTGCATTCACAATGCCATAATGCCACAATACAGTATGCACCTACAGTAGAGTACAGTAACTGCTCAATTTTAGAGAGAGCAGCACCAGCCATCTGGTTACATACTGTAGTATTTAACAGTAGTCAGAGTATACAGTAGTTCCAGTATATACTAGTTTGTCAGTACTAAATACCTACTAACTGCTCAATTTTTTTCTTTCCAGAGAAAGCAGCACCAGCCATCTACAGTAGTACTACACATCACACAATTCCATAATACAGTACGCACATAACTGCACTATTTTTTTGTTTTCTTGTCGTTTCAGGGAAAAAGAATGGCCTGGGGGGGAGGTGGAGTGTTGTGTGCAGTCTAATCTGTTTGTACAGTCAAATGTACAGTATATAAACAGCAGTAATGATGTACACAAAACCTCTCTTCTCTCAATGAACTACTGTACTGTACACAGAATGAGGAACAAGATAAAGACGGAAAAAATTATATTACTAAATATATATATATATATATATATATATATATATATATATATATTATACATTATATATTATTAAATAATATTCTTAGAAATGCGCATTATTCATGTTTATCCATGTTTTACAAATGTTTTCTAAATGTTTATCCAATTTCAATCTGCCAGAAGAACTTAATAAAGACTGCGTTATGTATTATTCATGATTATTTTTATATTTGTATTTTTGGTTCCTGATAAAATAAAATAAATATTTATTTACATTCCTGCTAATCATAATCATTGACAACCCCCCCCCCACACCTACAGTACACCAATGAATACGAATGAATGACAAAACAACATGAATCAGTTAATGGTTTTTTTAACTCTCAATTCTCACAATGCTGTGCAAATCAGATTTACATTTCAAATTTGAGAAGGGATTTTCCAAGGCGTTACCGTAAACAAAGCCTCAAAGGGTTGGGGGGGTTGGGTGAGTCATGCGTTAGCTCCCATCTCAAAGAGGATTACAGTACATGCAGGAGCAGTGAGGTGATTGACGCTCGGCTAGGGACGGATTAAAAACACAATGACTAGCTTCAGAAAATTAATGACTCTCTGGAAGGGGGGGGGGAGTTGTGTGAGTCATGCGCTGTAAGCAGCTAGCTCCCATCTCAAAGAGGATTACATACATAAAATTAATGACTCTGTGGAGCTGTCTGTCGATAAGAGTTTGTGTGTGTGTGGGGGAGGGATGAAGGATTAGTTGTGCAGCAGTTCAAATAAATTACATAGAGTAGAGTACAGTAATTTCAAAAGGCAGTTCAACATAATAATTTGATCCCTACACCCCCAAATAAAGTACATAAAAAGCACACAAATCAACCATGTGCAGTCAAACGCAAAGGGTCGCAGTCAAAAGCTACAGCACAGATTGAATATCGTAATATCAAGATTGTTTTTGCAGGCTTGTGGATAAAATAACAGTAAAAAAATTATTATTAAAACATTTTTTTTGGGGGCACTCAAGCAAGCAGTGGTGGGTGAAGTTACAGGTGCATGAGCAGTAATCAACTAGCTCCCATCCGAAAGAGGATTACACACAGGCGCATAGAGAGGTGATGCTCTGTGCAAATCAAATTCGAGAAGGGATTTTCCAAAGCGTTACCGTAAACAAAGCCTCAAAAGGTTGGGGGTTGGGTGAGTCATGCGCAGTAAGCAGCTACACTGGCGACACACTTTATTCGAGCTCGGCTAGTCCCACGAATTCGGGTATACTCGGGTGTATTGAGGTTTGTGACTGTTTTCTGCCCGAGTGTATTGCGTTATTTTCCAGGCAGGGATTGAAGCATTTTATTCCCGCTGGCTGCAATACTGCACAGTATATATATATATATATATATATACTGCATTACAATTCATGAATTTATGCCATCTGGTAGACACGCGAAGCATTGCAGCCTATTAAATCCTAATCATTATCATTTAACAGATCAGCCGCCCGTCAGCCAGGCATGAACCATGGCTGGGAAGGCAAACGCAACGGGGCTTGTCAGAGGTGAGGAGCGGCGCATTCCAGGTATCTGCCAGGTACATACTGGGTATTTGCTCGAATAAAGTGTGTCGCAGCAGTAGCTCCCATCTCAAAGAAGATTACATGCAGGCGCAGTGAGGCTTTGTAGCTCGGCTATGGACGGATTAAGAACACAATGTCGAGATTCAGAAAATTAACGACTCAGTGGAGGGGGGGGTTGGGTGAGTCATGCGCAGTAAGCAGCTAGCTCCCATCTCAAAGGGGATTTCACGCAGGCGCAGTGAGGCTTTGTAGCTCGGCTATGGACGGACTAACAACACAATGTCAAGATTCAGAAAATTAATGACTCCGTGGAATTTCAAATCCTTGAGCTAGCCTTGTGTGTGTTCGCGGGGGAGGGGGCTACAGGGTACAGCTGCATGAAGTTCAAAGATAATGACATACTGTACTATAATTTCAGTACGTACAGTAAAAAGCACACAAATCAACCATGTGCAGTCAAATGCACAGGGTCGCAGTCAAAAGCTACAGCACAGATTGAATATCATAATACAGTATCAAGATGGTTTTTGCAGGCTTGTGGAGAAAATAAAAATTAAAAAAAATTAGAATAAAAAAATATTTTTTTAAAAAAAATTTGGGTCACTCACTCAAGCAAGCAAGCAGTGGTGGGCGAAGTTACAGGCGCATGCGTAGTAATCACCTGCTGTCAAGCAGGAATGTGATTGAAACCAGACACACGTTCAAAGGAATGGTGTGGGAGAGATGTACTGCATTGTAGAGAAGATAAGAAGTTGAAATACCCTGCAGTGCAGTTAATTATCCTGAGCGAGGGGAGAGCGCTGTATATGCCTAAATGTGACACTGTTACAGTACTGTACATGCCTATGCGTTTCAACAATTTTCAAATGAGACGTACTGTACAGTACAGCACTGCAAATGCATGTATACTTTAAATATGCAAATTTACAATTACTGCGCGCGCACACACAGACTGTGTACTGACGTAGGTTGAACCGCGAAGGTATTAGACTTCCAAGACAACAGCTCGCAAACGCCCCCCTGAGTTTTTACATGACATTGCAGTATTGCAGAAAGCGAGAATAAAATGCTAATATCACAAACGCTAAAAAAACGCAATTCACTCCGGGCAAAAAAATAAAAAGAACGCGCCTAACCGGGATTATCTGAGAGCCGCGGATCTAGACTCAGGTCGGCCGCCACTGTATGTAGCACCTGTTCCCCCTTGCCACGGAAGATCTGGCCACTACATGGATGTTTCCCTGCTGCTGTAGCTCACCTGCTTGGTTAAGGAGGTCTGAGCTGCTCCGCAGTTGGTGTTTTGGAGCAAAAACAGAGCAGGCTTTCTTCATCACTTACGGTGCAGCGCCTCAATCCCATGAGGATCCTGCTGAATGCAAGGATTGTCAACACAGGCAATACTCCTTCCCAATAATCACACAACGTAGTCGGTCCAACAGCAGGTTTATTGCATAGCACATCTCTGTCCCTGGAGCAAACCCCAGGGGCTCCAAGAGCCCTTCCCAATCTCCTTTGCCCTGTGGTAGGGAAAAGGGTATCAAACTATACAATAACCATCACCAACCACTGCCTGTTCCTATCAGGACTTATAGTGTTCAAGGCAGTAGAAGGCTTTAGCCAGGGGCACTTGGCACTTGGCTAAACATATATAAAAAAATCTAATTTATTTGAAACTACCTAAAAATATAAATTGCCCCAAAAAAACATATAAAAGGGCAAATGCAGACCACAATATATAATCCACTCCATTTCTATTAATATAAATCTCCTTATTTAATATGAATGAAGGACCATCCCTGCATATGACAAGAATTATGAAAAACATATTAATAAACAGACAAAATAACTCAATTAAAAATAACTAAAGGATACAATATATCTATTATACAGAGATTATAAACAGCTTTCAAAGACATAATGAAGGTATAACCATCTACAATCTTTAAAAATATAAATACTAAAAGCAGATGATCTCTGAAGACTTTTGGAGATCCTATCTAATAAGGGGGATAACACCAAATATTTACTTACTTTAAAATGTCTTCAGAATAAGGTGTAACTAACAATATCTTAGTCCCAATGGCTTCTCTTACATACATTGATAGGGATAAAAATAGTGACATATATATTCCATACTCCTCCTCAATACAGTATATCAGTAAAGGGAGGGGTGGTGAAAAATACAGAAGTTAGATCTCACACATGGCATAAATATATGATTACAAACGTGTATTAAAAATAGTTACAGACTCTAGATCTGTGATCTCACCAGAATAGGAACTAGTAGGATTAAACACAGTATCTGTCCCAGTATATCAAAACAGCACACAATATATACATCAATAATTTAAACTAACTTGCTCATAGTATTTGTAAGGGACGATAGTAGATAGACTGTGAAGAGACTAGTGAAGATACAAGAGAAATAGTCTATTACGAAATAATATTTTTTCTATATTTACATTTAGAACATGAGGTACTAATGTTCTCATCTTACAGTATGTATCCAGAACGTGTCCCTCTTAGTTCCACATCTATATCTCACCCTCTCCCATGGGATAATACATGTTTATGATGGTTCAGGGGATTCCTTCCCCTTCTTTCACTCCCTCTGTCCCTTCCCTTGCCAACCTCCCTGCATTTACCCACTCCTGTCCCGCTCCGGCTACCTCTGATGCGGTCCCTTTGCCCCAACGTACGCCCCGCAAGTCTCGAGCACCCGCGCGGTCCCAGAGCCCCTGCAGCAATGCTCCTTGCTCCCAGACCTCCTCAGTGCCCACTGCCATCCCCTCACCTCCGGTGGAGGTCCCCTCCATCCCTCCGTTTCCCTCCGCTGGTGTGCCCGCGGCGTGGCGCTCCGCGATTCTCATTATGCAGCCTGTGCGCGTGCAAACTCAGTTTACAGAGGGCACGCGCACACGCTCCTCTTCTAAGGCCTGTCAATCTTTTGACTCCTCCTCCCATGCCCTGCAAGCTATCTCTCAGTCGGACCCCTCTGTCTCCTCCTTCTCTTCTCCTGACCTATCCCTGTTGTCTCCCACTTCCCGCTATGCTCCTCCTCTCTCTCCCATTGGTGTTCCCTCCTTTATAACCCCTGTCTGCCCTCTCTATCATCGCTCTGCATAGTTCCTGGTATCCCTGTGTGTGCAGTCCTATGCCTTGCTCTCTCTGTGTTCCAGCCTGTACCTGCTCCTGTGTATCTTTGGATTTCCCTGGCTTTGACCCCTGCTCGTCCTGGACTACCCTGCTCTCTGTACCCCTTGAACCTTGCTACAAACTCTACCTTGCTGACCTCTGGAACCCTTGGACTTGGCTTACGAACTTTGACTACTCTGCTTTCTCTACCCCCTGGACTTTGGTGCACGGACACGACCATTCTTATGTTTACCATCAAGGATGTTGCAAGTATAATACCATTTTTCTGCAGGCCCAGCAACGTCATACCACACTCCGGGCTTGCTCCCACTGCTGTGGGTGTGTGGTTATACCGTTCCCACCTCAGTATTGGGGTCTTGCCAGGTCAGCGGGCATATAGGCGTGACTTTATTCAGAGCCCAAAAAAACGCAGACCCCCCTGAGGTGGGTACAGGTATTTCTATAGAGGCCTTACAATTTGTTAGCAATCAGTTGTCTACAGTCTCCCAGCAATTGGCCAAATTCTCCCCTCAGGAGAGTCCCATGGCTCCAGCACCACCAGTTGCCACAACCTATGCCAGCTCTGGGCCCCGTATTCCTTCACCTAATCGCAATGATGGGGACCCCCTCGCCTGCCGCGGTTTCTTTAACCAATGCGAGGTGCAATTCGAGATGCCCCCCTTCCTGTTTCCACTGGTCATTCTAAGGTAGCGTTCATCTACGCCTTGCTAACCTGAGACGCCCCCACCTGGGCCTCCCCCTTAAGGGAGCGCAAAAGCGAATTAACTCAAGATTACCCTCTGTTCAGACGCGAGTTTCAACAAGTGTTTGATACTCCTGCACGGCGCGAGACAGCCACATTCTCTTTTCCATATTTCTCAGGCTTGAAGATCTGCTGCCAAATATACGCCATTGAGTTCCGTACGCTTGGCGCTGAAACCCAATGGAATGATGAGGCACTCGCCGCCGCATACTGGCACGAACTTTCAGATACCTTGGAAGACAATCTTGCTACTCATGCCCGGCCTGCGTCCCTGGACGAGTTGATTACCCTGAGCGTATGCATGGATCAGCGTACTCAGGAGCGACGACACGAGAGACATTGTTCTCGCTCTCTTTCTTCCTCTGTTGTCTCTCACAGGTCACCTACAACACCCCTCCTGGCACTGGAGGCACCGGAGCCGATGCAGGTCGGCTGTCAGCAACTTCGGGTCACGGAGAGAGCGCGACGTCGTTTGAATAGACTCTGCTTCTACTGTGCTTCTCTGGAACATCGTCTCCAGAATTGTCCCCTGAAATCGGGACGGGCACACCCAGTAAAGGTAGAAGGGCTTCTACTGGGTATTGTCTCTCCTTGCCCCTCTCACCCTGAAACTCTCCCAAAGAAGTTTTTGCTTCCTGCCACTTTGAAGGGTCCTATCCTTTTCCTGCAGGTAAAAGCTTTCATCGATTCTGGATCTAGTGGTAACTTCCTGGACCAGAGGTTCGCTTCGGAGAATCAAATTCCTATGGTCAGAAGGAAAACTCCCATTAGTCTCGAGGCCATCGACGGCCGACCACTCCAGCCTGCATTTATCATTTGGGAGTCTATTCCTCTCACACTGACCTTGGCCGACGGTCATAAGGAGGTAATAATCTTCGATATTTTTCAATCTCCTACGGTCCAAATTATTTTAGGATTGCCTTGGCTTCAACTCCACAATCCGCGCATTGATTGGACCGGTACTCTGCCTCTCCAGTGGCCTTCGTCTGCGGATTCTGTTCCTGCGGTGTCTCCTGTTGCGGTGCTTGCCGGCCTTGATTCCATTCCTTCTAATCTATCGATCCTGCCTACCGTGTATCATGAGTACTTGGATGTGTTCAACAAGGTACAAGCAGAGGTCCTGCCTCCCCATCGCCCGTACGATTGTCCTATCGACCTGATTCATGGGACCATCCTGCCTAAATCTAAGTCTTACCCCCTCTTCGTTCCGGAGACCGAGGCCATGACGTCCTACATTAAAGAAAATGTGGAGAAAGGATTCATCCGCAACTCTACCTTCCCTGCTGGGGCTGGCTTCTTCTTTGTGAAGAAGAAGGATGGATCACTTAGGCCATGCATTGACTTTCGCGGACTCAATAAAATCATGGTAAAGAATCGGTATCCCCTTCCGCTTATCTCTGAACTGTTCGATCGTCTTCAGGGGGCCTCCATCTTCTCAAAGCTCAACTTAAGAAGTGCTTATAATCTCATTCGCATAAGGGAGGGGGACGAGTGGAAAACAGCATTTAATACACGATCAGGACACTATGAGTACCTTGTTATGCCCTTTGGTTTATGCAACGCTCCTGCCATCTTTCAAGAGTTCATGAACGACATCTTCCGCGATGTGTTGGGAACATTCGTCATAGTCTATCTGGATGACATTCTTATTTTCTCTAAAAACCTGGAAGAACACATTCAACATACCAAACTAGTGCTTTCTAGGCTTCGTTGTAACCGCCTATATGCCAAGATGGAGAAATGTTTGTTCCACCAGACCTCTACTGCCTTCTTAGGCTACATAATCTCCAGCCAAGGCTTCTCCATGGATCCATAAAAACTTAAAGCTGTTCTCGATTGGCCGCTGCCTAATTCAATCAAGGCTGTGCAGCGTTTTCTCGGCTTTGCCAACTATTACAGGAAATTCATCAAAAAAATTTCTTCTATTGCTCTCCCCATCACCGCATTGATCAAGAAGGGCGCCGATACTACTTCCTGGTCCCCAGAGGCTATTCTTGCTTTTGAGGTGCTCAAAAAAGCTTTTGTTTCCGCACCCATCCTACGCCATCCAGACACCTCCCTCCCCTTCACTTTGGAGGTCGATGCCTCAGACGTGGGAGCTGGCGCAGTTCTTTCCCAGAGGGCTTCTCCCCAAGAGGTATCCCTGTGTGTGCAGTCCTATGCCTTGCTCTCTCTGTGTTCCAGCCTGTACCTGCTCCTGTGTATCTTTGGATTTCCCTGGCTTTGACCCCTGCTCGTCCTGGACTACCCTGCTCTCTGTACCCCTTGAACCTTGCTACAAACTCTACCTTGCTGACCTCTGGAACCCTTGGACTTGGCTTACGAACTTTGACTACTCTGCTTTCTCTACCCCCTGGACTTTGGTGCACGGACACGACCATTCTTATGTTTACCATCAAGGATGTTGCAAGTATAATACCATTTTTCTGCAGGCCCAGCAACGTCATACCACACTCCGGGCTTGCTCCCACTGCTGTGGGTGTGTGGTTATACCGTTCCCACCTCAGTATTGGGGTCTTGCCAGGTCAGCGGGCATATAGGCGTGACTTTATTCAGAGCCCAAAAAAACGCAGACCCCCCTGAAGTGGGTACAGGTATTTCTATAGAGGCCTTACAATTTGTGAGCAATCAGTTGTCTACAGTCTCCCAACAATTGGCCAAATTCTCCCCTCAGGAGAGTCCCATGGCTCCAGCACCACCAGTTGCCACAACCTATGCCAGCTCTGGGCCCCGTATTCCTTCACCTAATCGCAATGATGGGGACCCCCTCGCCTGCCGCGGTTTCTTTAACCAATGCGAGGTGCAATTCGAGATGTCCCCCTTCCTGTTTCCACTGGTCATTCTAAGGTAGCGTTCATCTACGCCTTGCTAACCTGAGACGCCCCCGCCTGGGCCTCCCCCTTATGGGAGCGCAAAAGCGAATTAACTCAAGATTACCCTCTGTTCAGACGCGAGTTTCAACAAGTGTTTGATACTCCTGCACGGCGCGAGACAGCCACATTCTCTTTTCCATATTTCTCAGGCTTGAAGATCTGCTGCCAAATACGCCATTGAGTTCCGTACGCTTGGCGCTGAAACCCAATGGAATGATGAGGCACTCGCCGCCGCATACTGGCACGAACTTTCAGATACCTTGGAAGACAATCTTGCTACTCATGCCCGGCCTGCGTCCCTGGACGAGTTGATTACCCTGAGCGTATGCATGGATCAGCGTACTCAGGAGCGACGACACGAGAGACATTGTTCTCGCTCTCTTTCTTCCTCTGTTGTCTCTCACAGGTCGCCTACAACACCCCTCCTGGCACTGGAGGCACCGGAGCCGATGCAGGTCGGCTGTCAGCAACTTCGGGTCACGGAGAGAGCGCGACGTCGTTTGAATAGACTCTGCTTCTACTGTGCTTCTCTGGAACATCGTCTCCAGAATTGTCCCCTGAAATCGGGACGGGCACACCCAGTAAAGGTAGAAGGGCTTCTACTGGGTATTGTCTCTCCTTGCCCCTCTCACCCTGAAACTCTCCCAAAGAAGTTTTTGCTTCCTGCCACTTTGAAGGGTCCTATCCTTTTCCTGCAGGTAAAAGCTTTCATCGATTCTGGATCTAGTGGTAACTTCCTGGACCAGAGGTTCGCTTCGGAGAATCAAATTCCTATGGTCAGAAGGAAAACTCCCATTAGTCTCGAGGCCATCGACGGCCGACCACTCCAGCCTGCATTTATCATTTGGGAGTCTATTCCTCTCACACTGACCTTGGCCGACGGTCATAAGGAGGTAATAATCTTCGATATTTTTCAATCTCCTACGGTCCAAATTATTTTAGGATTGCCTTGGCTTCAACTCCACAATCCGCGCATTGATTGGACCGGTACTCTGCCTCTCCAGTGGCCTTCGTCTGCGGATTCTGTTCCTGCGGTGTCTCCTGTTGCGGTGCTTGCCGGCCTTGATTCCATTCCTTCTAATCTATCGATCCTGCCTACCGTGTATCATGAGTACTTGGATGTGTTCAACAAGGTACAAGCAGAGGTCCTGCCTCCCCATCGCCCGTACGATTGTCCTATCGACCTGATTCATGGGACCATCCTGCCTAAATCTAAGTCTTACCCCCTCTTCGTTCCGGAGACCGAGGCCATGACGTCCTACATTAAAGAAAATGTGGAGAAAGGATTCATCCGCAACTCTACCTTCCCTGCTGGGGCTGGCTTCTTCTTTGTGAAGAAGAAGGATGGATCACTTAGGCCATGCATTGACTTTCGCGGACTCAATAAAATCACGGTAAAGAATCGGTATCCCCTACCGCTTATCTCTGAACTGTTCGATCGTCTTCAGGGGGCCTCCATCTTCTCAAAGCTCAACTTAAGAAGTGCTTATAATCTCATTCGCATAAGGGAGGGGGACGAGTGGAAAACAGCATTTAATACACGATCAGGACACTATGAGTACCTTGTTATGCCCTTTGGTTTATGCAACGCTCCTGCCATCTTTCAAGAGTTCATGAACGACATCTTCCGCGATGTGTTGGGAACATTCGTCATAGTCTATCTGGATGACATTCTTATTTTCTCTAAAAACCTGGAAGAACACATTCAACATACCAAACTAGTGCTTTCTAGGCTTCGTTCTAACCGCCTATATGCCAAGATGGAGAAATGTTTGTTCCACCAGACCTCTACTGCCTTCTTAGGCTACATAATCTCCAGCCAAGGCTTCTCCATGGATCCATAAAAACTTAAAGCTGTTCTCGATTGGCCGCTGCCTAATTCAATCAAGGCTGTGCAGCGTTTTCTCGGCTTTGCCAACTATTACAGGAAATTCATCAAAAAATTTTCTTCTATTGCTCTCCCCATCACCGCATTGATCAAGAAGGGCGCCGATACTACTTCCTGGTCCCCAGAGGCTATTCTTGCTTTTGAGGTGCTCAAAAAAGCTTTTGTTTCCGCACCCATCCTACGCCATCCAGACACCTCCCTCCCCTTCACTTTGGAGGTCGATGCCTCAGACGTGGGAGCTGGCGCAGTTCTTTCCCAGAGGGCTTCTCCCCAAGAGGTATCCCTGTGTGTGCAGTCCTATGCCTTGCTCTCTCTGTGTTCCAGCCTGTACCTGCTCCTGTGTATCTTTGGATTTCCCTGGCTTTGACCCCTGCTCGTCCTGGACTACCCTGCTCTCTGTACCCCTTGAACCTTGCTACAAACTCTACCTTGCTGACCTCTGGAACCCTTGGACTTGGCTTACGAACTTTGACTACTCTGCTTTCTCTACCCCCTGGACTTTGGTGCACGGACACGACCATTCTTATGTTTACCATCAAGGATGTTGCAAGTATAATACCATTTTTCTGCAGGCCCAGCAACGTCATACCACACTCCGGGCTTGCTCCCACTGCTGTGGGTGTGTGGTTATACCGTTCCCACCTCAGTATTGGGGTCTTGCCAGGTCAGCGGGCATATAGGCGTGACTTTATTCAGAGCCCAAAAAAACGCAGACCCCCCTGAAGTGGGTACAGGTATTTCTATAGAGGCCTTACAATTTGTGAGCAATCAGTTGTCTACAGTCTCCCAGCAATTGGCCAAATTCTCCCCTCAGGAGAGTCCCATGGCTCCAGCACCACCAGTTGCCACAACCTATGCCAGCTCTGGGCCCCGTATTCCTTCACCTAATCGCAATGATGGGGACCCCCTCGCCTGCCGCAGTTTCTTTAACCAATGCGAGGTGCAATTCGAGATGTCCCCCTTCCTGTTTCCACTGGTCATTCTAAGGTAGCGTTCATCTACGCCTTGCTAACCTGAGACGTTCCCGCCTGGGCCTCCCCCTTATGGGAGCGCAAAAGCGAATTAACTCAAGATTACCCTCTGTTCAGACGCGAGTTTCAACAAGTGTTTGATACTCCTGCACGGCGCGAGACAGCCACATTCTCTTTTCCATATTTCTCAGGCTTGAAGATCTGCTGCCAAATACGCCATTGAGTTCCGTACGCTTGGCGCTGAAACCCAATGGAATGATGAGGCACTCGCCGCCGCATACTGGCACGAACTTTCAGATACCTTGGAAGACAATCTTGCTACTCATGCCCGGCCTGCGTCCCTGGACGAGTTGATTACCCTGAGCGTATGCATGGATCAGCGTACTCAGGAGTGACGACACGAGAGACATTGTTCTCGCTCTCTTTCTTCCTCTGTTGTCTCTCACAGGTCGCCTACAACACCCCTCCTGGCACTGGAGGCACCGGAGCCGATGCAGGTCGGCTGTCAGCAACTTCGGGTCACGGAGAGAGCGCGACGTCGTTTGAATAGACTCTGCTTCTACTGTGCTTCTCTGGAACATCGTCTCCAGAATTGTCCCCTGAAATCGGGACGGGCACACCCAGTAAAGGTAGAAGGGCTTCTACTGGGTATTGTCTCTCCTTGCCCCTCTCACCCTGAAACTCTCCCAAAGAAGTTTTTGCTTCCTGCCACTTTGAAGGGTCCTATCCTTTTCCTGCAGGTAAAAGCTTTCATCGATTCTGGATCTAGTGGTAACTTCCTGGACCAGAGGTTCGCTTCGGAGAATCAAATTCCTATGGTCAGAAGGAAAACTCCCATTAGTCTCGAGGCCATCGACGGCCGACCACTCCAGCCTGCATTTATCATTTGGCCGACGGTCATAAGGAGGTAATAATCTTCGATATTTTTCAATCTCCTACGGTCCAAATTATTTTAGGATTGCCTTGGCTTCAACTCCACAATCCGCGCATTGATTGGACCGGTACTCTGCCTCTCCAGTGGCCTTCGTCTGCGGATTCTGTTCCTGCGGTGTCTCCTGTTGCGGTGCTTGCCGGCCTTGATTCCATTCCTTCTAATCTATCGATCCTGCCTACCGTGTATCATGAGTACTTGGATGTGTTCAACAAGGTACAAGCAGAGGTCCTGCCTCCCCATCGCCCGTACGATTGTCCTATCGACCTGATTCATGGGACCATCCTGCCTAAATCTAAGTCTTACCCCCTCTTCGTTCCGGAGACCGAGGCCATGACGTCCTACATTAAAGAAAATGTGGAGAAAGGATTCATCCGCAACTCTACCTTCCCTGCTGGGGCTGGCTTCTTCTTTGTGAAGAAGAAGGATGGATCACTTAGGCCATGCATTGACTTTCGCGGACTCAATAAAATCACGGTAAAGAATCGGTATCCCCTACCGCTTATCTCTGAACTGTTCGATCGTCTTCAGGGGGCCTCCATCTTCTCAAAGCTCAACTTAAGAAGTGCTTATAATCTCATTCGCATAAGGGAGGGGGACGAGTGGAAAACAGCATTTAATACACGATCAGGACACTATGAGTACCTTGTTATGCCCTTTGGTTTATGCAACGCTCCTGCCATCTTTCAAGAGTTCATGAACGACATCTTCCGCGATGTGTTGGGAACATTCGTCATAGTCTATCTGGATGACATTCTTATTTTCTCTAAAAACCTGGAAGAACACATTCAACATACCAAACTAGTGCTTTCTAGGCTTCGTTCTAACCGCCTATATGCCAAGATGGAGAAATGTTTGTTCCACCAGACCTCTACTGCCTTCTTAGGCTACATAATCTCCAGCCAAGGCTTCTCCATGGATCCATAAAAACTTAAAGCTGTTCTCGATTGGCCGCTGCCTAATTCAATCAAGGCTGTGCAGCGTTTTCTCGGCTTTGCCAACTATTACAGGAAATTCATCAAAAAATTTTCTTCTATTGCTCTCCCCATCACCGCATTGATCAAGAAGGGCGCCGATACTACTTCCTGGTCCCCAGAGGCTATTCTTGCTTTTGAGGTGCTCAAAAAAGCTTTTGTTTCCGCACCCATCCTACGCCATCCAGACACCTCCCTCCCCTTCACTTTGGAGGTCGTTGCCTCAGACGTGGGAGCTGGCGCAGTTCTTTCCCAGAGGGCTTCTCCCCAAGAAAAACTCCACCCCTGTGGGGTTTTTTTGCGGAAATTTTTATCTGCTGAAAGGAATTATGATGTGGGTAATCGTGAACTTTTGGCCATAAAACTGTCTCTCCAAGAATGGAGGCCCCTTTTGGAGGGTACCAAGGAACCAGTTGCTATCCTCACTGACCACAAAAAATTGCTGTATATCGAGGGGGCCCGTCGTCTGGGGTCCCGCCAAGCTCGGTGGTCTCTCTTCTTTTCCCGCTTTAACTATACCATTTTATACATTCCTGGTACCAAAAATGTCAAAGCAGACGCTCTGTCCCATCAGTTCGCCACGAAAATCGAAGCTAATGAAACCACGGAACCTATTCTTCCTGCCAAATGTATAATTTCCGCTAACAACTTTGATGTGTTGGACGAAATCAACAAAGCTCAAGCTCACATTTCCAGCAGGTTCAGGGTACCAGAAGGATGCTTATATGCAGCCCCACGCTTTCGCCATAAAATTTTACTTTGGGGTCACTCTTCTAGAGCAGCCGGTCATCCAGGCTTCAAAGAGACAGCAGATCTCATTAAACGGACATTTTGGTGGCCGAAGATAAACAAAGATATTTTCGACTTTACGAGTGCCTGTCCTGTATGTACCCAGAGTAAAACGATCCATCACAAACCGTCTGGACTTCTCTTACCGCTTCCCATTCCGGAACAACCCTGGAAACATATCTCGATGGATTTCATTGTCGAATTGCCCAATTCCAAAGGAATGAACACCATTCTAGTCGTAGTAGACAGATTCTCTAAACATTCACACTTTATTCCCCTCAAGGGTCTCCCTAACTCTGCTACTCTGGCTGATGTTTTTTCCAAAGAAATTTTCAGATTACATGGCGTTCCCATTTCTATTGTCTCGGACCGTGGATCTCAATTCATCTCTAAGTTCTGGCGGGCATTTTCCCAGAGACTCGGAATCTCTATCTTGTTCTCCTCGGGATACCATCCTCAATCCAATGGTCAAACCGAAAGGATCAGTCAAACCCTAGAACAATATCTAAGATGCTTCGTATCTGACTCACAGGACAACTGGGTGGATCTTTTGCCATGGGCCGAATTTGCAATCAATTCTCTCAAAAACTAGTCTACCCAGGAGTCTCCCTTTTTTATTAATTTCGGCTTCCACCCCAGTAGTCTTCCTCTCTCTTCTTCTCCTTCGGGCGTTCCTGTGGCCGACTCTCATGTTACTACTCTACAGGAATCTTGGAAAAAAATCCTCAAATCCCTTCACTTTGCGGTTGCCAAATAAAAGACCAAGGCGGATCGTCATCGTCAACCTGGGCCTTCTTTCAAACCTGGTGACAGGGTGTGGTTATCCTCAAGGAATATCAGGCTCAAGACGCCATCACCTAAACTATCTCCAAGATTCCTGGGTCCATTCAAGATCTTAGAGAAGATTAAACCTGTCGCTTTTCATCTGGACCTACCCCCCGCCATGAGGATTCCTTCCGTGTTTCATGCTTCCCTCCTTAAACCCTTCATACAAAGTTATCATTTTCCAGATCCCTCTCGGAAACCTAACCCAGTCTCCACCCTAGGACAACAGGAGTACGAGGTCCAATCTCTCATTGATTCCCGCTAGTCAAAAAACAAACTCCAGTTCCTTGTTCACTGGAAGGGCTATGGTTCGGAGGAACGTTCATGAGTACCAGCACGTCATATTCATGCCCCAAGATTACTCCAACAATTCCACCAAAAATTTCCGCAAAAACCTTGGCTGGATCACTCGGAGATCGATCCTCAAGGGGGGGATACTGTGATGGTTCAGGGGATTCCTTCCCCTTCTTTCACTCCCTCTGTCCCTTCCCTTGCCAACCTCCCTGCACTTACCCACTCCTGTCCCGCTCCGGCTACCTCTGATGCTGTCCCTTTGCCTCAACGCACGCCCTGCAAGTCTCGCGCACCCATGCGGTCCCCGAGCCCCTGCGGCAACGCTCCCCGTTCCCAGACCTCCTCAGTGCCCACTGCCATTCCCTCACCTCTGGTGGCGGTCCCCTCCGTCCCTCCGTTTCCCTCTGCTGGTGTGCCCGCGGTGCGGCGCTCCGCGAGTCTCGTGACGCAGCCTGTACGCGCGCACTCTTAGTTTACAGAGGGCGCGCGCACACGCTCCTCTTCTAAGGCCTGTCAATCTCTTGACTTCTCCTCCCATGCCCTGCAAGCTATCTCTCTGTCTGACCCCTCTGTCTCCTCCTTCTCTTCTCCTGACCTATCCCTGTTGTCTCCCACTTCCCTCTCTGCTCCTCCTCTCTCTCCCATTGGTGTTCCCTTCTTTATAATCCCTGTCTGCCCTCTCTATCATCGCTCTGCATAGTTCCTGTTATCCCTATGTCTGCAGTCCTATGCCTTGCTCTCTCTGTGTTCCAGCCTGTACCTGCTCCTGTGTATCTTTGGATTTCCCTGGCTTTGACCCCTGCTCATCCTGGACTATCCTGCTTTCTGTACCCCTTGAACCTTGCTACGAACTCTACCTTGCTGACCTCTGGAACCCTTGGACTTGGCTTACGAACTTTGACTACTCTGCTTTCTGTACCCCCTGGACTTTGGCGCACGGACACGACCATTCTTACGTTTACCATCAAGGACGTTGCAAGTATAATACCATTTTTCTTCAGGCCCAGCAACGCCATACCACACTTCGGGTTTTCCCCCACTGCTGTGGGTGTGTGGTAATACCGTTCCCACCTCAGTGTATTGGGGTCTTGCCAGGTCTGTGGGCATACAGGCGTGACAATGTTCTATTCCTATAAAAGAAAGGCCGTTAGAATCTGCTTGGAGTACAAAGCAAAGTGTTTAGATAAGCCACCACTGGGATATCTCACCACAAGGCACCTTTCCACTTCACATTTCGCACTTCTGTTCCTATGTCCCGTGCTCTCGCTGCTCCGATTCACCATCTTTAAATGTCTCACGTGGGGACATTTAAATGTGGCACATCAGAGCGGTGGACTTGTGGGACATTTAAAGATGGTGCGGCGGACTTGTGGGACTTTGGAACGGGGACATTTAAAGATGGAGCAGTGAGCACACAGGACATTGGAGCGACAGTAAAATATGAAGAGGCGAGATGCCCTGTGACTAGGTTTTTCAGCAGTGACATGCATCTTTCTAGAACAATCCTTTAGCTTAAAAAAAAGAAGGACTATAGCAATAGAAACAAAAAATTGAAACATGAAGAGGCGAGATGCCCTGTGACTAGGTTTCCCAGCGGTGACATGCATCTTTCTAGAACAATCCTTTAGCTTAAAAAAACTGTTATGCATAATACTAGCAAAAGGGACAGAAGGAAATAATAATTAAGTTTGGAAATCTGAAACCCGGGAAAATTACAAATAACCCTAATCGGGTTACCTTGACAATTTCATTTTCTGGGTTGCTACAGACCATGTGATTATAACTAGGTAGCCCACCCAAAGTGATGCAAAAGCAAAACATAATTTCCTGTTTTCGCTCTTATCGAATCTCTCCTCGTGTTATACGCCCTTGCAGTCACTGCCGACATTATGCTTTTGGGGTTTAGATGGTTAGAATGGTAGGAATAGGTATACATAAAAGAAGGAGGATATTTAGAAATTATTTACAGGTCGTATTCCAAAATCATTTAATTTACTACTGAGTGATATACAGTAGTAGACTTCTTAGCTCATTTTATTTCCAGTTATGTGTTATATAAATATAATATTTATCTGTGCTTCGACTAGGAGCCAACACTGTCACATTACATTGCAGGGTTGAGCATTGCATTTGAAAAGTTTTGCATTTTAAAGTGGGAATGTTTAAGTGAATTATGTAGTTAGACTGTAGTTGGAAAAGAGGTGGACTGGAAGTTGGAACTTTCTGCAAACTTATCTGCACAAGGCAACAAATGGTGATCTTATCTGACCACACTATTGTCCAATGCCTGTTAGTCTGCCCAATTACCCCCCACTCCCATACCCTTTATTTACTGAAGCCTCTCCAAACACTTGACTGTGCACAACTGCCTCTACAACCCCCCCCCCCCAACCCCCTCCCAATTCCTCTGAAAACATTGAACAGAACCTAGCATTGCAAATTCAGAAAAAAAATTTGGCAAGGAAAAGGCACACCTCCACTGTTTCTCTGCACGCACTTACTTGACTCCATACAGCTTCGTGCACAGTTACCTACCTTTGTGATCATGAACTTGCTACTTATTTCAACTCTCTTCTTTATTCTGACCTATTGGAAATATTACTCTATCTATCCAATACAAACTCCTCCCTCCTGGCCCACACCCAATATCATCATACACCCTGGATTACTCAAAAGCCTTGCATTATCTACTGAATATTGGTGGAGAATTCTGAAAACCAGCACACCAACCACTAATCATTTTTTTTTTTTTTTATAACTTGAGTTTTATTGGAAAAGGCATTCAAAATGTACAGTACAGAATTTGGGTTTAAAATGGCAACTTGTGTACATTGGATGTACATAAAACAATGTAGATCATTCAGGCTTATTGGTGTAGATGGTGTAATCATGTGGTTTTTCGGTCCCTACTCGGCCACATGATGTATGAATAAATCATATAGTAAGAGCAATAATAAAAATAATAACCAGGATTAAATTACAATGGAAATATGTATATACATATATAAAATAAAATACGTAAATAATAAAAAAAAATAAATAAAAAAAAATAACTTGGGGGGGGCGTGGGGGGGAGAGAGGGTGTGGGAAGGGGGGAAGTTGTGGGGGGAAAGGGGGGGAAGGGACGGAGATCTAGTCCTCGGGTTGATCTTGAGGTCATATTGGGAGTCTAGTCCCTCTTCGTTAGTTGCGTGTTCGTTTGTCTATGTTGACTCCCCCAGAGGAGAACGCATCTGGTAATATTAATGCCAAATTGTGGTACTCTCAATCCCCGGGATATCTGTCTGTGCCAGCCAAGGCGTCCAGACTTTTAGAAAATTGTCGCCAGTGTCGTTAACTAAACTGGTTAACTTATCCATCTGGCAGATGAACCAAATGCGATTTCGAATCTTTGGGATGTTTGGTATATCAGGGCGTTTCCACAGTGCTGCGATCTCGCATCTCGTTGCGAGTGCAAAATGTGCTATTAGCTTGGAATTTGCTTTTGATAGGCCCGGCAGCGGTCTGTTTAGCAAGAACAGCCACGGGTCAGGGGAAATTGTGAGGTCAAAAACCCTCTGGATCCAATTTCTGATTTCGTCCCAAATCGGGAGTATTTTTGGGCAAGACCACAGCATGTGTAACAAATCTGCTGATCCGCCACACTGCTTGGGGCATAGTGGGGAGGATCCCTGTATGTATTTAGATAAATTCAGTGGGGTGAGGTACCACCTCATGAGGACCTTATATGCGTTCTCCTTTAGGGTGGTACATATGGAGCTTTTGGCGGAGGCCAAGTAGATAGCGCTCCATTCCTCCTCCTCTAGGGTTTCCCCTAGATCTGTTTCCCACTTAGTCCTATATGTGGGGATTTGTTTTTCAGGGTCAGCAGAACCGATTACCTCCCCGTATATTGTCGATATAAGTCCTTTTGTGTCAGAGTTAGCCCGACAGAGCTTTTCGAATTTTGTCAAAGGGGGGTATGGGGCGTATTTGTTGTAAAATGCTCTGGCCTGGAGGTATTTAAAGAATTCAGAGTGAGGTATTTCTTTTTCTAATCTTAATTGATCAAAGGTCTTGATTTTCTGGTTGTCTCCTTCCAGGTCTTTTATTCGTGAATAGCCTTTTTGTTTCCAGATCGGGATACTAGACCCCACCATGCCGGGTGCGAACGCTGGGTTATTCCAAATGGGGGACATCATCGAATGTTTTGATGTCAGGGAATTCTTAAATTTAGTCGTCTCCCAAATCGATAAAGAGTTGGTCATTGAGGTGAGCGGCATCTCTCTGCGATTCAACGCTGTTTTCGGTAACCAAATCAGGCCACTAAGCTCCTTTGGGGAGCAAGCGGCGTTTTCTAAATCTACCCATCGTTTCAATTGGGGCTTAGAGTGCCATTGAACAATTTGGCTTAATTGGGCCGCTTTATAGTATGTTAATAGACAGGGTACCGCCAAACCACCAGCCGCAACAGGTCTTTTCAGATTGGAGCGATTGACTCTCGATTTTTTCCTACCTCAGATAAATTTATAGATTTCTGTTTGGAGCGAGAGTATATCTGTTGTTTTAAGTGGCACAGGGAGTGTCTGAAAGAGGTATAGGATACGTGGCAGTGGGTTCATCTTGACACTATGTATCCTACCGATCCATGATATCCTCTTGGAGGACCATCTATTTAGATCTTTTTTAAGAGTCCGAATTAGTTGGGGATAATTTGCGCTATAGATGAGGTTGGCCTCTCTGGTGATGTGGATTCCTAAGTACTTTATGTGTTTCTGTTGCCAGTTGAACTGGAAGTTTAACCTCAACAGCTTTTCTGTGTGACTAGGGAGGTTAATATTGAGTGCTTCCGATTTGGATTGGTTAATTTTAAAGCCAGATATCTTTGAAAATCTGCTTAAGAGGTCAAATAGGTTGGGTAATGTGGTAAGAGGTTTTGTTATGATTAATAGGATATCGTCTGCATACAGGGCCGCTTTGTGTGATTGCGAGTAAGCGTTTAACCCTGCGATATCCGGGTTAGCTCGTATTCTAGCAGCTAGCGGTTCGATACAGAGGGCGAATAGAAGGGGAGATAACGGGCATCCTTGACGAGTGCCACTTTTGATTTGAAATGAAGGTGAAGGGAAGCCCTGATGTATCACCCTAGCTGTCGGGTTTGAGTATAATGACATAATCGCCCTACTCATCTGATCCCCGAAGCCAAATGCTGCGAGAGTTTTTTGTAAGTATGGCCAGTCTATCCTATCGAATGCTTTTCAGCGTCCAGACTTAACAACATGCTTTGGGTGTTATTTTTGTTAGCCAATTCTATCAGATCAATAATACGTCGGGTGTTGTCCGCTGCTTGTCTCCCTACGATAAACCCGACCTGATCTGGGTGTATAAGTCTGGGTAGGATAAGACACAATCTATTGGCCAGTAATTTAGCATACAACTTAATATCTGTGTTAATTAGGGAGATCGGCCTGTAACTTTTGCAGTCCAGCGGGTCTTTGCCAGGTTTATGTATTAGTGATATGGACGCTCGCAGCATATCCTCGGGGATGGGAGCTCCTGCTAAGATTGCATTAAACATGTGGAGCAACCTTGGGGCTAAATATTTCACATATTTCTTGTAGTAGAGCCCTGAGAAGCCATCTGGTCCAGGTGCCTTTGAAGGCTTAAGTTCTTTAATAGCCTGGGATACCTCTTCCAATGTGAAGTCAGCTCCCAGGGCCTGTCGGTCGCACTCTGTCAATCTACCCAGGTTCGAGTTAGCTAAGAAATCTCTTAAGGCTGTGCTCGTATATTGATTATGTGCCACTTTTTTCCCATCATATAGGGATCTATAGAATTCTCCAAATTCTTCTACTATTTTCTGTGGGTTGGCCGTAATAATATCAGATTTTAAGCGTATAGCTTGGATGTTAAACTTAGATTGCCTGTTTTGTAGTGCTCGGGCTAGCATCGTATCCGGTCGATTGGCTTTTTCATAAAACTTCCTCTTGGACCAACTCAATGAATTATCGGCTTTGGAGGTTAATAGCATATTCAATTCTATCTTGGTGTCTTTGATTGCCTGCAGTAATTGTATATCAGGGTTATGTTTGTGTTTGGATGTTAGGGTGTGTAGTTTGGATTGTAGAGCAGTGATCTTGGCCTCTCTTTCCCTTTTCCGCTTGGCTGTGATGCTAATAATGACACCACGTAGTGTAGCTTTGTGAGCCTCCCACAGTACCGCGTGAGATTCAACAGAGCCCGTGTTGATACGGAAGAACTGCTCTATTTCGTTCCCGATCATCCCGCAGGTTTCGGGTATCTTAAGGATTGCCTCGTTTAGTTTCCAGTTCGCCCCCGGCCGGCTGAGCCGGATATCTTTGCACCTTAGCTCGATTGGTGCATGGTCCGACCATGAAATATCATGGATCGCCGTATGGGAGACCATCGGAACCATTCGACATGAAATAAGGAAGTAATCGATTCTGCTGTATGTGTGGTGTGGGTGGGAGAAGAACGTGTAATCCCTGTCCAATGGGTGCATCTCCCGCCATATATCTGTCAAGTGGTTGTTTTTGCAACCCTGGAGCAGGGATGCCCGTGTTTTCTTATTATCTGACCCCCCTCCTCCTGATCTATCTAGGCCCGGATGCAATGTCGTGTTGAAGTCTCCCGACAGTATAACGCATCCCTTTGCTATCGACTGCAGGGTTTGGAAGAATTTACTGAAGAACGTTGCATCTTGTATGCATGGGGCATAAATGGTGGCCACTGTAATCCATTGTTCGTATATTGTTCCTACTATTATGAGGAATCTACCGTCTCTATCTTTTTTAACTGACTGGGCCACAAATGGTGTGTTATTGTTGAAAAGGATGGCTACTCCTCGTTTCTTCACTGGGGCTGAGGATGTGTAGAAATGGGAAAAACCCTTATCTAGGAATTTGGGTGTGTTTGTGCTGCTAAAGTGCGTTTCTTGTAATAACAATATGTCTGCCTTTTTCCTCTTATAGTCAGAAAAGGCTATCCGTCTTTTAATCTGGTTATTAAAGCCTTTAACATTGTGCGAGAGTAGTGTCAATGCCATATTGTATATCTTGACCAATGTTTCGCTATGATATATATGTACTCACCCATCCTGGTGTGTCTAGGGGTTTGCAGATGTGCGTCTGAGTCCGTGTTGCTTCTAAAGGAATTCTTACCTCGTCCGGGTGTGTTCTCTGGGGGGTGGGAGGGGATGGGAAGGAGGGGGAGGGGAGGGTAGGTTTACTGAACAAGGAGAGTTACATGGGGAGCAAAATAAAAAAAACAAATTAAAACAGAGAAAAATAAGAATACAATGTAAGAAATTAAATAGAGCAAGAGCTCGCCTCGGGAGCCCCCGAGTTCGGCTCTTGTGCCCAGAGGGTAGGTCAGTTAATTCCCTAGGAACATGGGGTCCAATCCCCTTAGTAGGGACTGACCTCCCTGGGACTTGAGTACAGCTCCAGAATTTTGGGAACTGCACCATAGTACGCATGCCCGGCGCAAGTGGGAGCCCCCACCGGCCCGGCGTAGAATACAACTCTAGTTCAATCCGCATGTATAACATGTTTTTGTAGCATATGCCGCTAAAGGTAACTTCTATTAACACACTAATTTCCCCTGCACCTTAGTGCTATAACCTCAACATAGACTTAAACACTAACACTCCTAAATATAATGATAGCAGTGGTGTTAACAATATTAACTTATAATAAAACTGGACGTATCCACTCGCCTCTGTGAGCCCATCTTGTCCTAACGTGTATTGCTTCTATCCAGCCCATTGTGTCTTATCTGTATCCTGCTTTCTCCGTTCTCCCTCCCCCCATTCCCCACCTCTCATCCTCCTCTTTCTCGTCTCTACCTCTCCTCTTTCTTACTCTACGTCCCCCACTCTCTTCATTCTACTCTCTTCACCTTACCTTAGTCTCCCCCTCTATCCCTTACCCCCTCTATCTCTTACCTCGCCCCTCTCACCTTGTTCTCACCCTCTCATTCCCCCTCTTTCTCTCTCCTCAATCCCCCCTTTCTCCCCCTTTGGTATCTCTCTCCTTTTTCTTACTTCTTGATCTCCTACTGCTCTTACTTTTCGCTCTCCTTCCTTTCTTGTCCTCATCTTAGCTTCCCCTCGTTCCTCTCCCCCCTTACTCCTCTCTCTCCCCCTCTTATTCCCCTCCTCTTACTTCCCTCTCCCCCCTCCCCTCTCCCCCCTCCCCTTACTTCCCTCTCCCCCCTCCCCTTACTTCCCTCTCCCCCCTCCCCTTACTTCCCTCTCCCCCCTCCCCTTACTTCCCTCTCCTCCTTCTCCTTACTTCCCTCTCCTCCCCCCCCTCTTATTCCCCTTTCTCCCCCCTCCCCTTACTTCCCTTTCCCCCCTCCCCTTACTTCCCTTTCCCCCCCCCCTCCCTCCTCCCGTCATGTCCCAAGATCCAAACAGACTTTAATAGAATCTTTAAGTCATTGGTGGCATATTATGGAATGCACTGTACGTGGGACTCGTCTATAAAAAGGGGGGGACTCCTCCTCTCCCTTGTCTATGCGAGATCAACTGCAGCATAGGGGAACTCCTGGGCGGTTATCTTTCGTCCCGGGCAGGCACCGCCCTGGACGGCTATGGAGGGGGCCTGATTGCTGGCTGCTGACTGCTTCCTGATCTGTGTTTCATCGTGTTCTCGCGATGGTGTGACGTCATCGGGTATTGCCTCTCCGCAGAGGCGTGAACTCCGGCAGAGTTCCCGCTACACTCAGGGGGGAAGGAGCTGAAGAAGATGGCCGCTCCGCCAAAGCTGCAGACGGACCAGCTCCGGGAATCTTCGCTGTCACAGCCGCAATAGGTAAGTCTTTGGCCTGAGGGAGAGCAGAGAAGCATGGAAATGTCTATGGACTTCAGCTTAGTGGATATTTTTCGTAGAAGGCAGGGTGTTTCATGCAGAATCCCTGCTAGAACCTGACGCCACTGGGGAAGTTTCTGCAACTCCCGCACGGTCACCAATGGGCACGATGGGCACGGGGACGGGCGTGGGGCGTGGAGCCTTTTGCGGGGGACTTGAGGGCTTCTCCTTGGCCCCCACTTTAGTCAGGAACCCTGCACCTTCCTCCGGTGACCTCAGTGTGTGGGCCACGCCATTCCGGATCACCATGATGGCACAGGGGAATAGCCACCTATAGCGGATGCTGTGATCCCGCAGTGTTTTTGTAATGTGGGCGAAGGACCGTCTCCGCAAAAGGGTGGCAGGGGCCAGGTCCTGATATATCTGGAAGGTGATATTATCATATTCCAGCGTTTTAGAGTCTCTGGCTATCCTACATATTTCTTCTTTTAATCGGTAATGGTGTAGGCGGATCACAATGTCCCTGGGGGGGTCTCCTTTCTGCGGTCTCCCCCTGAGAGCCCTATGGCATCTGTCTATTGCCAGCTCTCTGTCAGATTTTTCAGGGAATAAGTGCTCCAGCCATTTTATTACGAATTCTTCTGGGTCCGTGACCTCCTCTGGGACCCCCCTCACGCGAATGTTACTCCGTCTATCGCGGTTTTCAGTGTCTTCAGCCTTCTCTTCTAAGGCTCTGACCTTCTCCCTTAGTTTAGTTACTTCATTTTGAGTGAGGGTTAGGGCAGCTGATGTATCTTCAGACTTATTTTCAATGGAGGCAGTGCGTTCCCCCAATGAGTCTAAATCCTTCCTCATTGCCCATAGTTCGGAATGGAAGAACTGCTGCATCTGAGAGCAGAAAGCTTTGAGATCCTTCCGTCGGACTATCTCCTCATCCCCTGCCTCATCAGTGAAGGGGTCCGTGTCTGACTCCATGCTGGTAGGCCGCCTTGGGCTCGTGGGTTTATCTGGTGGGGGGTCTGTCTTCTTTCGGAAGTAAGTGGACACAGGCTGGCTTTTATTGCGGGATGCACGGCCTGACGCCATCTCTGAGTGTTCAGGGGGAGAATGCTGTGTTTGAAAGTAGCGGGGTTGAGCTGCAGCTGCGGATTAATTATTTATTAGCGCCGGTGGAAGTGGAGCTCTGAATTCAAGCGTCCATTCTTCCCGCCGCCGCCGCGCTAATCATTTTAATGGCAAACATCACAAATTTACAACTTGCAAACAACTTTTCAAATTTCTATTTATACTGTTACTCTCTTTAGTAGGTGATATTGAACATAACCCAGGCCCTGTAACAGGTGCTCACCACAAACAAAATGGGGCCGTGAGGCTGAGGTGGGGATGTTAATATAAACCGAACTCCAGCCGCGTCTGATCAGTGATGGCCTGAACCGTCTGTTGGAGCAACTCCATGCGTTGGTTATTTTGCTCCAGATATATTTCCAGTCTGTCAAACATGTTGGCGTGCGTGGTCAAAACTCGACCCACCTCAGCAGGGTCCATGTTTGTGAGGCTGAGCACACTGTAATGGGTGCTCACCACAAACAAAACGTGACCGCGAGGCTGAGGTGGGGATGTTAGTATAAACCGACCTCCAGCCGCATGAGTGCGTCCGGAGTGCAAAGTGATAGTCATATAGCCGGGTCAGGGTTGGAGAAGTGAGGATAGTCGTAATACTCGCTGTGGTAAGGGGTTGGAGAAGTTAGATGGTCGTAGAGGGTAGCCGGGGTCCATGAGAAGAGAGAGTAGAGGTCCAGATGCAAGCCGAGGTCCAGGTAGAGAGAAGTCGGGGGTCCAGGTGCAAGCTGAAGTCAAAACACTAAGGAACAAACAGGATCAGAATGCGCGAGGCAACAGAAGCTTGAGGTAAGCACGACTGTACGTTAGGAACGAAAGATTATCCTCAGCCAATTTGCCCGTGGGCTGGCTGAACAGGTAAGTGGCTGGTGACCAATAGGCAGCTCGCTAGCAGCTGCCAGGGATTATGGTGAACCGCCCACGCGGTAGCAGGCGCCCAATGGTAGAACAGAGGTGGAGTGAGCTGCAGGTGCAGGTGATCCTAGGGCAGAGTGGAGTTTTGAATTAACCCCTCGTGTGCTCCGTGGTGCCGTTGTGAGGTTTCCTGTGGCGTGATGCGTCACCCATGTCGCCACGGGATGTGATGCAGGGGCGGGGCCTAAGCCCGAACCTGGGGTTATTCCCCTGTTTGATGGCACAGCGTTTGTGGCTGGCCTCCCTGGTCTGTGGTGCATCATACGTGTCATCATGAGACCTGTCATGGGGGTGGGGCTTAACGCCGATCCTCACAGGCCATCCCTTTTCAACTCTGTCCCATCCCCTGAGAATACCCATTTCAAATTCCAAAAAGGTCTATCTGTCCCCATATAAATATCCAGAGCTTGCTCCAAAATCTGGATTGGAAGTCTTCACCCTCCAAATCCAGGCATATCAAAGCTCCCAACCAACGACGTCATCACCCGCAATCCATCTACATCCACCTTGAAGATCAGCATCAGGTACAAAAATCTTCTTTATTTCATCTTCTTTCACTGTCTTCTATCTTCCTCTGTAATTCTTTCCTTCTATCTTCTTTCTTTCAATCAAAAACCCCATCTTAAATCCAAAACGGATGTTGCCACGTTGAGATCTTCCTCTAAAATGAGACGTCAGGCCTGTGACGTCACATTTTAGGGTCAGCTGGTACTTCTCCATTCCGATTGGACGCTGTATCATGTGACAGGCTTTTTCTTTTTTTAAGGATGTGATGTTATCTCCAAGGGATGTACGTAACATCCTTAAAACCACATGGCTATATCACATGGTATTACAAAATATGTATTATCTTTATCATCTCAGAGTAGCAGATATTTTATTTGCAGTTATCCGACCTTATTTTTTACTTAAAAATTAAATGTTATGAGGGAAAAAACTGTAAGGTGGCAAACTGGCACTGTATTGTACAGTATTGTGAAGAAAAATCTTTTAGCACAAAAAAAGGAATATTTTGGAAAAAGTAGAACTTTATTTTAATTTTAAACTGGCCTAGCAAACATAGCTTTTTATTTTATTTTAAAAGTGTAGCATAGGCATATCTAGATTCTGTATGGTATCATGAATCTAAATAGGACTCTCATGTATACCTAACAATGTTACATTCTCATTTTCAGGTTTCCAGCATTACTGCATGACCGATTGTCAACTATCTGAATGTCATTTGATGACCTTTGTAAAGCTTCATTTTCTTCATGACTAACATTCTCATGCAGCATTTCTTCCTCGTCTGATGACATAATTGTAACTCTGATTCTGAGTCACTTTGAATCCTTACTCTAAATGTGTTGCTCTGTAAAGAATAGTTTGTCTCATTAATACTAAAAATGTCATATGCTTTCCTGCGTATCATACATTGGGCCATATGTATTTAGATCAATGTGCGGCAATGCTAGTATAATAATCTGTCCCATACTGTATGTAACAAACAAATACATCCCATTTCGATTGTAATTTTAAATCAAGCTTTGGCTCATTTTTACAGACTTTCTCACATGACCAGATATATGTACTGTAATTACACAGTATAATTAAAATATTATGGCTAAATACAATTAAAGCCATCTTAAACTTAGTGTATATCATATCAGAATATATACATTTCACATATTTGTATGCTAAATATATCTGAAAAAACAATATTGATATTCTAAAGACTTATGTGTTTCTTGATGGTCAGCATTTTTGGCACTTTGCCTTTCACCTGCAATGTTCAAATGAGCAAGTAAATACATAGGGCCTATTGTAGCTCTGAAGTGTGACACACCACTCCTAAAGTGCAATTTAGAAGCAGATTGGCATGGTCTGTAAGACCTTATTGGGTGTCCAAGCTGCATCTAAATGTTTTTTTAGTAGTGTTTTCCCTGTTATTTTGACAATCCAATCGTTTGTCAAAAAAGCCTCAAATTCACATTTTTTGCCCACAACTTCTTATCTTGTAGCTCCATTATGCAAACCACTGTTTTTGTGTTAGGGCTGGCTATGCAATGTGTTTTTTATTTGATGCATGTACTGTACTGTATTTTTTTTTGCAGGTTGCATATTGCCTGGCATAGTGGCAGTTCATGCCCACAGGGCATGGGTGTGCCACCATGCCAATCAATTGGTTTTTTTTTTTGGCATTTTTTGTTTCAAATATTTTTTATTAGTTTTTCACACAGCACAAATAACAGATATCAGATATCCACCAATATAACAGCAGAAATATTCAGATAGAATAAGTGATGACGGTATCAGTAATATAGAATAAGATGACAATACAGGTAATTCTTGAATACTTGCTTATGATCTGGTTATATTATCAACTGCATATAATTAAATATTGATTCAACATTGTTTTCTGCCGATATTTATGCATCTACTTATACTGTTTAATATTTCAACTATGTTGAAAAAAGATAGAGAGAGAAAAAAGTAAGATAAAAAGGGGGTGGGGGAAAGGACATAAAAGGCAGACAAATAGGGGGAGGTAAGGGGAGGGAAGGGGCCTCCTCCCAACAACTGCATAGCTTTAGTTTTTAGGTTGAGACAGAATCAACCTGAACAGTTTGCATCAAATTCAAGGCTGTTCAGTTCCATTCACTGCCCCAAACACGGGTCCCACATTTTATAGAATTCATCAGTCGGAGGCTTCAAGGAAGCTGTCATTTTTTTCCATCAGCATCACATCTTTAATTATTTTTTCAACAGTTTGCCTAGAGGGGGGGGGGCTATCTTCTTCCAAGAGGCCACCACAGCACATCTAGCTGCCATCAATATCAATTATATTAGCCGTCTCATAGGGCGACCTACATCTTCTACTGGTTTTGCCAGCAGAAAAATCAGGGGGTCCATGGGGATGGATAAATCTGTTATATCTTTGATTATAGTTTGGACGGTGGACCAATAATTCTTTATCACCGGGCATGTCCACCACATGTGCACCATATCACCTCTTTGTCCACAACCCCTCCAACACAGATCGGACACCTGAGGGTAGATTTGTTTAAGTAGACTTGAGATGAGGTACCAATGAAATAGAATCTTGTAAATGTTTTCTTTGATAGTGGTACATCTTTGATAGTGGACCTCTGTCTTTGCGGCAAACTCCCAAATATTCTCCCAATCATATCTATCAATATCCAAATGTAAATCGGCCACCCATTTGAGCATGTATTCGTGGTAAGGGGAGTCTACCAAAGCCTCCATAGCAGTATATATTTTTGTGATCAAGACTTTTTGGTAAATGCCTCTTCTACATAATACTTCAAAACTTGGGGGGATTTCTAGCTTTGGAGAATTTTTTTTCAGAAAGTGACTAATATGAAGATATTTAAACATACTGTATGAAAATCTGGTGCTTTGTACCTGGTTCAAAGCTCTTGGAAACGAAGGAATTTCCCATTGTGCAATAGATCGGCAATTACCCTAATATTCTTAGCTTTAAATTGGTCAAATTGTTTGGAATCACATCCTGGGGGGAAATTGGGATTGCTGAAGAGTGGGGTGAGTTTTGAGGCGGGATATGGGAAATTAAATTTACCCTTGGATTTAGTCCAGGTCAGGTCTTCCAGGTGCATCTCATCGGACCCAGCTCAAACGTTTTTGACTGTATATCCCTCTTTTCAGTGGCACATAGGGACATTAGCAGAGAAGGCGTTCTGGTGTATTGGGATTCTATCGCCAACTAGCAATATTGGGCTGGGTCAGCGTTCCAGACCACCACCTGCCATAGTTGGGCAGCTTGGTTGTATTTTCAGATATCTGGGACACCCATGCACACTCTCATTCTTGAGGTCATCATAACTGATCTAGCTGTCCTTGGCTTTTTGCCCTCCCAGATAAAGTGAAACATTCTATTTTGTAGATATTTTAGTTCGGTTCCAGGTATTCGGACCGGGAGGGTCTGGAAATGATATAATAACCTGGGGAGTATGTTCATTTTGACTGATACTATTCTCCCGATCCACGACACCTGGAATCCTTCCCACTTCATCAAATCCCTTTTGATCCTGTCAAACAGGGTTGTGCAGTTGCTCTAGTATAGAGAGTGGTAGTGCTGGTCACATTTACTCCCAAATATTTAATGTGAGAGGAACTCAATCTATAGTTACATTTCAATGTTAGTAATTTAATCTCCGGGTCTGGGAGGTTCAAATTTAGGGCCTCTGATTTGTCATTATTAATTTTGTAACCTGAGAATCTCCCAAAGTCTGATAGCGCTTTTTAGAGGTGGGGTAGAGATGTCTAGGAACTTACTAATGTTAAATGATATAATCTGCGAATAGGGAGATTTTACAATTTATTTTCCCAATTACCATACCCTGGATGTTAACATTTGCTTTAATATTCACAGCTAGAAGTTAAATCGTTAGAGCGAAGAGAAGAGGGGACAATGGGCATCCCTGTCTCGTGCAATTCTTAATTTTAATCGGGTCTGAATCATTCCCTGGGAGCTTAACTAGAGCCGTCGGGTTTTGGTATAAGGCTTGGACTCCTTCTAAAAAAGTTTTTAAATCCAAATTTCTGTAATGTTTTATTTAAGAATACCCAGTTTATTCTGTTGAACGCCTTCTCTGCATCAAGGCTTAGAAGAATGGCTTTGGTTCCAGTGAGATGAACATGGTCCACTATATTTATTATTTTCCGTGTGTTATCTGAAACTTGTCTACCCGACACGAATCCCACCTGGTCGATATGGATCAATCTAGGTAGAATAGGGTTTAAACTATTCGTCAGGATTTTGCTATATACAGTAACCTCAGATCATTGTTTAATAAGGAGAAAGGAGATTGAACGATAACTACCGCACTACATAGGGTCTCGGCCCTCTTTGTGTATAATGGCCAAGTTTGCGTTTCACATGGTTGGCGGGCTTGGTTTTCCATCCAAAAACAAATTATACATCCCTATTAGGTGAGGGGAAAGTATGGCTAAGAACGTTTTGTAATAGACATTTGTAAATCCATCAGGGCCGGGGGCCTTAGATATTTTTAGTGCCTGCTTCCGCTAGCTCTGTCTGAGTAATCTTACAATTTAAAACATGAATTTCATCTTCTGTCAATTGGGGCAGGTTACAGTTTTCTAAGTACTGTAATTTGTAATTGCCTCTGAGTTTAGGAGCTGGGAAGTTCCCTTAGTGGAATTCAGATGATATAATTTTGTATAAAAGTTGGTGAATTCTGGAGTGATTTTTTTTTCATCGTAGATAATATTGCCATTTTTATCTTTGGCTGACGTTATTGTGACCTCAAGAGTTTGTCAGCCTTATTCCCCTTATCATTGATTGGCCCACTTCAGGGCATGCTCAACGTCTTCTAGTTATATCTGTCTCAGCTCTGTTCTGGCTGCAATCAGGGATTTGTGTCTTTTTTTTTTGATGGGTTCGTTTTATGTACTTGTTCTAGACCTGACATTTTCACAACTAGTTCTTTAAATATTTTTAGTTTGACTTTTTTCTTGTGGGATGCAACACAATACAAGAGATAAAATCACCCCTGATCATGGCCTTATGGGCTTCCCAGAGCATCTCTGGGAATGAGACTGTAATGATTACCGAAGTACAGCCGCGCCACGCATCCTCCTGAGCACCACTGCGCACGTGCGGTGTGTCTATGGACCACATTCCTTACCAGACGCGCCAAAATGGCATCACCTGATGCCGCAGACTCAGGCTCCGCCCCCGGATCATGCTGCACACTAACTGCGCACAGTGCTCGCATGTGACACGTACGCCACACCCCCAAGCTCCGTGTCAAGATCCACTAGCTTCCAAACAGCTACACCTGCTCATAGAAGCATTCATTAGCTGCACAAACAGCTGCACCTGCTCATAGAAACATTAATTAGCTGTACAACAGCTACACCTGTTCTGGGAAGCCTTAGACCTATCACGGCCGCCGCGGGGGCCGCGCCCCAGCTCCACCCTCTTAGGGGTTGGCTGATCCTGCTTATATATGCTCACCAATGTCACAGGTACATTGGCTGAGCATAGATTTATGCTACTCTGTGTTTACCCTTGCTGTTATTGCCTTGTTCCTGTCCTGCGGCTTATTCTAGATTTAGCCCATGTATACCGAACTGGCTTGTCTGACTGCTCTGATCTCTGGCTCCTGATCTTGGCTATCCTCTGACTCTCCGCTCCTCTCCGCTCCTCTCCGCTCCTGTCCTATCCTGACCTTGGCAAAGTACCTTCTACGCTCCGGATCGCTCTTACGTTGAACTAGGCAAGTATCACGACTACTCTATCCTCTATATCTATGATCCAGCTACCAAGACAATCCTACACTCCAGACGTGGCCCCTGTGCCTGTGGCTGGTGTTTGTTACTATTCCCATCTCAATACCGGGGTCTCGTCTTGTTGTTTTGAGCACAGCGTGACAGAAACTGAGCCTTTGTTGAGATTGAAATATTCTTTTAGGGCCCGTTCAATTTTTTTCTCTATGTCAGGGTGGTTCAGCAGTGAGTTGTTTAATCTCCAGTGAAAGGAGTTATTTTTGACAAAGGGGAGGGTGAGGATCAGGACGACTGGTGCATGGTTTGACCAGGTAATGGGTCCAATATCCAAACATGGAGAGGCCTGAAGAATATTTTTTGTGACAAATAGATAATCTATTCTTGAGTTGGTTTGATGAGGAGGAGAATAGAAAGTCCGTCAGAGAAAAGTCCTTTATTATATTCCTAAATTTCTTTGCTTTTTTTTGGAAGTGGATTGTGTGGGTTTGACCCGGGGTAGAGGATCTATCCACATCGGGATTTGAAACCATATTTAGGTCTCCCCCTACTATAAGAGAGGACAGAAATTTGGGTTTGATCGTTTCTAAAACTGATTTGAGGAATTCCGTCTGGTTCTTGTTTGGTGAGTAGAGGTTTATTAGAGTAATGGCCGAACCATAAATTATAAGAAATCTACCCTCTGGGTCCATGGTTAGTTTTTCTACGTTAAAGGGAACCCCCTGTCTGAATAGAATCACAACCCCTCTTTTCTTACTGCTGAATGAAAAATAAAATTCTAGCGGAAATACGCTCCTGAATGTGTTAGGGGGATCATGGACATCAAAATGGGTCTCTTGGAGGAACACTCTATCTTCTCTTGATCTTTTAAGTTTCTGGAGAGCAAGTCTCCTCTTTCTATTAGTCTGTGTGATGGTGAGGGGGTAACCAGGCTCTCAATAAAGGTATTAAGCCCATCTGGTTACTTCTGATCCATAGTGGGGTTTTAGAGTGTCAGCTCTTGAACCTGTTTATTGTATCTGCAATGTATGTAATTATGCGACAATAAAGAACTTTCTGTGTTTTACCTTTCCATCTGTGCCAGCAAGCAGAGATTGCTAAGCTATGAGTGGCTTATCAAGGCTTAGAGAATAGGCCCCTAAGTCTACATTTCTAAAGATACATACGACAGAGCTACAGATAAGAACCAACTCTAACACCATTATAGCTCCCGTCACTAGTTTTAAATATCTGGACATATGGCTTGACTCTCATTTAATACTTGGGTTGCATATTGATACTGATATCCAAAACCTATGACAAATTAAGTGCACTTTATATGAACAAATCCTCCCTAAGCCCGCTGGTCAGGAAGTGTATTGCAGAACAAATGCTTATGCTTAAAGTATGCCAATTACAGAATATGGGAACATAGTATATGCTACAGTCCCCCAAACTCACCTTGGCAAACTGGAAACCCTTTACAACTCAATATGCCACTTTGTCCTACAATACAACTACAACACACATCACTGCAATATGTTCCAAGAATTGTATTTAGCCATCCCTTGAGTTCAAGTGCAAAGTAAAGTTTCCCATTCTTGCTTTTAAATACTTTCTGGGCACGCCACCTGCTTAACTGAATAAATACCTCACCCCTACCACACAAGCACTTATCCCCTGGGATCTGACTCCAAAAGACTGTTCATGGTCCCAAGATTCAACATGGAATCCAGTTTCTCCTCCTTCTCTTACCATGCTAGGGCCAGCCTTAAGGCAAGGCACATAAGATGGTCGCCTTGGTCCCCATGCCTTCGTGAAGCGCCCTCCCTCCTCCAGCTCCCTTCTCCAGTTGTAAGTTGGATCCCAGCACCAACAGGAGGAGGGAGAAGATTAAGTGCGGGGCCAGGACCAGCAAAGGTGAGGGTGGGGCGGAGGAGGAGGGTGGTGGGTGGTGGGTGTGTGTATGTTCGCTCTTACATTCTCTGCTGTGGGCAACCTCCTGGAGCATTGCTTTGCCATGGTACATGATGTCACATGATGCCACAATGTCATAAAACCATGATGCTGCCAGAGGAGGGCTGTTGGTCTAGGTAAGTCCCCCTCCCCATACTAAGGCCGGCCTGTATAAATAAAAGGTGCATCTCACAACTGGAACAACTTGTACCATGGCCTCTCAAAACTGTCTCCAGTTTAAGAATTTCAAGACTTCGGCAATTCACTCTTATATTTTGTATGTAACTGTTACATACACCCATAATCATATATTATTGCTAATTGTTAAATAAAATGTATATTAATTGAATGTTTAACCACTGCTAATTTAATGTAACCATCTATTATCATCATAACTTTGTGCCCAGGACACACTTGAAAATGAGAGGTAACAGTCAATGCATTATTTCCCAGTAAAACCTTTTTGAAAAATAAATAAAGTACAGTATTCATGTTTAATGTAGGGGTACGAACACATTTGTATATCAATGACAATATGTTTTCTAACAAAAGTTATCATAGTAAAAATGTTTCCTTTTTTAATATTTGACAGTAGTTATAGTATATATCCGTGGATATTAACACCACTTTAAAAGTTCCTTTTGCTGTTTATACCACTGGTAGTGGGGTTTTTGCTATTTTCCCAACTAAAGTGTGCAACATTATATTGGCTTGCTGTATGTTTCATAATAAAGCAATTAGTAGAAATGTACACATATATGTGCACATATAAATAGCTGCAGATCAAGCAGAGATTCCACCTTTACCTCCTGCACCACATTAGGATAATTTGCAAGGTGGCCTAGACATACAGGTAAGAATATTCATCATCAATCAATATTTGTATGTAAGTGATGATGATTCCTACTCCTTTTATGATAAAAAATAAATTTACATGTAAAAATGTATAATCATTTTTCCCTTATTGATTACATTTGTCATATTTTGGTTGAGCAGCTGTGTGAGCTTCTTACTGACAACAGTTTTACAATTTATAAAATCACTTCTTCCTTTGATAGAACTTCTTGTTTACTTTGTTTAAACATTGGAGTTATCAATGACACCTTCCAAATGGAACTTCTTTAAATGCTACTTTATCCCTCCTTTCAATGTATATATTTTTTCTAGAGATTAGATGGTGCTTTAATATGTCTCTGCCTATTATCTTTCTTTAGTATTTAAGTGTGCAGTGAAGGCATTTTTGAGGTTCATTCTTTTACTGTATACCTGTACTTCCTTTGAAGTTTGTACTCTTAAATGGATGTCAGGTGGGATGATATTTCCTGGCATATCCATTTATGTGCTAGTTTTATTATTCACACTGTTTAGCATTAATACAGTTTGAAAGTGTCAATTTGAGAAACAGCACTCTTCAATCAACATTCTAGAGCCCAATCATTCATAAATTGTTTATTTATCAAATCTTGCTCTTTACCCCTATCCTAACTTTTCCCAGTAATATTATAATAATAACTGCTACTATATATTCCAGTTTATATACTATAATCACAGTAGCGTGCAGCATGAGAGCCAGCACCCAGAGCACTTTACTGAAACTCCAATCAATATCAGCTGGTTATTTATTAATCCCTGGTTGTTTAATGGTTGAGCTGGGTCCCACTTTTGTTACGTAAACACAAGATATAGCTTTGTACACTAGAGTGATTTTTTTATTAGTGTAACTAAGTGTTAAAGCAGCACCCTTCGTCTCTCACCAATAGTGTACAAATAGAGAATTATGATAGAAAATAAAGTGGCAGTACAGCACTAGATATATTATCCCCGACTTTCCTTGTCAAAAAATGTCAGAGTTACAATTAAACTGTTCTGGAAGCTTAATAATTATTCTAGGGATTATTTTTCCCAGTAATATCAAACCTAATACTGTAATATCTGTTCCAGTGTATTTCAGTAAATATACTACAATCATAGTAACATGTGCAGCCAGAGCCAAAGCCTTTTTCACTGAAAGTCCAGTCAATCCCAGCTGGTTATTTATTAGTGCAAACACAAATAAGCGTAAATGACTTCACACATAAAAAGTGATAAATATATACATTTGAAATATACAACCCCAGTGGAATTCTGCTTCAGTTATAAGACTTTTTAAGGTTGTCTTAAAGGGCTATGCAAACATGGGACAGGCAGCAAATCCTCCCAGGGTTATGTGTGGGAATAAACATAGAACAAAAAACAAATAGTGCAATGAGGTCATAGAACAGTATCTCCAGAACTAATATATAGTTGATAAACTCACAAGTGTCTCAGTAATCTCTTCTTTATGAGAGCGACCCTACTCCATGGGTCTGTATGAATGCAAATTATTCCATGTTCACCAAAAAAAGAGAGGAAAGTGCATAGTGCAAACCAAGTTTACAAACAAAAAAAGGGGTAATACAATTAAACTCATAAACAAATGTGGGATTCAAGCATGTAGGACAATCAGGGGTCCAGACGAGATCAGCTAGCTGCTGGAACAGTACTGCTTGTCTACTATAGTGTAGATACTCTCCCCCTGATAGGTCACCCCTGCTGCCGCCCTATGTGTTTCACAATTCATGGTAGCTTCCTAAGGGGCTCCTAATGTGCATGAGTACAATTCCTTATAAAACCGGAAGATTTTGCGTGCTGTGACAGTATGCGTGACATTATTCTGACGGCATCCTCGCAAATTGATTGGAAAAGAAATCTGATCATGTGATCTCCACTGTGGACCACCCTCTTCTCCTTCACATTCTCCGTATTCTTGGGGGCCTATGCTATAAGCCTCGATAACAAACTTATCAAGGCTTTTGAGCTATTCTCGCAAGGTAGCTATTCAGAAAGACTCGATAGGTTGGTTAAATCGCACAGCGAAAGCATTTTTTGAGACTTCTGGCTCCTGGCAAACACGCTATGTTGTTTGCAGCAAGAAGCCCGAAATCGCAATTTTTATAAAATCGTGCAATTCTAGTAGCCTCAGTTATCTTATTGAGGCTCTGGAATTGCGATTTTATCCTAGATTTGTCTCATCAGAAAAAGCTGGCATGAAGCTGGTGAGAAGGTTGTGAGAGACGGACTTAGAAAAAAATGCATTTTTCCTGCATCGGATTGATGCCAGTGGTCTCCGGAGCTGATACACATTCATATCAGCACCCGAAACCCCTGGCATCAATCCGATGCCATAAAAATGCATTTACAGTCAGCTTCTTTACCTTAGCGGCTAACCGCTAAGGTAATAAAGGGGTTAAACACAAGTGCCATGTTTTTTGTGGATAGTGGGGGTGGGTGAAGGTGGTATTTGGCCCATGATGGACTTAAACTTAACATTGCAAAAACAATTCCTCATACTTCCTCCCAAACTTGGCCCTAATATCTCCTTTCACATTACTGTTGGGAGTACTATCATTCACCCAGTAGCGGAAGCACGCTGCCTTGGGGTTACACTCGACTCCTCTATCACATTGTCCAGTCACATTCAAAAGGTATCTAAAACCTGTAATTTTTTCCTCTGCAATATTACAAAGATTCACCCTTTCCTCTGTTGCTCGACTGCTAAAACTCTGACACAGGCCCTCTTTCTCTCCTGTCTAAATTACTGTAACCTCCTGCTTTCCTGTCTTCCTGCTTCTCACCTGTCTCCCCTGCAATCTATCCTAAATGCTGCTGCCAGAATCACTCTACTCTTTCCGAAATCTGTCTCAGCGTCTCCTGAACTAAGATCCCTTTCCTGGCTTCCTATAAAATCCCTTATCACACACTCAATTCTCCTACTCACTTTTAAAGCTTTACACTCTTTTGCTCCTCCTTACATCTCAGCCCTAATTTTCGTTATACACCATCCCGACTCTTGTGTTCTGCTCAAGGATGTCTTCTCTCTACCCCTTCTGTATTCAAAGCCCTCTCCCCCCTTAAACCTTTCTCACTGACTGCCCCACACCTCTGGAATGCCCTTCCCCTCAATATCCAAGTTGCACCCTCTCTATCCACCTTTAAGAGCCACCTTAAAACACACCTGCTTAACGAGGCATATCAGTAGCTCCTTGGCTGATAATTTACACCTCATACATAAACCTTAGCCCCTTGCAGACAGCACTTACCAGAACACCCTCCTACTGTCTATGTACATCCTTCCTACCAACCAATTAGATTATAAGCTCTTTGGAAAAGGGACAGCTTTTCTTAAATGTTACTTTTATGTCTGAAGCACTTTTTCCCATTATGTATTATTTGTATTATTTGTTATTTATATGATCGTCACGTATATTACTGCTGTGAAGTGCTATGTAGATTAATGGGGCTAAATAAATAAAGACATACATACATCTCCACACAAGACATCTGGATCATAAAAAATGCATGTGGAACTGTTGCCAAATGGTAGGGCAAAAGTATCAACTACAAATTATGTGCAAAACACATTATATAACAACATACTGTAGGTATACATTATACACAATTTTACGAGTCTTATACATGAGTATCTATAAGAGGGGTCTGGAAAAAATAGCTTATGAGAAAATAATTCAAAGACTAAAATAAAATGTAGCATAATTGTACTAAATGTAATGGGAAACAAGAGGAGAACAAACGTACAGAAAGTGTACACAGATAGATAAACAAGAGTGGGTAGATTACATAATACAGTAGGGGGAAGACCAACAGTTTATAGACTAATATAAATCATTTTTATAAATTATTAAAAGACAAAATGTTTGTAAAGACTATGAGCCTGATTGCCATTAATGATGTTTCTTCTGTGCTCCAAAAATCTAGTACTCATTGCTCGAATGATGCGGCCCACATATTGAGGGCTGCAAAAGCACGAAACTAGATAGATAACAAATGTGATAAGACAGTCAATATGTCCTTTAACTTCATTGATAGATTTATTCGCATGTGATCTAAAAATGTTTTGTATTGATATATATATATATATTTTTGAATAATATATTTCAGTCATGGCTCCTGCGAGCATAGCACTGATCCATGCATATTACATGTAAGTTGCGATGCATGGGTTAGTTGTTTAGATCCTTGCATCTCTTACAGTACATGTATAATTTTATATAGCATACACTCACGTGAATGGTTTTTAACTTAATATAATTCTATGTTTTTAATGTTATTTGTTATTTGAATGTTATTATTATTATCATAATTTTTATATGCTATATATGTATTTTATATATATTTTTTATCACTCACAGATCCATGTGTCTCTTGCATGTGAACACACAGGATTTCACTTTTATGTGAAGCATAAGCATATATTTTTAGGTTGTTTCTCCTCATTGTCCTACATGGTTGTTATTTCCTTGGTTAGGGTATACATTCCCCACATGAACACAAATATATTTTATTAAATTAATATTTTAGGTGTATTCATTTTAACATATGCAGTTAAATGGATTTATTTTTGTAATCACTTGATTTATTGTATCACAAATTAATTCAATCATCCACTTATATACATGTTGTTTAAGTTACACTGTACATATTTATATATATATATATATATATATATATATATATATATATATATATATATATATATATATATATATATATATACATACATACATACATACATATATATATATATATATATATATATATATATATATATATATATATATATATATATATATATATGTATATATATATATATATGTATATATATATATGTATGTATATATATATATATATATGTATGTATATATATATATATGTATGTATATATATATATATATATATGTATATATGTATATAATACTGAGTTAAGTTATGGTGAGTAAAAAAAGTGACAAAAACCCTCCACAGGAAAGCTAATATGCAAATATAACTGTATGCTCATCTGCATGTCTTAGGCAGGTCTGCAACCCCGCCTTTCCCCATTATCACCCAGCATACAGCACTTCCACTGCAGCAAGGGATTCTGGGAAATGACATGCAAATGAGCACACAGTGTCACTTTTTGCCTCAATAACCATTTTTAACATGGTTCCCTATAGGCTTAAGCTTGCTGCATGGTCACAGCTTTGAGCACAGCCAGGGTTAAGGTGCATACCCAGAAAACCACCCACAGACAGCCGTTTCAACCTTGATGGGTCTCATCAGTGTGGGGTTTATTTTACTGGGAATGCAAGAGAGGCTGTATATATATATATATATATACAGTGTTCGACAATCCTATACATTTACACACCCGGGGCGGGTGGACTTAACCCCCGGGCGAGTAAATATTGGCCCAAGCAGCACACGTGTTTGTTTTTTTAAATTTCCCCCCGCTCGCGCTGAATTTTCCCTGCTCGCGCTGACTGAAAAAAAAAAAACTCCCCCTACCTGACAGCCGATTGGCACGCGCTCCCAGGCTTTGTGGGTGCGCGGCCAGGCTCTATATGAGTCCGCCCCCAACGAGCGGCCATTTTTTCTGGCTGGAGATCTGTTGGAGACTAAGTTCTCTCCAATCCTCCATCTTGCGGCCCCCTTACTCCTTCCCTGCAAGCCCCCTTACTCCTTCCCTGCAAGCCCCCTTACTCCTTCCCTGCAAGCCCCCTTACTCCTTCCCTGCAAGCCCCCTTACTCCCCGCTTCCCGTGCGAGGCAGGTGTTCCCCCTTCTCTCCCTGTCCCCGCTTAACTTGGCTTCCCGCCGATCCCTGCGTGGGGCAGGAGATTGTAGTGGGGGTGTTCCCACCTTCTCGCCCTGTCCTGGCTTCCCGCGTGGGGCAGGAGATTGTAGTGGGTGTGTTCCCGCCTTCTCGCCCTGTCCCGGCTTCCCGCGCGGGGCAGGAGATTGTAGTGGGGGTGTTCCCCCCGCTTACCTGGCTTCCCGTCGATCCCCGCGTCGATCCCCACGGGGGGGGGGGTGGTGGGGGTTGAAGGGGTGCCGAGCGGGGCAGTGGTGGTGCTTGGTCCTGCTGCCTTTCATCTTCTTCCCCTGTCGTGTATGTGTATGCATAGGTGTGTGTGTATGTGTATGCATGGGTGTGTGTGTGTGTGTATGCATGGGTGTGTGTGTGTGTGTGTGTGTGTGTATGCATGGGTGTGTGTGTGTGTGTGTGTATGCATGGGTGTGTGTGTATGTGTGTATGCATATGTGTGTGTGTTTGTGTGTGTATGCATGGTGTGTGTGTGTGTGTGTGTGTGTGTGTGTGTGTGTGTGTGTGTGTGTGTGTGTGTGTGTGTGTGTGTGTGTGTGTGTGTGTGTGTGTGTGTGTGTGTGTGTGTGTGTGTGTGTGTGTGCATGGGTGTGTGTGTATGCATGGGTGTGTGTATACATGGGTGTGTGTGTGTGTGTGTATGCGTGTGTGTGTGTGTGTGTGTATGTGTGTGTGTGTATGCATGTGTGTGTGTGTGTATGCATGTGTGTGTATGCATGTGTGTGTGGGTGTGTATGCATGTGTGTGTGGGTGTGTGTGTGTGTATGCATGTGTGTGTGTGTATGCATGTGTGTGTGTGTATGCATATGTGTGTGTGTGTGTGTGTGTGTGTATGCATATGTGTGTGTGTGTGTGTTTGTGTGCATGGGTGTGTGTGTGTGTGCATGGGAGAGTGTGCCTCCCCCCCACCCTGCCGCCTCCCCCCTAAAGATTACACTAAGCCCAGCTATCTTCATGATGGCGCAGCAGCCGCATGAGGTGTGGGGGGGGATGCCGGTCTGCCCGCCCGCCCCACCACTAGCTTCATGCCGTGCGGGACATGCCGGCGAGGGGAGCAGGGCAGTGGCAGCCATGGCGGGGCTGACTGTCCCCTAGGGTGCCTGCTGGGGGACACCTCGCCACGTGCCTCCCACCCACCCTGCCACCTCCCCAAAGCTTCCACTACGCCCAAGTGAGGTATGGTGGGGGATGGGGGGGGGGGGGGGAATGCCGGCTGGCCCAGCCTTTTTCAGTTGGGATTTTAGCCCATCCATTCCCCAATAATTTATTAGGATAAGAGGGCGGGGGTGACTTATAAGAGAACCTCATTGCTTTGTCCTTGAATTCTTCCCCCCCCCCTTATTTTTTTTTAATCCCAAGGAATAAAAAATAAAAAGGCATGTTATAATTAAAAATATAAAGAGGGTCTTTTGGAGGGGGGGGCCACGAGGAAGGGGGGCCCGCCGGACGGGAGGTGCCAAAGGGGTGGTGCTCCCGGCCGCATACACTGTTAAATAAAACATTGTTTGGTTGATTTTAACAATTTCTTATGCTGTCTCCAGTTATTCCTAATGTATTTGTCCCATTCTACACTCAGCCAGTCAGTCAGTCAGTAACCCAGTCAGTCACTCAACCAGTCAGACACTCACACTGTCACTCAGTCAGTCACTCACTCAGTCACTCACCCAGTCAGTCAGTCACTCACCCAGTCAGTCAGTCACTCACCCAGTCAGTCAGTCACTCACCCAGTCAGTCAGTCACTCACCCAGTCAGTCTGTCACTCACACAGTCAGTCTGTCACTCACCTAGTCAGTCTGTCACTCACCCAGTCAGTCTGTCACTCACCCAGTCACCCACTCACCCAGTCACCCATTCAGTCACCCACTCACCCATTCAGTCACTCACCCAGTCAGTCAGTCACTCACCCAGTCAGTCAGTCACTCACCTAGTCAGTCAGTCACTCACCCAGTCAGTCAGTCAGTCAGTCACTCACCCAGTCAGTCTGTCACTCACACAGTCAGTCTGTCACTCACCTAGTCAGTCTGTCACTCACCCAGTCAGTCTGTCACTCACCCAGTCACCCACTCACCCAGTCACCCATTCAGTCACCCACTCACCCATTCAGTCACTCACCCAGTCAGTCAGTCACTCACCCAGTCAGTCAGTCACTCACCTAGTCAGTCAGTCACTCACCCAGTCAGTCAGTCAGTCACTCACCAGTCAGTCTGTCACTCACCCAGTCAGTCTGTCACTCACCAAGTCAGTCTGTCACTTACCCAGTCAGTCACCCACTCACCCATTCAGTGACTCACCCAGTCAGTCACCCAGTCAGTCAGTCACTCACCCAGTCAGTCAGTGAGTCACTCACCCACTCACCCATTCAGTCACTCACCCAATCAATCTGTCACTCACCCAGTCAGTCTGTCACTCACTCACCCAATCAGTCTGTCACTCACCCAGTCAGTCACTCACCCAGTCAGTCACTCACCCAGTCAGTCTGTCACTCACCCAGTCAGTCAGTCACTCACTCACTCACCCATTCAGTCACTCACCCAGTCAGTCACTCACCCAGTCAGTCACTCACCCAGTCAGTCACTCACCCAGTCAGTCACTCACCAAGTCAGTCACTCACCCAGTCAGTCACTCACCCAGTCAGTCTGTCACTCACCCAGTCAGTCTGTCACTAACCCAGTCAGTCAGTCACTCACCCAGTCAGTCACTCACCCAGTCACTCACGCTGTCAGTCAGTCACTCACCCCCACCCCCCAGTCAGTAACCCCCAGCCAGTCAGTCAGTCACCCCCAGCCAATCAGTCCGTCACCCCCCTCAGTCAGTCACACCCCCCCAGCCAGTCAGTCAGTCACCCCCCCAGCCAGTCAGTCAGTCACCCCCCCCCAGCCACCCAGCCAGCCAGTCAGTCACCCAGCCAGTCAGTCACCCAGCCAGTCACCCAGCCAGCCAGTCACCCAGACAGCCAGTCACCCAGCCAGTCAAGCCAGCCAGCCAGTCACCCAGCCAGCCAGTCACCCAGCCAGCCAGCCATTCACCCAGCCAGCAAGTCACCCACCCTCTCTCTCTCTCTCTGTGTCTCCCCCACCCTCTGTGTGTCACCCACTCTGTGTCTCCCCCCACACTATCTCTCCCCCCCACTCTCTCTCTCTCCCCCCCACACTCTCTCTCTCCCCCCCACTCTCTCTCCCCCCCACACTCTCTCTTCCCCACAATCTCTCTCCCCCACACTCTCTCTCTCTCACCCACACTCTCTCTCTCTCCCCACACTCTCCCCCCCACTCTATCCCCCCCACACTCTCTCTCCCTCCCCCCCACACTCTCTCCCTCCCTCCCCCCCACACTCTCTCCCTCTCCCCCACACTCTCTCTCTCTCCCTCTCCCCCACTCTCTCTCTCTCTCTCTCTTCCTCTCCCCCACACTCTCTCTCTCCCCCACACTCTCACACTCTGGATCTCTTATTTACCCTATATATCTTAACTGCCCTGTACTACACCGAAATAACCGATACTGCTTTCTTCCAGATTTGACTCAAGCTTCACACGGAAGACATCAGAACCCCCCTAACACAGAAGAAAGGTAAGGAACACCTCCTCTCCAATGTATAACATTGGGTGAATGAGGGTACCTGGACATTGAGGGACTGCGGATCAGGTAAGATCCCAGGCGGGATTGCTGCTTTAGATATTGTGAAGCGGGGATGTCCAGACACTGGTTAAGGGGTTCAGGAAACTAGTCATTCACACCTGGCTTTAATTTCTAGATCTGACATTTACACACACACACACACACACATAACCAGAACGAATTGTAGTATAATGTAATACAATAAATACATTTATGTCAAAAACGAATGTTATTCTGACTAGGAATTTATTAAATGTATTTTATTTATATATTTTATTTTAAAATGAGGCTGGGGACGGGGTTGGGGGTGGGACTAGGGGCGGGGTTGGGGACGGGGCTAGGCGGCGAGTAGATTTTTTGGTTGGGCAAGTAGATTTTTGGGTGATTTGTCGAATACTATATATATATATATATATATATATATAATATATATATATTCAGCTTAACCACGTTATAGCGTGACCCGTTATAACGTGAATTCGGTTATAACGCGGTTTTCACGTGGCTCCCGTTTTAAAAAAAAAATAATTTTTTTTTTACATTTTTTTTGCACACTGCACACACTACCAGCACACACTCTCACTGCACACACTCTCACTGCACACACTGCACACACTCCCAGCACTCACTGCACACTGCTCACAGTACACACTCTCACTGCACACTGCTCACAGCACACACTCTCACTGCACACTGCACACACTCTCAATGCACACTGCACACACTCACTGCACATTGCACACACTCCCAGCACTCACTGCACACACTCTCACTGCACACACTGCACACACTCCCAGCACTCACTGCACACTGCTCACAGCACACACTCTCACTGCACACTGCACACACTCACACTGCACACACTCCCAGCACACACCTCACTGCACACACTGCACACTGCACACACTCCCAGCACTCACTGCACACTGCTCACAGCACACACTCTCACTGCATACTGCACACACTCTCACTGCACACTGCACACTGCACACACTCTCAGCACTCACTGCACGCTTCTCACTGCACACTGCACACACTCCCAGCATTCACTGCACACACTCTCACTGCACACTGCACACACTCCCAGCACTCACTGCACACTGCACACACTCCCAGCACTCACTCTCACTGCACACTGCACACACTCACAGCACACTCTCACAGCACTCACAGCACACTCTCACAGCACACAGCACTCACAGCACACAGCACTCACAACACACTCTCACAGCACTCACAGCACACTGCTCACTGCACACAGCACACTGCTCACTCACAAACTCCCAGCACTCACGGCAAACTGCTCACAGCACACACTCTCACTGCACACTGCACACACTCTCACTGCACTCTGCACACACTCTCACAGCACACTATCACAGCACTCACAGCACTCACAGCACACTCTCATAGCACACAGTACTCACAGCACTCACAGCACACTCTCACAGCACACTCTCACAGCACACTCTCTCAGCACTCACAGCACTCACAGCACACTCTCACAGCACACTCTCACAGCACTCACAGCACTCACAGCACAGCACACCTTCCACTCCACCTCCCCCTCACTCACTGCATACTGCACACTGCACACTGCACACACTCCCAGCACTCACTGCACACACTCTCACTGCACACTGCACACTGCACACACTCCCAGCATTCACTGCACACACTCTCACTGCACACTGCACACACTCCCAGCACTCACTGCACACTGCACACACTCTCACTGCACACTGCACACACTCCCAGCACTCACTCTCACTGCACACTGCACACACTCACAGCACACTCTCACAGCACTCACAGCACACTCTCACAGCACACAGCACTCACAGCACACAGCACTCACAACACACTCTCACAGCACTCACAGCACACTGCTCACTGCACACAGCACACTGCTCACTCACAAACTCCCAGCACTCACGGCAAACTGCTCACAGCACACACTCTCACTGCACACTGCACACACTCTCACTGCACACTGCACACACTCTCACAGCACACTATCACAGCACTCACAGCACTCACAGCACACTCTCATAGCACACAGTACTCACAGCACTCACAGCACACTCTCACAGCACACTCTCACAGCACACTCTCTCAGCACTCACAGCACTCACAGCACACTCTCACAGCACACTCTCACAGCACTCACAGCACACTCTCACAACTCACAGCACTCACAGCACACTCTCACAGCACACTCTCACAGCACACTCTCACAGCACTCACAGCACTCACAGCACACTCTCACAGCACACTGTCACAGCACTCACAGCACACTCTCACAGCACTCACAGCACAGCACACCTCCCACTCCCCCTCCCTACCTTTGGTGTCGGCTGCTGAGATCGGAGCGGAGCTGGCATCAGGAGGACGGGGGGTGTCGGGAGGAGGGGGGGTGTCGGGAGGAGGGGGGTGTTGGGAGGAGGGGGGGTGTCGGGAGGAGGGGGGTGTCGGGAGGAGGGGGGGTGACGGGAGGAGGGGGGGTGTCGGGAGGAGGGGGGGTGGTGTGGATGCCGGTAGGGGGGGTGAGCGAGGAGCAGGCTGGGACTCGGACGGCCACGTGGGCTAGGCCCAAAACTGATTATGCCACGGAGGGCTGGTTGGTTTGGGGGCCTCGGGTGGGGGAGGAAGTGGATGCCGGTGGAGGGGGATGGATGCCAGTGGTGGGAGGTAAGGAGCAGGTTGCGGCTGGACTCGGAGGGCCGTTGCTGGGGGACGTGTAGGGTTTCCGGCCACCTCTTCCTTCCTTCCTTCCTTACTCCCTCCCGATCAGGTGCGCGGCGGCCATTTTTTTTTTAAATTAGCGCGACCCCGGTTCTAGCGCAGTCGGATCGGGTGGTCCCCGAGGACCGTGCTATAACAGGGTTTAGCTGTATATATATATATATATATTTATATATATATATATATATATATATATATATATTTATATATATATATATAGAAAACACAAAGTATACCGCATCAACACTATGAAAAATGGTGGCCCAAAAACTGTCCTGAATTTATGATAGGATATCAAAAGGCAGTGGTGCTCAAGGATAATTAATGTATAGCACAACGAGAAAGTATCCTTATAATGAAGCACACGGGCATACCAGAGATAGAATTATTATAAAAAATGTATTATTATAAAAACAGGTGGAGAGAAATATATAAAAGAGGAGGGGTACTCTCAACTGACAATACATATATACCATGAGGACAAAGGCACATAAATTGGTCAAAAGATCACCAGTGGCTATTGTGGTACATAGCCAAATATGCTCAATCCAACGAGTAGGTGGCTCTATGACAGGCACTGTTCTAAAAAGTAACACATTCTGCAGAACTGTGTATAAGGGGTAAAGATATGCCTATAATGTACCCTAGATTCACATGGAGACAATATTGCCTAAAGTAAGAACAAGGAATCCAGGACAAGAGTATGTATCACAATATTATAGAATTATGATACATCACCAAAATCTGGCAGATTGAAGAAACCAAAAAACGAGTTGCAGATCCTCTTGTGATGGAAAAAGTCAGGGGTCCCCCTCCACAGACTCCCACTCCAATGCGTTTTGACAAACGGTCTTCTTCAGGGAGTGGAGTTGTGGGGAATGAGCATAGTATTTATGGTGGAGTCAGGGAGTTTGAAATTCATCGGGGGCCTTGATGAAGTGACTGACGTCACGAAACATGTAGGGTGGTTTTTTATCTGGCTGAGATTTGTATCATCCCCCCCCCCGTGTGCGCACTGTCCTCTCAGACTTTGCCTCAGCTCCTCTGAGCTTTTCTGCCTTCCTGGGTGTTCCCCCTGCTCTTGCGCTGAGGTGTGACGTCACCCACACATCGCGCGACCTGATGGTCTGTGTGCTTGGAGCCAGGCGATCCCTCCACAGCGTGCAGCTCCGGTTCCCCTCTGCAATACATCCCACTTACTCCAAGGTCTGTGTGTGGTTTAGCAGCGGTTGTTCCAGCGGTGTTGATCCCTGAAGGCTGCAGTTTCCACCTTTGCAGAGGATTTGGTCAGAATTTAAAGACAAGTTGCTCTACGGGCTTTTACTTTTCAGCATTGCTGTAAGTAGGTTTCTAATTTTACCCCTACCGGATGTTAGAGCCTTATTAGTGTCTCTAGCCCACATACATGTGTATGTTGTTTAATTTATTTTACATTGTATTAAATTTGTAATAATCCTTTTATCAATCCTTTCAGTGCTTTTTGTTTGTTTTGTAAGTTACACTATGATCTTTTTTCTTTTGTCTTTTTTATCTTTGTCTTATATGTTTGTCTGTCCCGATTGAGACTTCGTTGAAGATTACTCCCAGGACTCCTCTTCATTCTTGTTGGACTTTATATTTGGTCAGATTTTATATTTTAGAGGCGCCGGTTCTCCCCCACATACAAAGCTGTGGAATACATTACACAGCGTCTGAAAATCCGTTAGACGGATAACGCACCGATAAATAGCGAGGACCACCTGTAGTTTAATAATTAATAAGCTACAAACAAATCTCAAAGCTCCAGTCCCTCAATTTTTTTCGTAAGTGTAGAAAAGAGAGTAAAAGCTTCTCTTAGAACACCAGTATCCTATGGTTTGTTATTCACTTGTGATGCATTTAGAGTAAACTCATCACCTCTTTGATGTGTAGTTTAGTAAAAACATAAAGGCACCAAAAAATTTAGATATTTCCAGACAACAGCAGCATAAATAAGAAAAACTCCCCACAAACGATGCCTTGTTTGAAGTATAACATCAACATAAAAATATTCTATTAAATAAAAGGATTACAGTAACAGAAATAAAACCAACCACTTTGCAGCCAGAAATCTAAAATATATTTTTTCTATTGTCCTTTAATACAAATGTCACTAAAGCCTTTGCAATATTGGGGAAAGGGGTTGGTATTATGCTTACCTATTTAGTATCACTGTCTCTGCTAGGTGGGGATCCCTCAAAATCGCCTCAGCCTCAAGACAATTCAGCTCATGGCAGTCAGTGACATCATCGGAGGTAGAACCTGTCTTCCGGTACTTTCCCCTCCATCCTCCAAAGATGAGATGTCATGTCCCTTCACTCTGCCAAAGCCATCCTCCTCCACTGGCATCCTCCAAATCCCCATAACTCTGCATCCTCCAATCCCTGACCCTTGTGTCCTCCAAATTCCCACCCCATCATCCTCAGCTGGCCGTCGATGCATCCTCCCCTCACCCCCACGCATTCGCCGCTCACCTCCGCCACACCCTCCGCTCACCACCAAAGCATCCTCCGCTGCCGCATACACAATGAAAACCTGGAACATTTTAAAAACGAATGGACCACCAAGACAGAGCAAAAAAATGGGACTGCCTTGGCTAAACTGGGATGTCTGGTCACCATACCCTTTAAGCACTTCGATGGGCCATCTGTTTCCTGAACAGGCTAGAAGTTAACACTTTTACTGGTGGCTATGTTTAGGCAGCGCTACTGATGTAGACAGTTCTATATTACTTACTGATAACTTACTGATAACTCTGCTAACTTGTTTTGGCACCCACAGCATGTTAGACAAAAATAAAAGAATTTAACATAATACCACACAGTTTCCATAAGATTCCATGGCAGTGAAAATGCTGAACATCACAACAAACAGTATCCCACTATAACGCAACTGAGATTAAAGTAACCCTGGTTACAGCTGTACACTGTGCCTTGTGCAAATGCCCCTGCTTCCAACAGCTCTAACCTTGGATGGATGGGATTCTATCCCACAAACTATGACTAAATATATATATAATTACTAATGTACATACCTGTAAATGAAATCGTTAACTTAATTATGTAACTAAAACTAGAAACAGTTTCTAACTAGAAACAACCATACATTAACAACAAACAAGTGAAAGTCAAACCTTAACCCCAACTATGAAACCATTTTACTATTTAGTTTTTCAAAGTTTTTTTTATTTTCTTTCTCTCACTCTCAATCATTCCCTCCATCACTCACAGTCAAGCATTAACACTCAAATATGAACTATAGAAAATCACACTATTACACACTAACTGTAACACACGTCAATACAACATACACAATATAATTAATCCCATGAATCTTCTGTTCTGCGAACTGTATATATACTGCTGATTCATTAGCTGCCTGACAATTTTTCTATAAGAGCCTGTTATTTTGGCAACTTTATTAGCCCTTTGAGAATTGGCAAATTGATTAACCAGAAGTCGAATAAAATGAAATTTGCAAATGCAAATGCATTTTGGAAAGATTCTCACATTTCTACTTACAGCCTATTGAAGTCAATAAATATGGCAATAAATATGTCTTACAGGGAAGAAAGTGCATCTAGCGTGTGATGTACTGTAGTTTTTATAACAATGTATCTGAATTATTTATTTAAAATGTGAGTTTTATGAAAGGCAACAAAAAAAATCAAAGTAGGTTTTTGTAGGCTTGATGAGCAATGTATTTATTATCATGTTCTTTTTATAATTTTGTCCCACATAATTAATTTACTTTGCGAACCACTCTTTTTAAAAATATTTATACAATTCTATAACATCTGTTTTACCAGGCTTGCAGCATTAAATATTTTAAAAATCTCTAGAGACAATGAAAAACTAAGATGTGTGAATCACAGTTAACAAGCTACAGTATACCCCATCATAACTAATTTCTTAAATATCCTACATAAAGCATAATTTTAGTAACACTGGGGAAGAGATATGAAAGAGCACTAAAAATCTAACACTGAAATCTAGCCTGTGTGTAGCTTTCTGACAGATACTAAAACTCGTCAAGGTTATTACATTATAATAGTGTGTTAGAATGAATGTAATATTACGTTTTACTCCTGTAATAAAATGCAATTGCACATACAATATATTGTGATAACTCTTGGTGTTATAGCTCTCTTGCTGATAAGAAAGCTTCTGTATGCCTTCTACCAGATATAAGTAGCAACACTATTCTAACAATGTAAAAAGTGTTATAAATGTGATTTATTTTCAGAATGTATACCTTTTATAAAATGAAAAGATAAATAATGTATCAAAAGCTAACTTACAACATCCATGCAAAAATGATTAGCTTTCTGATACCATTACAATTTGTGATTAAAACCGTGAACATTTACATAGGTTCTTCGACATGGAAAGTTTGCAATGTTGTCAGTCAAAATGTGTTAAATAGCATATTTAATAGCATACTTCATTATTAACATTTACATAGTGTGTCTTATTGACTATCTGATGATTTAAACTACTGTCTATTTATCATCCGCCCAGCCAAAATTGCTTTGTCAAGGAAATGTATGAATTCATATATCCGGTGCAGAGGGAATATAATACCTGAACAACAACATTTAGTGTAAGGAAGAAATCCTACACAAGAGCCCTCATATTGCACTCAGGGGTAAAGAAAACCAATTGTACAGTATTACTGACACAATAGTACTAGAATATGAATATTCTCACTACTTTAAGGAGGCATTCCAAAGTGTAGAAAGGATATATAAATACCAAGCTATATATATATATATGGTGTTTATTGTCTCCCACTAGAACAAATAATAAAATACTTTATTGATGTATTAGCGACGTAAGTGAAAACAATTTACAGTGCTATAAAATTCCCATGATGGCTGCTATAATATACCATAATTGCACATGGATATAAGTCTATCAATTAGTATAAATATAAATTGTGCAATAGCATACCAAGTATGGGGTGCTAGATAGTAAAACTTCTACTCCAATCAGTTAATTAATATACTACAAACGTAAACGGGAAAAGCAAACACTCCTAGTCTATGAAAAAACACTAGATTGAAGTTGAATAGACTAGAAGGTTGGTATGCTGTTGAAAATAACGCTGTATCTTAATTGTGTGCTATAAACATTCATAGATGTATTTAATAATGTAAGCCCTCATTTGAGGGTCAAAATAAACACTTTAAATAAAAGGCTGTACAGATATTAACCCATGTGAAGAATAAGCAACTATGTTGCGTCCATATGGTGAAACGTATTGAGTATAAATACAGCTGAACCCCGTTATAATGCGGTGCTCGGGTACACATAATAAGACCGTGTTATAACCAGGATCGCGTTAATCCAGGATCACGAAATAGCCGCCGTGCGAGAACTTCAGGGGCGCCCCTGAAGAAGTCTCTGTTTGAGGCGAAACGCGTAGGGATGGATTTTTGACACATTGTCCTGTTTTATTGCCTATATGCCACTCTGATATATGGGACTTTATATTGTTTTGACTATCTATACCCCTGACATCCTTGTGGGGATCGCCATAGCTTACCTGGATAACCCAGTGACGTCACGAGCTCTCGCGAGATTACCACCAGGAACTCATTGCGGTGACGAAGGGCTTGAAGCAGATAGTTACCCTCCACTTACTCCGGTACTTGGAACAGAACTGCAGTGTTGCTGTATTTCTCTACATCAGACGGTACTGGAGCGGCTGTATCCTGCACCTGGGCTGGCGATTGAGTATAACTCATGAATGCTTTTATTTTCCCTATGTTTGTGTGTGCATTTTTATACAAACTACCCCATTTAAATTTGTAAACCTTAATACACTATGAGTGCGCCTGTTTTTTGTTTGTTTTTTCTGTAGATATCTTGGAGGGAGTGGTTACCCCCTGTATTCAGGCTGCAAAGACTCAATTGGACAGTGTTTGGAGTTGGATTTTGATTTGTATTTGGACACTATTCATTTATCTGTTTTTATATTTTTTCACATGTGTTTTTTATTTTTTATCATTTAGTTTTTAATAGCAATTTATTTCATCATATCTGCCTGTTTATATTGGATTTAGGTGGCGCCGTATCTTTTTTCTATATATATATATATATATAAAATTAAAGTTACCAGTCAAAAGTCCAGCAAGAAGAGACAGCACACTGCATGATATAATCCAAAATTATATGTATTGTTACAAAAAATACACCGCAGCCAATGTTTCTGTCCCACAGAGAGACCTTCCTCAGGGCCATGTAAAAGTCAAATGACCGTGATCCTCCATATATACCCCAACCCACAGTGCACCAAACATACATCAACCAATCACCAACCACATCGTCACCTCTTGCATACACATCAGCTGTCCAATATGTACTGGTAGCCAATACCTGAACAGAGGCACTCATCCCCCGCCCGCAAATGGAGGGAATTCAATTTAGAGAATCAGAGCTAAAAGCTCTGATGTCATTTTCTTGCGCCCGGAGCCGGGACACGCAGCGCGTCACCCATCGGGCACGCGCATCAAATATCACACTGAGCCGGGGAGCCAATAGGGAACCGGAACTGCGCATGTACCCATACACAGGATCCGTCAAAAGATCAACCAGGCAGCCACAGATGCCAGCATTCAGCTTGTGCGTGAGCAATGCACTTGTTTGCCGACAGGGACATCACCGCGTATACCGACAAAACCGAGGGGATCGCATTGTGTTAACAAGTGTGGCTATGCTTTAAACAACTAAAGCCACGTATAAGCTGGCCATAATGTGCAGTAAGACGCTGCTGATGTGCAACAATGCAAGAGACTGACAAACACAAACATAAGGAAGTGAGGGTGTGCAGAGGAAGTGAAAAAACTATGGATAAAATGTGACAACACCTACTGATAAAATTAATAACCTAGTCATGCAAACAAAAAAACTCAAAAAAAGAGATAACATAATGCATTACAGAAAACAGCCCAGTTTCAGCTCCTCATTCAATCCACCAAGTGCGATTGTTCTCATTTCATAAATGAGTCTGGCCTCATGCTGTAACAAAATCTTGCCCCTATCTCCACCACGTGTAAGAACAGGAACCTGAAAGATAGGCATGCATCTTAGTGTCTCCTTGGAGTGCCTCTGTTCTTTAAAATGTCTAGCGACAGGGAGACATTTGAGATTCATGTCATCATTATTGCTCAATAGGGCTTTTCTAATTGTAGTGTGGTGCATGGCCATCCGCTCCTTGAGCATCCTCACCGTCTTGCCAATATACAGGAGTACACAGTGGCACTTGATATACACTGGCGACACACTTTATTCGAGCTCGGCTAGTCCCACGAATTCGGGTATACCCGGGTGTATTGAGGTTTGTGACTGTTTTCTGCCCGAGTGCATTGAGGTATTTTCCATGCAGGGATTGAAGCATTTTATTCCCGCTGGCTGCAATACTGCACAGTATATATATATATACTGCATTACAATTCATGAATTTATGCCATCTGGTAGACACGCGAAGCATTGCAGCCTATTAAATCCTAATCATTATCATTTAACAGATCAGCCGCCCGTCAGCCAGGCATGAACCCAGGCTGGGAAGGCAAACGCAACGGGGCATGTTAGAGGTGAGGAGCGGCGCATTCCAGGTATCTGCCAGGTACATACTGGGTATTTGCTCGAATAAAGTGTGTCGGTGCAGTAGTACACCACAAAGTTTGATTCACAGTTTAATGCCTGTCTGATTTTAATGGGCATGCCACTGTGCGGGTGATTGTAACTAGGGCCCTGTTGCATAAATTGGCAATTTGTGCAACCATGACACCGGTAAGAGCCTGGTTTCTTGGCTAACCATGTTTTTGGAACGACATATTTGTCTGTGGGGTCTGATCCTGTAATCATATTCCCAATACTGGGGCCACGGCGAAAGCAGAATAATGGTGGTTCCTGTGCACATGCGCCAATCCTCTCATCATTCTCAAGAATATGCCAATTCCCCTGAATACATCGCTTGATGTCATTGGAGGCAGTGCTGAAGGTACTGATGATGTTAAATTTATTCATGACTGGCCTTGTGGTCACTGATGTTAGCAACATATTTATGTCTATCTGTCCAACCTTCTGTAGGGCATCTTGGATATCCTTCGAACAGTAGCCCCTATAATAGAATCGTGAGGCCATAAGAACAAGGGCACTTTGTGCCTCCTCCTGGTCAGTCTTTATTCTCTTCACTCTCAATAACTGTGAGTAAGGGAGACCCCTCTTTAGTGGCAGGGGGTGATGGCTTGCTGCACACAGTAGTGAGTCCTTGTCCGTACTCTTACGGTAAAGCTTAGTAGCCAACGTGCCACCCGTTTTGTACACTACTGTATCTAAGAAAGGAATTTCACTACGGTTGTAATTCAAGGTAAAACGTATTGTTGAAGGAATGTTATTCAAAAAAGCCACAAATTCCAATAGGTCCTCCTCACTGCCGTCCCACAGAATGAAGACATCATCTATATAGCTGAGATACTTCATAAGATGCTGCCCGTGTGGCGCATCATGTAATATGTGCATCCGCTCATACATATCCATATATAGATTCGCATAAGAAGGCGCCATGTTGGAGCCCATGGCCGTCCCGGTTAGCTGTAGATAATGATGTTTCTCGAATCTGAAAAAACTCTGATGAAGAATGACTTCAATCAACAACAGTAGAAATTCTGTAGGAGGACCTGGGTGTGCCCCAAACTCTTCAAACTTAGTACTGCTTGCAGTGTGGGGAATGTTTGTATACAAACTGGATACATCTAAGGTCACAAAGATGCAATCCGACATATCAAATGGTAGATTACTTTGCTGCCTCATAAAATTCATATTGTCCTTTATGTATGAGCCCATGTTGGTCATCATTGGCTGCAAATAGAAATCCACGTATTGTGAAAGTGGGTGCCACAAAGACCCTTGGGCCGAGATGATAGGTCTATCTGGAACCACTAATTGAGCCAGCTGTGCTGAAGTAGGGATATCCTGAAAACCTGGCCTCTTTGCGGCCCTCGAGTACTGGAGTTGTGCAGTCTGTACCTAAATGAAGATCTTGACTTAGTGGCATTTCAATAGATGATGCTAGATAAACATTCTGTAGAGAATTAAGTATCCTGTTAATAGTCATTTGACAATACCACTATTATGTATATATTTAAATTGCATTAGTGTTTTTTAAGGTTTTAATGAATTATTTATTAAACATTAGCTACAATATTATTGATATTTTAATATTTTATATAACCAAGCTTAGATTATTCAAGTGCCTTTTTACCAATTAAGAGTATATAACCCTCGGCATTTGGGTACTTCTGGTTCATATTTTGAACAAGAGGGCAAACATGAACAAATCACATAAAATGGTCTAAAGGTTAACAAGTGTAAAAATCTAAAAATAAGAATTAAATTATATAAATTAATAAAAAGAAGATTTGTATATGAAGATCTCCCCCTTATATGTATATTATATTTATATTTTATAATTTATATTTTATATATTGTGAATACATTTATATTGAAGGCAATACGAAATACATTCCTTTGACTAGAAATCCCTGTCTGAAATTATAGGAAAATGCCACCTGTTTTTTTTCATCTTGTTCTTGTTCTTATGTTTACAATTATGTGTATATTCCCTATTGAGATTTTAACTATGGATTATTATGACTAAAGAGCTATAGAGTTTATTCTAGGGAAATAATTTTATTAAATATATTCATTTCACTTTTATTGTATATACAAACATTGTTTTATTCAAACCACGGATAGAGATTGAGTCCTCCATATCTCACTTATATGTATAATTAATCAACTTCTCTACCTATGGAGAGTTGTGGCAAAGATCTCAGAACAATTACCATGAATGTAGAATGAAAGAAATACATCTAGGTGAGACAATACAAATAGTAATACATTATAAAAGAGGCAACAATGAGATGTTAAAAATTTATTAAATATAAATTGTGATTTTATTGCACAATTTATATACTTCAAAAGTTTAATGAATAAAATCTAGAAAAGACACCAACAAAACAAGTACAAATAGTGTTTAGACAATAAGGCACTTGTCTAAATAAAGTGCCTGTTTGTAAATCAATTAACTAATTAGACTGATTAAAAAAACATGGGCCAGTTTACACCAGGCAGGTATAAATGAGGGACCCCTTGTAGATGCAGAAACCACAGTAGATGGAGAAACGTAGGAGGTGTAGCAGAAAACACACGATAAGCACTTTCTCATAGTCTCTCCCCCCTGTTGCCAGCATACTGAGTGCAATCCACTATCCTTTTTTAGATCCAGCATCCTGCGTAAAGATCAATAGCTCCAGTGGAACACAGAGCATCGGTGACACGCAAGCAAAGGAATTGTGAGTTCCGGGAAGTGACGTCAGTCCCGGGGGAGTCCCACAGCAAACAGAATGCCGGTCGTAGGAAGGGGGGCAAACCGCCGAGTTGAGCCAGGACTGTTGTTAACCAACAGGGGTCTACAGCTCACAAGCGCCCATCACCCCCAACCATAAAGACCAGGAAAGGCGTCCAGCAGGTTGTGGACAAAGAGACTAGACCCCAGGATTTAAAGCTGATCGCATACACAGGATAGGGGAGGACGGAGACTGATGTGATAAGGAAATTAATTTTATTTATTTATTTATCATTTGTGTGAGTGCACAGTTTTTAATGTTGATTCAATAATATTTTATAAAGATATTTACATTTTCTGGCGCCCTTTATTCTTTTTTGCTTTTTGAGGTTTATTGAGGAGGAGTGGTTTTCTGACATCCTTGGCTGCATTAGTTAACTACCCATCAAAAATAAGAAATTACTCAAGAGGATATTGTTTAGCATACATTGTATCACCTTATATAACACTTGTTTCATGTTGACACATTTTTGAGCTCATGAAGGGGTGTTACTTTTAGCATATCTGTGTGTTTGCTGCAAGTCTGCATCTATAGGGATGCAATTATCAGAGGTTTTTGCGCTTTATATGTTTTAAGTATTCAATTATATTTAATTTTGAATACATTTTATTGTATTTTGGTAATAACCATTTTATACAGAAATTACACCGAGTATGTGTGGACACTTTGCGTGCGTGTTCACAAGTTCTTTTATTTCTTTATTATGGATCAGGAAAGACCATTTGAAATCTAGTGTATATATACTGTGACATAGTCCAAAGATGTTAGGCAGCTTTCTGCCCCGTTTTAGGTCAGAAAGTGCAGGAATAGTTAAAAATGATCCATTCCACAGCTTCACATTAACTCGGGCTGGTGGATGGAAAATCCAGACCACAGATTACAATGTGTCTAGTTCTCCCTCACCTGATCTCCTAATCACTAGCACAGGTATTTAGAGCAGATAGGTTTGCATTTCAGTTTCTCTTCTTGGAGCCTGGAGACTGGGGCTTTTGCTGCTCCCCTACATCCAGTTCGGGGTGGACGGCCCATTCAAGTAACACAGTACCAGAGGATTTGCCTGGACACTTGGGACCGAGTTCCCACCACGAACAGATAAGACAAACAAATCTTATTGCTGTATCTAAAAGACTATGCTTTATCTAGTGACCCTAAATGAGAGGGCATTCTTTTAAGCTGGGGAACCAGGTCAGTTGGCCCAGCAGCAGTTAGAGAGGCTGATGCTGCGGTGTAGTTAGATCCCTGAATGGGATAGGATTTTGTTTATTTGATTTGGTTTGGTTCTGAAAAGTTACACTGTGTGAAATGCTATAACACTGATATGAGTAAACCGCTGAAGGTTAATGTCTGAGTGCCTCCTGCCTACACATGTTAAAGCTGCAGTCCCTTATTTGGATGAAAATAAAGCAGGCAGAAGCCTGAGTTAAGCAACGTAATACTTTGCATGATCCTGTTTGTTGTATAATTAACCCTAGAAGACTGTGTCGGGAAGAACCCAGACAGATGTCAGAGCTACAAAAGAGGGGCGTTTGTCACAATACCATAAGGTTCTAAGAATGACAAATGTTAAATGTAGAATTTTTCATGTACAATTTTTAATAATATGAGGTCATAAGGTCCACATGATGATATATATGGACCTACAGTAGATTAAATATATCTGGTATATTCTAGATTTTCATACAGTATATACAGTTGTATGAAAAAGAAAGTACACCGTCTTTGAATTCTTTGGTTTTACATATCAGGACATAATAACAATCATCTGTTCCTTAGCAGGTCTAAAAATTTCACACAACTTTAGGTCAGATTAATACTTGACACGTTTATACAATAAGGATCATCTAATAAGTGGTGTTAATAATATGCAAATAAGGTAAAGAGTGCATGTTCTATTCATAATGAGAATAAAATTAATTATTTAGAGTTTTATGTTTTATGTTATTGGTGTAGGAGTGAACTACCCTAATTTGGATCGCCTACAATTGACAAAACGATCTACTAAATGTATTAACCAATTTAAACTATATACCATGAACCCTCTAAATCTTATTGAAAATAGTGAATAAACCAACGTGACTTTAAACAAAATGATAATGTGTACATAATATTGTTATAATAACATAGATGCAAACTATAGTAATGTGGGTTCTAGAATTATCTAGTTTCACTTGTATTGATCTGAAATCTGACCGATCTTAATTTGCAATTGTCAGTATATACATATGTCATCTAGTGTAAATAACAGTAAATGGTAAATTATACCTTATTGGTATATATCCAAACAATAGAAGGTTGTATATCAAAATGTATCAAGAGATATACAAGCTGAGCTATGGCATTTCCTTCATACATCGCCAATCTCATAGAAAAGGGATATAAATGAAACCCTCAAGAAGGTGTCTCCACTCTTCCAGAGCAATTTTTACAGCTAGGAGTTCACAATTGCCCACATCATAGTTGTGTTCTGCAGGAGAGAATGTTTTTTAGAAGAAGGAACACGTGTGTAATCAACTCCGAAACTCGCTTCTCTGTGACAGGACTGCAGCTGCTGCAATGTTAGAGGCATCAACTTCAACGATGAAAGGGTGATGAGGATCAGGGTATTTCAAGATGGGTGCAGAGGAAAAGAGCTTCTTAAGCTTCAGAAAATCAATCTGTGCCTGCGGAGACCAGTTCATGTGGTCTGCCTGTTTTTTGGTTATGGCTGTGATTGGTTCAATGATTTTGGAGAAATCCAGAATAAATCATCTGTAATAGTTCGCAAAGCCAAGAAATCCCTGGATAGCTTTTAATCCATTTGGTCCCAGCCAGTCCAGAACACGATAAACCTTGGCAGGATCCATTTATAGTCCCTGTGCAGGGATAATGAATCCAAGAAAAAAAGTTAGGGATTCTCGAATTCACACTTCTTAAATTTAGCGAAGAGGTTGTTTTCCAGGAGGCGATGAAGGACCACTCTAACCTGCCCATGATGTTGTTCCATGGTCTTAGAATAGATGAGGATATCATCAAGGTATACAATAACGGAGGAGTCCAACATGTCTCTGAAAATCTCATTCATGAAGAACTGGGACACTGCGAGTGCATTGCATAAACTGAAGGTCATCAACAGGTACTTGTAATGTCCATCGCGTGTGTTGAAAGCAGTTTTCCACGCATCATCCTGCTTTATCCTTTATCCTTATAAGGTTGTAAGCCCCTCTTGAATCGAGTTTAGTAAAAATGGTTGCCCACATAGATGGTCAAAGAGTTTGGTGATCAGAGGAAGAGGATACTGGTTGTTGATGGTAATCTTTTTCAATACAAGGCCTCAAGGATCTTTCCTTCTTTGCCACAAAGAAAAACCTGCACCAGCAGGGGAACAGGACTTGCGAATGAATCCCTGCTTCAGATTCTCATCAATGTATAACCTCGGCTTCAGGTTCAGATAGAGAATAGATACGGCAGCAAGGAGGAGTGATCCCAGGAAGGAGATAGATAGCAAATTGAAAGGGATAATGCATAGGTAGTTCTTCAGCCTGTCCTTTGTCGATGACCCATCTGAGCATAATTATAGACTGGGAGCCCTGGTAAGTCTACCAGTCCCAACAGGACGAGAAGGTAGAAGACATTTGCCTTGACAGGTAGACACCCAAGCTCGTATCTGTCCCGACATCCAATCAATCTGGGGATTATGGGTACGTGGACAAGGAAGCCCTAGAACAACATCGATGGTTGGATAATGGATAACGTCAACCTGGAAGAACTCATGGTGCAGAGCACTGACCGTGACTTTGAGTTGAGCCGTCTTTTGTGACACTACCCCAGATCCCAACAGTCTACCTTTAATCATAAAAGAAAAGGATTCCCCGGCGCGTGGTTCCACTTTAACTCCGGGACACATAAAAACAAAAAGGAAAAACCACAATCAGAAGTATTTAAAATACAATAGAAAACCTTGATTGAACTTGATAGGAAATATACTTACATGAAATAATGTCTCTTCAATAGGGATGGGGGAGACTTCCTGGTGATACCTCAAAATTGGAGAAAAAACAGATATAGTGTAACACCATTTTATTAACAAATACTTAAAAAAGAGATTGAAAACTCACAAACAGCCAGCAGTTTAAGGCATTGAGAAGGATGCATCCAGAATCCACAAGCCGTCCTCCAGAATCCCTGGTTGTCAGTGTGGATCCTGCTCCAGCAGTCAGAGTAGTTCTATGCAGGGATATACCAGCATTGGTTGATTTCCTCGTGCTTGTGCACAGACCAGGTTTCTCCCTCGGCTGTTCTCCTTGCTTCAGCTTCAGTGCTGCCTCCAAATTTGATGAAGCTGCAATCTCCTCAATACGGTGGCCTGTGATGCCCAAAATTTTTGAAACCGGTTTCGCCCTTGCTGAGGAAGCAGTCTACTGTTGAAGTGAAAAGAAGAGGTTAGAGAGAGAAAGCGGGAAGTCAAAGGGAGAGAGGGGTCATCAATGTGGCAGTTGAGTAGAGGTAGGTGGGTGGTAGATGACCGCCAGGTGGACAGGGAGAGGAGAAAATATCTGGACAGTCTGAGTACCGAAGGGTTCAGTAACGGCAGATAGGGGAGGGCAGGAGCCCACGCTTCCACCCCTGCCATCAGGGTGGAGTATGGGTGAAAAAAAGGCACCATAAGAGAGGTCAGGTTCCAGAGCAGAGTGAGTGAGCATGTCTCAGTTATAGCAAATAGGAGCAGAGAGTGAGAGAGAAAGAAGTCATGCACAGAGAGGAACTTGTTAGAAAGGGAGTGAGCATTCCATAGGGCACAAGAGAAAAGGAGAAAGGAGAGAGGGTGGCAGGGGATGGGTATGAGGTTGGAGGGGTTGACACCCGAAGGAGTAGAAGTTGCATTTGGCAGGTGAGGACGAGAGCGTGTAAAAATAAGGCAGGGACCAGGTTTGAGAGAGATATCCATAGAAGCAAGGAGGGGAAGCATGGATAGAAAGAGAATGTGTGAGGATGATTTGTACGGGTGTGTTTTAGTGCAGGGGATATAGCTGTGTAGTGACAGAGGGCGCAGGTAAGAAAGTAGTTCATGTGAACTGAGAAGTGGTGAAGGAAGTAGAGATGGAGATATATGAATAGAGTTAGAGACATAATGAGGTTGGTAGAAAGAAGTGCATAATTTGAAAATAAGTGAAGCCATAGCAAATATAAATAGCAAAGGCGGCATCACAGTAATAGTGAAGTGCTGATATGTGCTGTCTGGGAAAGATAATATCCTCCTTTCCAGTGTACTGCTGCGGCCGAGTTTATTCGAGCATTTGCCCGTTCTCGGCCGCAGCAGTAACCTGGCGCGTGCCGGAGGGTGCCGGGCGCGCGCCGAAGCAGCGGAAGAGCGCCCTCCGATCGGGGCGCTCTCCCTCCCGCTGCCGGGTCCGCCGGGTTCCCCGGAACCCCCTGCCGCCGTCCCCCACATCGCGGGACACCAGGGCTCCCTCGGGGAGCCCTGGACGCGCGTGCAGGGGGCGCTGGCACCCGATGACGCGTGACCGCGCATCGGTGACGCGCGGCACGCCGAGGGAGTGGGGCTAGCAAGCCGGGGCATCCCCCGGCTTGCGGAACTAGCCCTGCTCGGATTAAGTGTGTCGGTAGTGTAGATCAAATTCAGGAATCAGGGCCAGTAGGTATTGTCCAATCCTTTTGAACTCCCTTTTAAACTCTAGCACTGCATCCCAAGTTAGACGCATATTGCCCAACTACATGGACTCTGTCGGTTCTTCTGAAGCTTCATTGGGAGCAACCTGAAAAGGTGGAACCAGCAGAAGAGACCGAATCTGTGAGAACGATCCTGGTCCTGTCTCTCCTCATCCGAAAATCATGGGAAATGCGAAGGCCGATCAAGCCTTCTAAATCAGCGGGCAGGTCCTTGTACATTAATTCGTCATTCAGTCTCTCCTCAATGCCTTGAAGGAAAGCGACCTTCAAAGTCTCCTTTTTTCAATCAGTCTCTGATGCCAGGGTCCTAAACTCAATTGCATATTCTCGTATAGTGCGAGAATCTTGTTTAATCTACAGGAGTGAAATTTCAGCAGAAGCCGCACGACCGGGAGTATCGAAGATGGTCTGGAAGGTCTTCATGATGGCGACGTAGTCATCCAACAAGTGGGAACCTTTTTCATAAAGTGGGGATGCCCAGGCTAACGCCTCATCCGTGAGGAGAGAGACGATATATGCCACCCGAGAGTATTGGTTAGAGAAGGATAATGGTTGCATGTAAAACTGAACCTCTCACTGGTTCAGAATTCCTTTCCAAGCTGAGGGGAGCCCTCCATAGCGGACAGGAGTAGGGATTGGGCTTCCTTTTAGACCACAGATAGGCGCAGGGATACTGAGGTGACTGCACAGGGTCTGCAGCATAGAGGAGATTGAGTCCAGTTTTTGATCCAACGTAGCCAGGTGGGTGGCATGGGCTCCCAGGAGCTGGCCCTGATGGGTCACAGCATTCGATACCTCTGCGGGGACCATTGTGTGGCTCATGCAATGTGTAACATTGCTGGCTGCTAAACAGGATACGGACCCGCAGGGTACAGGTAGGGAGTAATACACTGACCTTGGCCTGGGATCAGGGACCTGGGATGCAGGTGTAGTCATGTCCAGTTCCAGGGTCGAGGCAGGTGGCAGGCAGGGCTAATCAGGTCAAAGCAGAAGTACAAACACAGGCAGGCAATCTCAGTAACAAAGGCAGAGATAAAGCAGGAACAGAGTACTTTAAATGAGCATAGACAAAGAGCAACTGCCTGCTATTTAAAGGCCAGAAGCAGCTGCAGGCAATAGAGGACTAGAGAGAGGCTGACTTCCTGTCAGCTGCCATCTTAGGTGGGGCAATATATGACCTGCTTCATCAGCCATCTTGGTATCCAGACAGATCCCTTATAGTATGATACTCCAGATTGCAGTTTGATTAATCTGCCCCTAAGAGTGCTGGATGTTGTGTAAATGCCTATGACCTAGAGAAAACATTAGAATGTGTTAACATTTAGGATGTGAATTAAAGTATTTATTTAACAATAAGGTTAAGATTTAAATATGTTATAATTGGCAATTAGACTTGTTAATAATATTTTCAGCATGGAAAAATGACAGAAACAAATGACATTGCAAATATACCTTTTAAAGTGAAAATTCTACACTGACATATGTTTTAAGCAAAATTGACTGATTTAAACAAAAAATGAATAAAGCTATTTGATTCAGCTTTTGAACTTTTTTTAATTCCCTTTGTTCACTTTAGTATACATCTCCCACTGGTCTTCTGTCAAACTTGGTTTGTAGTTAGAAATTGAATGTTCATTCATATTTCCTTTAATTGTCAATTATCGATTTATTTCGACTATCATAGTAGATAGAAAAGTCCTGTAGCCAGTGCTCATATACCCAAATAGGAGTGTCTCCACGTGTATGAATAATCAATATGGCTGTATATAATTCCCGTCGTCCATAAACAGGATATGGCCAAAGATGTTTGGCGATGCATGCGTCTCTGGTGTATGGAGGAGGGAGAGGGAAGGTAGTCAGAAACCCACGGATGAGATGAGTCACCGGCTCCAACCTATCCCGCAACTACCTCAGATGTAAACTGGTGACCACACTGGCCCTTTTGTAACTACATACAAAAAGCTTATGAAGCACTCACGGACACTGAGTATGATACACACTCCTTGTGGTGCAGCGTCTCTGGAACTCCCATGTGCTCCTGCACAGGTAGTTACGGTAATGAAGAAAAGTGGTGGTAGCGGTGCCCTACAAAAATTGGTAGCGAGGCGTGAATTGAGATGAAAAAAGTTTTAATGAACAAAAAACACATAGCAACAACAGGCACAGAAGCCCCCTAATGGGTTTCCCAAAAAAAGTGATTTGTCAAGTAATTTCGACTATCGATTAATTTCACATGGTCAGTTCATCACTACTTTTGACTCACTTATGTAAGGCATTCTTGGAGTTTCAATGTTACCATTCCAAGCATGAAAAGCATACAGGGCAATACTGTATTTACTAACCACTTGTGGAATACTAACATTTAGTAAATATGGGCCATAATGGTAGGTAATTTGAAAGAAAATAATCACATTTCAAAGGTATTTGCTGACCTGCATTTAGCAGTTCGCCTTTCTCTCTTTTCCAATATTACATTCTACCTCTTTTTTCCTTCTGTACTGTACAGTAAATTCACATTATTGTTCTCACTCTTGGTTTGTCTCATTCCTCCTAGCTAACATAAAATGTGTTTGATAGTTTGAGTAAAACATGGAGAGAAATTAGATTTCTCAGATTGGAGAAGAACTGGACTGGAAAAAAATGGTTTACAAAGTTTGAAAGAACAAGTGATCACAATTGTATTTATTATAGAAATTCTGTATTTTGTTCCCTATCATATTTAGACAGACACCAAGATCAAAGGAAGACAAAAATGAAAATCCTGTTGAGTATAAGACACACTCAAAGAGCTGTTAATTACACATTCAGCAAAAAGACCAGCTCTGCTTGTCAATCATAATAATCTGAAGCCACATGTTTTATTTATTTTCTTTGTAGGGCATTTTATCTAACTGTCTTGAAAGATATATTGATACCAAATTACAATTCTTTAATGCCTAACTACATTATACCTGCTGCACATAGACAATTAGCTTTTAGCAGCAAACATTGCTTCTGTTGTCCTCCGGATGTCCTTTGAAATTACCTTATCTAATATATGCTGTGTCTTGTTTAAAAATACATAGTAAATTATTAAAATTAAATCTTAATATTCTGGACATGAATACAAGCTCATGTACAGTACATAACATAAATTACACAAGACTAAATTGTCCCAGAAATGAGTGATACAACAACATAAAGGGGAATATAGGGCCTCATTCAGAAAGCATTCATAAGCCACTTATCAAGCACTTATCACCCAAAATGCCTACTGCTATTCAGTAAGCAGTGATAGGTGGGTGATAAAAGACTGAATTGCGCAAAAAAAATTGGTCATAAAAAAAAATCACAGAGGCAGCGGTGATAAGCCACTTATCCCCACTTTTCGGCATGTTCATAAACTTGTGCAATTCTAGTAGCAGTGATTTGGCTATGAACGCCTATCATTGCTCTAGAATGGTGATTTTATCACAAAATTCTCACGCCAGAAAAAGTTGGCTTAAAGGTGTTGGAAACCTGCAGAGAAGCGGCGAGATGGGACTTAGAAAAAAAAATGAATTTTTCCTGCATAGGATTGATGCCGGGAATCTCTGGAGTTGATATCCATTAATATTAGCACCAGAGACCCCTGGCATGAACTCTGTGCAATAAAAATGCATTTACAGGAAACTTAATTACCATAGCGGATAGCCTCAGGGACACCCTACTTCCCGAGATACAGGCCCCGTTATGGGGGGCCAGAATCTCCTATGCATTTAAATGTCCGCGTCACGTGACCATGGGAATAAAATGCATAGGAGATACCGGCACCCCATAACAGGGCCTGTATCTCGGGAAGTAGGGGGTCCCTGAGGCTGAAACCAATGCGGTTCAGCTCAGGAGACCCCCAACTCATCTAAACTATTAACAAAATTAAAATTTATACACATAAATTTCAGGCGATATTTGCACAGGGAGAGACGGCTCTCTCAGAGCATCTCTCTCTGCAGCAGATACAACTCGCCGGGTAAGGCCTTTTCAGAGGGTCGTTCATCAGATTACCGGCTTATCACCCATTTTGTGAATTTTGCTATGACAGGTAATGAAGGCTTTCTGAATACCGTGATAGCAACGCTCATAAAAAGGGTGATTTAAATGGTCCGGTGATTTTTTTTATGAACCTTCTCTGAATGAGGCCCATATTGTTTAAAAATTGATCTACAGGATTTATTATTATGATTATTATTGGCTACATTGTGCTACACCTCTCTGTATTTCAGTGGCTTTGCATATGTTTGTACTATATTTGTATATGGAAAATATTATTTGGTTTTAATTAAACAAAGCACTTATTTTTTTGTTAAATGTTATTTTAGTTTATTACATTTTTCATTTCTTATATCCCATTTAGAGTAGCTTCCCTGCAGTTTGACAATATAATTTCTGCAATTGTTACAACAAAAGCATGACATAAATCAAGATTTTGCCAGATTAAGAGCCCTCTCCATTTTTCAGATGTCCCACATCATGATCAATCTGAACATGAATTTGTGTAGCCTAAACCCTGCCAGTCAGTACACAAGGCTTCCCCACTACCACCTTCACACACTAAGAAGAGGCAGAGGCCCCAGCATGCTTTACAGGAGCTGTTGCTGTGCTGCATCTTACCAGACCAATATAGAAGGCCTTGTGGACTATAGCAGCTCTCCCTCATATGAAGACACCGCAAGCCCTGCCAGCCTCTTCAATGGTCCAGGATCCTGCTGGTGCTGCCACACTGGAAAATCCAATAAGTCTCCCTGCCCCGTGCAGATCCCAGCGCCGTGCTGCAGGTAGAAATCCCCCTGCCCTAACCTCCATCAAAGCCATACCCCCCCCCCCTTCCTGCTAAGCACATGTGCCTCACGGCAGCCCAATCCACTGCCTCCACCAGTCCCTTGCTCGCTGCCACATGCCTCCCTCCATATGGCCACATCACTGCTCGAGCTCCCACAAAGTCTCGCCGCCCTCCTGTGCTCCCACTCCCTGCCTGCTTCGCCCCGGCTTGACCACTGTCCTGCCAGGCCCTCTGCCGCCATCTTGCCCCTCCCTCTCCGTATCACTATGATTCCTGGGAAGACCGCTCACCTCCCACTCCATCACGGACAACCGCCTGTCAAGTGCCCTCCGCCATTCTGCACCCCTCCCTCTGCCATTCTGCACCCCTCCCAAAATAAGTATGAGGGGGGCCGCTCAGCAATGGCACCCACCTGCTATGTCTCCCACCACCAACCCACACCAGATAAATACAATTACAGGGAGAGCCGGTCCCACGCGAGCAGGCAATGGCTCTCTCCGGCAAGGCTCCCCACCGCCACTACTCACCTCCCTCTCTCGACTTCCATGACTACTGGGGGAGACGCTCACCCAGGCTGCAGCACGGTTGTTTCCCCAGCACTTGCCCCCCTCCCCGGATCAGTACGATCAGGGGGCGGGGTTGTTCCCCCACCTAGAATCCTCAAAGCACAAGCAGGACATCCTGCGCTGCTAGGCAACGATTACGGCCCACCCCTACAGCAGCACCCCATGAGGTTACCTGCAGTGCCACACTGTAACTTCACACCAACCCTTCACACTATAGGGGGCTAAGTGAGCATGGCTACAGACAGGCAAAACCAACGTACCACAATAAAACACACACTGTACCCAACCACCCCACTTTCCTACCTCCAGCTGGCAGGGGCATTGGTGACATGTTGTATAACCGCTCCAGCCACCAGGGGCCCCCTGCTCCTCCCACTCACCCATGGGTCACGCCGGGTGGGGCAGATTATCTGTAGTGCAGGGAAAGGATCCTGCGATTGTACATGGGGAGTAATTTGATGCAACCCAGCCCCTGGCTTTTGCATGGGAATAGCAGGCTGGTTTCTCTCAGTTTCCACAGGAAGCTGCGGGAAATGATTGGTCACCACAAGCCTAGAACTCAGACCAGGACTCCTACCCCCCATCACCAGCATATTGTGAGGAGAACAAATGCCAGAGAGCGCTCCAGATCCATGTCAGCGCTATGTGCCGACCCGAACAATTAAATACCTGGTAAGTACTGATAATAGTGATTCAGACAGACAGTGATATTTCTGAGTCAGAGACTGTGGTGCAATTAGAAAAAACCCCGCTTTAAAAATTCCTAAAGAAAAATCTAGCGGCGATTAACCGATAACTTAAGGCTAGGACAAGTGAGGTAACACAGGAGGCAGTGGTGGGGAGCAAGGCCCCTAAAATTAAGGATGTCAGCGCCAGAATCAGTGCTAGCGCAGCAATGAAAAGGAAGGACACTTTGCCTGCGCTATGACCTCTCTCTTCTATCGGGTTACACCCAAAGTGAGAAAAACAATAGAAAAAGTAAAATTTACCGATGCATATGATATTTCTACTGAGGGGTTAATGGCCAAGAGAAAGGCTGCAGGTGATGAGACCGGTCACAAGCACAAATCAATGGACAACTGGCTAAGGGGTTACCTAGGGTTAGCCAGCTGCCTGCTACAGACGCACCCAGAGGAGTATTTGAACATCATCAAATACATTGAGCTGATATATGACACTAAAAACATATGGGGGCGCAGCATGGTTCGAGTATGACGAAGAGTTTAGACACAAGATGCATGGGAACCCCGTTTTCAATTTTGGTACTAATGACCTTAATTTATGGGTGTGACGGGTCACACCAGATAATTTTTATCCCTTTGCCAGGGGGCCGGACTGGCGAAGCCAAAGAAATCAGAAAACTGTGACTTTAATCAAAAATCTTGCACAAGGGGAGAAGAGTGTAAATACCGCCAAATATGCTCATTTTGCAGGGGTGCCCACTCAGATCAATAGTGTTTAAAAAAAGCTAGGGCCACGGGCCAGCAGGCTGATAGCAGCCCCTGCAAGGGAGGCAATGCCAATTAAAGTAGAACGCATGATGCCATGGCTCCAGGCTTACCCCTGTCAGTTGAAAGCATGTTTCTTGAAAGAGCTTTTAGAGAGGGCTTTATCATCCCAGTGCTCGACTATTTCCAATCAGAGTTCTTAAAACTCTGTGATACCCATGCTCCACTACGCAGAATAAGTGTACGGGGTGCCCACCTTTCATCGGTTAAACCTGACCTTATTGCACTCTACCAGTTCAGGGATGCCTTGTGGAAAAGCCACAAAGTAACTGGCACTACCAAGGATCTCAATCACTACAGATGCCTGCGGAACATGTGCACAAGGCAAACAAGGCATGCAAAAGCACAATATTACTCTGACAATCTCCTCCAGAATACATCAAACCCAGCTAACTTCTGGAAGGTTATCAACAACATATTCCAGCCTTCTAACCATCAACAGCCAAGTAATATCACTAAGGGGGATATTACTCTGACAAACACCACTGACATTGCAAATGCATTCAATGATTACTTTGTGGGGTGTGCCACTAACTTATTAGCGAAACGCAACCCAAACCACAAACCTGAATCTCATCCTGGGAGTACCCACATAGCCCCACCCCCTCCCAACACTGCCCACAATTTTCAATTTGGCTCCGTATCCGAAGAGGAGATTACACAAGCGCTCCTCAAATTAAAACTAAGCAACCATGTGGACCTGACCTACTACAAATAAGGTTCCTAAGACTTGGTGCCCTAGCAATTGCCACACCAATTGCATCAATAGTCAACTCTATCCTGTCTGCAGGCCATATCCCTAAGACCTGTAAAACTGCCAGAGTTGTCCCAATCTTCAAAAACACTCTCTCCAACTACAGGCCAATCTCCCTTCTCCCAATCCTATCCAAAGTCATGGAAAATGTGTCCACTCCCAATTAAGCGATTACTATAACAAGACAAATTTCCCTAGCCAATTCCAATCTGGCTTTCGCCCCAAAGACTCTACCGTAACTACCCTGCTAAAAGTTTGCAATGAAATCCAATGGGGAATGGAACGGGGTCAACTCACTGGTGCAATATTCCTAGATTTTGCAAAGGCTTTTGATACAGTTGATCATGCTATCCTGCTTAACAAACTCCAGAGCTCTGGAATAGGGAAGCATGCATTAAACTGGTTTCAGTCCAACCTATCAAGTAGATCACAACATGTGTCCATCTCAGGCTCTAAATCCAACCCACTGGATATCACCTGTGGTGTCCCGCAAGGCTCTGTTCTGGGGCACTACTCTTCTCAGTGTTCATCAATGATCTTCCCACAGCTTGTAAGGAAGCCTCAATACACATGTATGCAGATCACACAATCCTGTATGCACACAGCCATAGCCTCTCTGACCTTGAACACATACTTCAGTCTGACTTTTTGAAACTCGAAAACTGGATTTCCCAAAACAAACTGTTTTTAAATACTGACAAGAGTGTAACAATGGTATTTGGGACCAAGACTAAATTTTTAAAGCTTCCAGTGACTGAGCTCCAGATCAGAACCAACGCTAACACCACACTAACTCCTGTTACTAGTTTTAAATATCTGGGCATATGGTTTGACTCCCACTTAACACTCGGAATGCACATTGATACCCTGACATCCAAAACCTATGCCAAACTAGGTGTACTTTACAGGAACAATTCCTCCTTAAGCCTGCTGGTCATAAAACGTATTGCACAGCAGATGCTAATGCCAATTATCGACTATGGAGACATAGTTCTGTATATGGCTCAGCACCCAAAACCCACCATGGCAAACTTGACACCCTCTACAATTCAATTTGTCGTTTCGTTCTCCAATGCAACTACAACACACATCACTGCGAAATGCTCAAAGAACTAGATTGGTCAACACTCGAGTCCAGGCGCAAAGTTCACCTTTCCTGTCTTGCCTTCAAATACTTTCTGGGCAAGCTATGCACCTAGCTGAACATGCTCCTCACCCCTACCACATGCAGCACTTATCACCTGAGATCTGACTCCAACAGACTGTTCATGGTCCCAAGGCTCAACAAAGTATCCGTCCGCTCCTCATTCTCTTACCGTGCACCCCAAAACTGGAACAACCTACCGGAGACTCTCACATCCAACACCCGTTTAAGTTCTTTCAAAACTAAAGCTGTCTCACATTTTAATCTGGTCTGTAACTGTTACATAAGCCTATAATATAATCTTCTCTAACTGTGCATGCAATGTATTGTATATAATGTATACCCTGTTGATTTATGTAACTGTATTTGTAACCATATATTATTTGTCATATTAACTATGCCCAGGACATACTTGAAAACGAGAGGTAACTCTCAATGTATTACTTCCTGGTAATCACAAAAGGCAAAGGTAATGCTGCACACCACAATGCAAAAAACAGTAGATACTTGCTGTTACCGGTGCTCCTGGAACAGGGGAGTTCCTGACAATGACAAGCTCCAAAGCAGACAAATAAGGAGAAGGTTCCAGGGCACTACAGATTTTCAAAAGAATTTATTGAACAGGCACAACAAGAGATATCTTCACTTGAGAAAGACCACGCTTGGTGGTTGAAACGTTGTGCCTGTTCAATAAATTCTTTTGAAAATCCGTAGTGCCCTGTAACCTTCTCCTTATTTACTTCCTGGTCAAACATTTTATAAATAAATAAATAAATATAGATTACCAACTGAAAAATTAGCTGAATTTCACAAGGGCACCAAAACTGCCTTGAAGCATGCTTTTCTAACTAGGGAAGCCCAGCTTCTTCCACAGCAATGAGTGAAAAGAACTTCCGCTACTCTTTTGGTGGTCTTCTTATTTATTGTCATTAATGCATTTTCAACACTATGATGTAAGGTACAGCTAAATAAAATGGAACACATAGTTCACCATCTGCTCAAAGGTAATTGCATCGTAACATCTCTGCAGCCTAACAACTTGCATTAAAAGCCTGTCAATCAGGACTTATAAGCTAATAGCCAACTTCATAATTAACATTATTAATACTACTATACTGTATGCTTTAATAAATTGTTTAATGGGAATAAACTTTCTGAAAATATGTTGATCTTGTACATTACTTCAAAATCAGGATACAAAACTATTGCCTGCTCTGAAACTGATTGTCCCAAATCCAAATGATAAATTGACAGTTTTATATTTATGTCTTGCACCTCTTAGGCACAGATCCACAAAAGGTTGCTAAGCTTTAACATGCCTCTGCTCTCATATATTTGAATGAATGGGAGTAAAAGCATTCTAAATCTTAACATCCCATTATGGACCTGGCCCTAAGTGCCCAATTTAAATCACACCCACATCACAAACACTGTTGACAGATAACATATAGTTATGGATCGTCAAAAAATTACAAAAATAATATTTTTGCTCTTGCATTAAAAATATTCACCACAGGAGAGCAAATCATCAAAACAACATATACTCTTAACTCAAGCACTGACCATTAAAAAGAATCAGAGGAGATTGTCATAAATGTGACAAGAATTTTATAATTTAGTAATCACAGCTGTCAAAATCTCCTAATCTGAAACTTAAGTAAAATAGTGATGTATTTCACAAAACATCTTATTTTTTGCTTTTGAAAAATTTGTGGATTTAGTTTTGAAAGCCAACTGGCAACAATTCAAAAAATTTTTTTATTTATGTACACTAATGGCGCTATATAAATAAAGACATACAGACATTTACAATACCTTACAATGACACTGGCAAAATCTCATCACAAATATTGCTTCTGTCTTCAAAGGTAGCTTTCAAAGTTCCGTGGCAACTTTTATAGACATACTGTATGAAGATTAATTAGTTTTGCAATACAATCATGAACAGGACTTTTAGTGTAATGAAGTTGAGTATAGTCAATCAATACCACTGATTTTTGCCAAGTATCAGGACCTCTGCCTGCACTTGTGTCTTTACTCTTTCATTTTTATAGTATGACATAGAGTATAGCCACATTATTGTTATAACACTTTAGCTAGTCTTAATGGATTGCCCTTTGGTGTTGTAAGGTGCATTGTAATGTACCTGTCTCTCATACTTTGTTTAACTATCTTATGCACATCGAAAATAATACTGTACTGGTATGTTTGGTTCCTCTTTAATTTGATTGGAGGTACACCTTTTCCTTTAGATTTAATGTATATTACAAACTGCTTTATGGCCATGTTAGTTATATTGCACTGTGGGCAGTCTGATATATTGTTATGGGCAGCAAAAATGCCCAGTAATGTTGCATGCTATGAGAGAATATATTTTATAGCAATAAAAAACCTTTTAGATATACAATCTCTTTTGATAATTACACAAAAAAGTAAGTAAAACATGAGCACCTAATGAAGACCCTCCACCCCAAAAAAAGGATGAACTGCTAAACAAAAATATTATGACAGCTTATTAATTTCCACTATTCTTTTACTAAGAGATAAGGGATTCAAACCACAGAGAGAGACATGTTGTCTATTTTGTAATGGTAAAATAGAACCAGATCAAATAAGGTAAGAACTTGTGCTAATTCCTCTGCCTAGAACATTTGTCTTACTACAGTATTTGTCCAATGTCATTACATCCTCTTGTCCAACCTAAGATTAGTAAATTGAAGCTACTGTATGTGGCCACAGCTGACTGAAGCATATAATTGAACGAGTTATTTTTAAATTGCTTGCACAATGCAAAGTGAGGATCATGTAACTTAGAAAATAGTCTATGTCAAAGATTGAGGCAAAGGTGATTACTGATTTGATGGAGATTTTCAACTAAACAAATTCATCTAAAAATAACATATTACAGTTTAAATGTATATCTCCAAAACTATATTTGAAAGTGTATTTTAGAAAAACCAACAGCAGTTGCATTAAATCACAGAAGGCCTGATATAATAAAGAGAACAAATAATACTAATTTGATTTAAATCCCTCTTCTCACATTTAAATATTTTAATGTTTTAACTTAGTCATAATCTAATAAGAATGTTGAAGAGCCACAAAAACTTAATTCTAAGTTTTATTTTTGAAGAGCAAGGTATCAAATATGGACAACATTGCTATATATGATCATGCTAATATGTCAAAATGTACATGTATTGCTTTTTTTTTTTCTGTGCCCTTTGGTGCATTCCACAAGCGTCTAGAGTTTTTCTTAACTTTCCACGGAATGTGTCCCTTCCCCCATTCACAAATACATTTTCCTCCATGTTTGTCTTCAGATTGGATTAGTACTAGCAAAACAATTGAAACATTGGAATGCTCTTGTTGCCCTTCAAGCACTGTGCAGTCAGGTGATATCATTTAGGGATTCTCATGGCTATGAAATACAATTTTGAGAAACATGGGGGAGGTGAGAAGAGTCAACAATCTGGCACAGCAAATATAGAGTAGCAATATATGGAGAAAATGTAAAAAAAAAACAAAAAAAAACCAATTGTTAGGGAAAGTATAAATTACGACTTCATTGCAATTTCATTAAAAAATATATGTTTTGTAATGAAAGGTCAAAGTACAACAAACTCTACACAGTTATTGAATACAACAATACAGTATATTACCTACTTTATAGGGCATTATGGATAAATAAATAAAGACCAATAAGAATCCTCCAATGAAGAAACATATACAGATTTAGCAGATGTCTATGCTCCCGTGGTGCATTGCTAAGGGACATACACGATACACTAGCAGGAGCGGACGTCATTGGAATGGCTTTATCCTAATAATATTATTAGAAACATAATAATATATGAATATCATCCCAGACTGCACATCTCAACACATTACTATTGCTGTGATGCCGCCTTTACTTTGTATATTTGCTGTAACCTCACTTATTTTCAAATTATGCACGTCCACCAGCCTCATCATGTCTCTAACTCTATTCATATTTCGCCATCTCTCCTTACTTCACCACTTCTCAGTTCACATGAACTCCTCTTACCTGCGCCCTCTGTCACCACACAGCTATACCTCCTGCACTAAAACACACCCCTACAAATCATCCTCACACATTCTCTTTCTGTCCATGCTTCTCCTCCTAGCTTCTTGGGATATCTCTCCAAATACTGGTCCCTGCCTTATTCCTACTTGCTCTCATCCTCGCCTTCCACATGCAACTTCTACTCCTTCTGGTGTCAACCTCTTTAACCTCATACCCATCCCCTGCCACCCTCCCTCCTCTCTCCCTTTCTCCTGTGCCCTTTGGAATGCTCACTCCCTCTCTAACAAGTTCCTCTCTGTGCATGACTTCTTTCTCTCTCACTCCCTGCTTCTCTTTGCTATAACTGAGACCTGGCTCACTCAGTCTGACTCTGCTCTGGAAGCTGCCTTCTCCTATGGTGGCCTTTCCTTCTCCCACATTCCGCACCCTGGTGGCAGGGGTGGAGGCGTGGGGCTCCTGCTCTCCTCTCTCTGCCATTACCGAACAGTTTCTATTCCCCCCTCTCTTGCTTTTCCCTCCTTTGAGGTTCACACAGTCTGAAGCCAGCACCCACAAGGATGGACACTACCTAGACCTGGTTTTCACTAAAAACTTCTCTCTCTCCGACTTCTCCATTTCCCCTTTTCCTCTCTCCGACCATCACCTCATCTCATTTTCTCTCTCTCGCTTCTCTCCATCTCCATCTCGCCCTCGTTTTTGCAGAAACCTGCGCTCTATTAACCTACCAGCTCTTGATTCCACTTTACGCTTTTCCCTCTCCTCTCTCAGTTCTGCTTCAGACCCTGACAACCTGGTCAGGAACTAAAACTCTGCCTTATCTTCCTCTCTTGATCTTCATGCCCCGCTTTCTCTCTGCCGTCCTCGCCCTTCTAACCCCAGACCCTGGCTAAACTCCCACACACACATGCTGCGTTCCTCCACTCGTTCCTCTGAACGCCTCTGGAGGAAATCTCATACTCTCGCAGACTTCATTCACTACAAATTTATGCTATCCTGTTTTAACTCTGCCCTCTTTCAGGCTAAACAAACCTACTTTTCATCACTAATCAACACACACAAGTCTAACCCACGCCGTCTCTTTTCTGTCTTTGACTCTCTACTCAGACCACCCTCAGCTGCCTCCTCTCTCTTCCTCCATCTCACCTCAGGACTTTGCTGACTTTTTTAAGGAAAAGGTGGAGTCCATACGGCAGAACATCCCATCTGTTGCCTCCTCCCATCCCACAAAGCTTCCCAACTCTCCTGCCTTTCTTGACTCTTTTTCTGCTATCTCGGAGGAGGATGTATCACTGCTGATCTACTCTTCTCCCTCTACCACTTGCCCTCTTGATCCCATTCCTTCACATCTCCTAAAACCTCTTGCTCCTTCTATAATCCCTATGCTCACACAGATCTTTAACTCTTCCCTCTACTCTGGTATCTTTCCTTCATCCTTCAAGCATGCAACCATTATACCATTACTCAAAAACAGCAAGCTTGACCCTACCTGTCCTTCTAACTATCGACCTGTCTCCCTCCTGCCTTTTGCCTCCAAACTCCTTGAACGTCTTGTATTCTCTCGATTGCTACACTTTCTCAACACCTATTCTGTCCTAGACCCTCTACAATCTGGCTTCCGCACTGCTCACTCTACTGAAACAGCCCTCACTAAAAGTACTGACGACCTCCACGCTGCCAAAGACAGAGGTCATTACACTCTGCTCATATTACTCGACCTCTCTGCAACATTCGACACCGTGGACCACCCTCTTCTCCTTCGCATTCTCCATACTCTTGGTATTCGGAACAAAGCTTTATCCTGGATCTCCTCTTACCTCTGCCATCATACCTTCAGTGTCTCTTTTGCTAACACCTCCTCCTCTATTGATCTCTCTGTGGGGGTACCCCAGGGCTCTGTCCTGGGACCCCTTCTCTTTTCTCTCTACACACTCTCTCTAGCTGACCTAATAACATCTTTTGGGTTTAAATATCAACTCTATGCTGACGACACACACATTTACCTTTCAACCCCTGACCTTACACCTGCTATACAGACCAAAGTTTCTGAATGCCTCTCTGGAATATCATCCTGGATGGCCATCCGCCGACTGAAACTTAACATGGCAAAAACAGAGCTCCTTATACTTCCTCCCAAACCTGGCCCTACTACCTCCTTCCACATTGCTATTGGAAATACGATCATTCACCCAGTAGCACAAGCATGCTGCCTAGGGGTCACACTTGATTCCTCTCTCTCATTCTCCTCTCATATTCAAAACGTTTCTAAAACTTGTCGCTTTTTCCTCCGCAATATCACAAAGATACGCCCTTTCCTCTGTTACTCAACTGCTAAAACTCTGACTCAGGCCCTCATTCTCTCACGTCTCGATTACTGCAACCTCCTGCTGTCCAGCCTTCCTACCTCTCACCTGTCTCCCCTACAATCTATCCTAAACGCTGCTGCCAGAATCACTCTACTCTTTCCTAAATCTATCTCCGCATCTCCCCTCCTGAAATCCCTCTCCTGGCTTCTGATTAAATCGCGTATCTCACACTCAATTCTCCTGCTCACTTTTAAAGCTTTACATTCTTCTGCCCCTCCTTACATCTCAGCCCTAATTTCTCGCTATGCACCATCACGACTCTTGCGTTCTTCTCAAGGATGTCTTCTTTCTACCCCCTTTGTATCTAAAGCTCTCTCCCACCTTAAACCTTTCTCACTTTCTGCCCCACACCTCTGGAATGCCCTTCCCCTCAATACCCGACTAGCCCCCTCGCTATCCACCTTTAAGACCCACCTTAAGACACATCTGCTTAAAGAAGCATATGAGTAGTACTGGATACTCATGGACACATGACACATGAAGCTTGCCCCCCTGCAGATGCACTTACTAGTATTCCCTCCTACAGTCTCTGTACATTCTCCCTACCTACCAATTAGATTGTAAGCTCCTCGGAGCAGGGACTCGTTCCTTAATGTTACTTTTACAGTATGTCTGAAGCACTTATTCCCATGATCTGTTATTTATATTATTTGTTATTTATATGACATGTATTACTACTGTGAAGTGCTATGTACATTTATGGCACTATATAAATAAAGACATACAATACAATACAATGTGTTATTTGGGGAAATTAGAATATAAATACTTTGGTATTATTTAGTGTTATACTGCTGCGGCACATCCTATTCTAACATTTGCCCGTCTTGTCCCGCGGGTCTTTTCGGGCTGGCGTCGAATGTGGCTGTGCGCCAGCCCATCCTAGCCGCATCTTCCCCTCCCCCTTCCCCTCGCGACCCCCTGACTGTTCCGGACTGCTCCACGCTCCCAACAATAAAATACCCCCTTACCTGCAGCCTCCTTCGGGGATGCCTGGCGTCTTCGGGATGCCTGGCGTCTTCGGGGATGCCTGGCGTCCTCGGAATGCCTGGCGCACGTGACCGGCACCCGACTGACGCGCGGCACGCCGGAAAAAAAAAAAAAGTAAGCCGCGTCTGCTCGTGAGTTAGAATAAACTCTGCCGCCACTGTATGAAACATATTGGGGCCTATGCAGAGAGCTGCGAGAAGCCCAATTTTGCCATTTTTTTTGCCAAATATGCCTACAGCAATTTAGTAAATGGCGAAAAAATTGCGAGATGAGGAAAATCCGCCAGTTTTTGTTTCTTGTAAAAAAAACTCGCCGCGCGGGTGGCGAGAAGCAATATCTCGCCAGTTTTAAATAGCACCGATCAGCATCTAGGCGCTGATCACGGCTATAAAATGGAGAGATTTTCTCCAAATCGCTCCGCCAACAAAAGTTGGCAAAAAGCTGGAGCTGAGCGGCGATAGGGGACATAAAAAAAAAATCAGGCCCTTTTCCTGGCTCGGATTGATGCAGGGGGTCTCCAGTACTGATACCCATTAATACCAGCACGGGAGGCCCCCGGCATGCATCCGAGGCAGGAAAAATGCATGTACAGCCCACTTCATTACCTTAGCGGCTAACCGCTAAGGCAATGAGGGGTTAACCCACCGTGCCAGCTTTATTGTGGGTAGCGGGGGTGGGTGAAGGGGGTAGTTGGCCCTTGTTGTTTGTTTAGGGCTTGCGGGGGGGTTGCGGGTGCACTTAACACCTTCACGACCGTAGCAGTTAATACCGCTACGGTCATGAAGGGGTTAAGGACTCCCGCTACCCACCCGCAAGCCCTAAACAACCACCGTTGGGGCTAATACCCCATTCACCCACCCCCGCTACCCACAATAAAAAAATCAAACTCAGCAGCCCCACAATAAATAAATAAATCTAAATAAATAAATGAATATAAATATATATATATATATATATATATATATATATATATATATATATATATATATATAAAACAACAACCCCTATAACCCCTAACATACACATATATGCACATCAATGATACTATAGGCCAGCGGGGGCCCTCGGGTGTTACCCACAGGCCTGCAGTACCAATAATGTGCCCCCCCCCAAATTAATGAATAAACACATACATACTTATAAAGAAATAACCCCCCCCTAACACATTACAGTATAGTAATGGCCACAATTACTATTATCCACAAAGGGATAATAGTGAATGTGCCCATTTTAAATACATAAACAGCAACAAATACATTAAATACATATAGCACTCACCCATGTCCGGCTGCCACGATGAAGGCCATCCTCCTTTTCATCCTGCCCATGCCCCCTCCGCTGCTGCAAAACATACACAAGAATGAAAACATCCAATGTAATGTCCCCTAACCCCTTAATCACCATAGCGGTTATTAACCGCTACAGGCATTAAGGGGTTAACCCACCCTCACCCACCACTCGGGATGCCTATATACCCTCCCACACTAACCCCCCACCCCATGAGGCCTAACCACCCTCACCCACTACCCACAAGGGAGGCCTACCCACATACTGTTGGGGAACCCCCCCCCCACCCCCAGTTCCCACAATAAAAACAATACAGTGACACAATAAACATCATTATATTTATTAAATTCATTACCCACCCCCTGTGCCCCCGCATAACTACAAGATTTATCCTTTTACAAACAGGGTTCATAACACAGCCCCACGCGAGTCCCCGGTGGGCTGGCGGGGCACCTGACAGACATACAGGGTACCAGCAGCTCGTTTCAAACAGGTTCTGGAGGCCTGTCTGTGGGTCCCGCCAAGCGCCATGGCCCCCAGGTGGTCTCCTTGGGTCACCGTGGGCCACAATTGGGTCCCCACGGTAGGCCCAAGGATGTCTGGGAGCCCTGGGTCAGACCCACAGGTGTCTGCGGGGCCTCGGGTAGCTCCCACAGGGGTCTGGGAACTCATGAGTGCTCACTATGGGTCCACGGTGCCCCCACGGATGTGGGACCACCGCTTCATTCCCGCACCTATGGGTCGGCGTTGCCCCCACGGATGTGGGACCACCGCTTCATCCCCACAGACTACGGGTCCGCGGTGCCCCCACAGATGTGGGACCACCGCTTCATCCCCACAGGTGTCACCCGTGGAATCACCAGCCTGATACCCGTGATATACCAGAGGAGACCACAGGTGGTCTCCAGAGGTCTCACGCAGAACCACAGAACAAACCCGGAATGTAAAAAAAAAAACCTGCCCTATACATTCAATACATTCACGCCCCCCCCAAACCCCTACAGTACAATAATGTGCAAAATAACTATTATCCAGATAGGGATAATAGATTATTTGCCCATTATTAAGCACATTAACTAGCATATTCAAACAAATAAAGTACTACTCACCTCATCAATAAGAAGCCTCCGTCGCCAGCAACATCTTGGTCTTTCGTTGCCCACAAATTACATAGTCAATACAAAGCCAATACATTGCAATTACATTCAGATATCAATTAACCCCTTAAACACCTTATCGGATAATAACCGCAAAGGTAATTAAGGGGTTAAGCCACACTGGCCCGATACCCACCCTTCACCCATGAATTTGTACAGTGGCTTCATCATGCAACTATATATATATACAGATAAATATATATATATATATATATATATACACTGGCGACACACTTTATTCGAGCTCGGCTAGTCCCATGAATTCGGGTATACCCGGGTGTATTGAGGTTTGTGACTGTTTTCTGCCCGAGTGCATTGGGTTATTTTCCAGGCAGGGATTGAAGCATTTTATTCCCGCTGGCTGCAATACTGCACAGTATATATATATATACTGCATTACAATTCATGAATTTATGCCATCTGGTAGACACGCGAAGCATTGCAGCCTATTAAATCCTAATCATTATCATTTAACAGATCAGCCGCCCGTCAGCCAGGCATGAACCCAGGCTGGGAAGGCAAACGCAACGGGGCTTGTCAGAGGTGAGGAGCGGCGCATTCCAGGTATCTGCCAGGTACATACTGGGTATTTGCTCGAATAAAGTGTGTCGGTGCAGTATATATATATATATATATATATATATATATATATATATATATATATATATATATATATATACACACACATGATGAACCAATATACAAATAAATGTAGAAGGGTTATAAAAAACATGCTGTACTCCAGATAACACTTCTCCATACAGACACACTACAATACAATTAATTTCCTTTAATAATCCAAAGTGATCTTACAATCAAAATCATCAAATGCCAATCAAAAACCTCAAATGACAATCAACACATTGCATTTACATTGTATATATGATGCATACAATCTATGCACCATATACATTCTGCCAATGAATGTTAACAATAACATTGAAAGCAAAATACAAATTCCTCCAAACAAGTGTACTATTTTAACCAATCCAGTAAACATAAATCAATTAGCATTCATTAATGACATCCCTAAACAATTTACATTCCATTCCTAACAATTAAACAATTAACTAATTCAAGCCTTGAACAGAACAATTTAGCCTGTGAAAAAATATAAGTACCAACCAGAATACAACATTTAAAACTAAGGCTAACCCTGACATCAAGTACACCATACAATAGCAAAGATTACATCTATCTAATTTTAAAATATAGTATACACACATTTAAGCATAGCAGCATATACAAATTAATTTAAAACACATCAAATCAAGCTTTTAAAACAACATAATTTCTTACCATGTATGTATATATCTCTCTAGACATATATACATACATACATACAGTGGCAAGAAATAATATACCACAAATAAATAAATACACATGTTAAAAAAGCATTAAAAAAATTAACAAGTTCAATGAAATACATTTCTTTAGTTCACTTACCATTACTTGGCCCCACCGACTCCCTTTGAACTGCTTACTCACGAACAAAACCACCAGGCACAGGAACCCATAAAATTAAAAACCATAAAAAAATAAACATTAAACTAAAAATCCAAATCAATCCACGGGTCTTCTAATTGTAATCCATCTTCATCTGTATTCTTCTTTCTTCTATCTTCTTCCGGGGTCTTCTTCCCATCTTCGGCCACGCCCTGTCCTTCTTCTTCTTTAGGAGGTCCTTCCTCCTCGGTGTCTGGCTTCAAAATGAGATGACATAGGCTTTTAAAGGCCTATGACGTCACATTTTCATCATGGTTCCCACGGTCCTGATTGGGCCGTGAAAACCATGTGTTTTGGCCGATTTAAAAAAAAAAGATGAAGTCACTTAAAGGCAATGAGAGCACAGCCAATCAGAATAGCTTTGCTTCAATTGCCTTTAAGATGACGTCATGAAAAGAAACATGGCCGTCCTAACATGGTATAGTAGACAATCAGAGCGTGGGAACTCCATCCATACTCTGATTGGCTCTAGTATACCATGTGACAGAGGCTTGGGGTTGAACGGATGTGACGTCATTGAAAGCCTGCCACATGGTACTAGAGCCAATCAGAGTAGGGATAGACTTGAATTAGTTAATTGTTTAATTGTTAGGGATGGTATGTAAATTGTTTAGGGATGTCATTAATGAATGCAAATTGATTTATGTTTACTGGATTGGTTAAAATATTATACTTGTTTGGAGGTATTTGTATTTTGCTTGCAATGTTATTATTAACATTCATTTGCAGAATGTATATGGTGCATAGATTGTATGCATCATATATACAATGTAAATGCAATGTGTTGATTGGCATTTGAGGTTTTTGATTGGCATTTGATGATTTTGATTGTAAGATCACTTTAGACTATTAAAGGAAATTAATTGTATTGTAATGTGTCTGTATGGAGAAGTGTTATTTGGAGTACAGCATGTTTTTGATAACCCTTCTACATTTATTTGTATATTGGTTCATCATGTGTGTATATATATATATATATATATATATATATATATATATATATATATATATATATATATATATATATATATATATATATATATATATATATATATATATATATATATATATATCTGTGTATATATATATATATATATATATATATATATATATATATATATATATATATATATATGTAGAGGTATCAGTACCGTGTTAGCCGAGCTTCAATAATCAAAAAATAAATAGATGATACCGTTCTGTGGCTAACGAAATGCTTTTATTTGTGCGAGCTTTCGAGATACACTGATCTCTTCTTCCGGCGATTGTAACATCGCCGGAAGAAGAGATCAGTGTATCTCGAAAGCTCGCACAAATAAAAGCATTTCGTTAGCCACAGAACGGTATCATCTATTTATTTTTTGATTATATATATATATATATATATATATATATATATAGTTGCATGATTAAGCCACTGTACAAATTCATGGGTGAAGGGTGGGTATCGGGCCAGTGTGGCTTAACCCCTTAATTACCTTTGCAGTTATAATCCGATAAAGTGTTTAACGGGTTAATTGATATCTGAATGTAATTGCAATGTATTGGCTTTGTATTGGCTATGTATTTTGTGGGCAATGAAAGACCAGGATGTTGCTGGCAACGGAGGTTTCTTATTGATGAGGTCAGTAGTACTTTATTTTTTTGAATATGCTAGTTAATGTGTTTAATAATGGGCAAATAATCTATTATCCCCATCTGGATAATAGTTATTTTGCACATTATTGTATTGTACTGTAGGTGTTGGGGGGGGGGGGGTGTATGTATTGAATGTATAGGGCAGGTTTATTTTTTTTTTCATTCAGGGTTTGTTCCATGGTTCTGCGTGAGACCTCTGGAGACCACCTGTGGTCTCCTCGGGTATCTTGCGGGTATCAGCCTGGTGGTTCCACAGGTGACACCTGCGGGGATGAAGCGGTGGCCTTACATCTGTGGAGGCACTGCGGACCCGTAGTCTGCGGGGATGAAGCGGTGGTCCCACATCTGTGGGGGCACCGCGGACCCATAGTGAGCACTCGTGAGTTCCCCTGACCCCCGTTGTAAACACCCGAGGCCCCGCATACACCTGTGGGTTTGACCGGGGCTCCCAGACATCCTTGGGCCTACCGTGGGGACCCAATTGTGGCCCACAGTGACCCAAGGAGACCACCTGGGGGCCATGGCGCTTGGCGGGACCCACCAACAGGCCTCCAGAACCTGTTTGAAACGAGCTGTTGGTGCCCTGTATGTCTGTCAGGTGCCCCGCCAGCCCATCGGGGACTCGCGTGGGGCTGTGTTATGAACCCTGTTTGTAAAAGGATAAATCTTGTATTTATGGGGGGGCACAGGGGGTGGGTAATGTATTTAATAAATATAATGATGTTTATTGTGTGTCACTGTATTGTTTTTATTGTGGGTACTGGGGGTGGGGGGGGTTCCCCAAGGTATGTGGGTAGGCCTCCCTTGTGGGTAGTGGGTGAGGGTGGTTAGGCCTCATGGGGTGGGGGGTTAGTTTGGGAGTGTATGTAGGCGTCCCGAGTGGTGGGTGAGGGTGGGTTAACCCCTTAATGACTGTAGCGGTTAATAACCACTATGGTGATTAAGGGGTTAGGGGACATTACATTGGATGTTTTCATTCTAGTGTAGCCAGGTCACCCTTTGCCCCCTGCGACCCCCTCGGGAGCCTCCGTGGGCACAAGCGATGCCGGGTACTGCCGGAGGCCAGCGGCAGACCCGACGGCCATCCCAAGGGTGGGGGCCGTTGCAGGGAGCGGTGCGCTGTCTCCGCGAGCGGGCCGGTTGCCGGGGACGCGATCGGGCCGTTGCTAAGGCCGCGGTCGCGTCTCTAAGGTCCCGGCGGCCGGCGAGGAGAGCGCCGCCATTGCGCTTCAAGTCGCGCATGCGCAGTGATCGCGCGAGGGCAGGAGAGCCCCAGATAGGTCGCGCATGCGCAGATAGGGGTAGGGAGCTAAGGCAGCTCTTAGGAGGTCGCGCGAGAGTAGGGAAGCATAGGGAGAGCTTGAGGCGGCCATTAGGAGTTAGTGTAGGCAGAGGGGAGGAACGCACGCGGTCCCAATGTTATTGTAGGGGCCTCAGGACTACAATTCCCATGAGGCATAGCGAGGCAGGCACCAGGTGCTTGATAGGAGCCAATAGAGATGTAGGACTGCCCTGGAGGAAAAGAGATACATTTCCCGGGCTTTGCATGAGTCACGTCAGTCAGGAAGAAGCAGAGCAAGGAGGCAGACAAGGGAAGGAGGTAGGGTGCAGGAGAGAGGGACTCCCCTGTATTAGGCCAGCACCCCCTTGGTCAGAGATAGCTCAGCTCCCCAGTAAGGTGAGTGTTGCCAGGGGCAGCCCTCAGGTTAGGGACCCTGCCACTTACATTAGTGGGAGCTGGGAGAAGGAAGTCTGCAGTTAGAGAGTTGGAGTCAGGGAGCTGTTAGGGAAGAAGGGTGTAGGGAGCGAGTGCAGCTTCTGCCCCATATAGGTACCTACACTCCAGGTAGACCCCAACTCCCCACTAGTTGGGTGGGTAACTGTTCAGAAGGTGATAGAGAGTTGGAGCTAGGGAGCTGTGAGGGAAGAAGGGTGCGGGGAGTGAGAGCAGCTCCTGCACCCCATAGGTACCCACACCCCAGGTAGGCCCCAACCCCCCGCTAGCGTAGTGGGTTAAGTACTGAGGGAGGCCCAAGATAGGGACGCTGCCCTTAGTGTTGTTAGAGTGCTGCATTGTCAGGGTCACAGCGAGCAGTGCTGTGAGGTCTGATAGGCAGGCACCTTGTTGCGCAGCACGTTGGCTGCAGCCTCCAGTGAGTTACAGCTTGCTGCGGTAGGCGCTGGGACTAGTCAGAGAGTAGTGGGTCTGGAGAAGGGCTATAGCTGTTCTAGTCACCTTGAGGTAGCGCTAGGGGTAGGATGCCTGAAGGGATAGCCTGTTAACGAGGTCAGGAATTCTGGAGAGGATCTGCACTAGGCTAGCCAACAGTAGGTAAACGCCCAAGTACTGCATGGAAGAGTACTCTAGTCCATTCCAGATCACTTACCGAAGGGGCTTGGGTAGTTGGGGGAGTGGGACAGGTCATTACCCCTGCAGGCCCTAGGAGTTCCCCAAGCCACTACAGGTTGCTGTACTACAGGGACCGGCCCTAGGTTAGGGTTCCTGTCACGTTAGTACCATTTATATAGATAGGGACACAGCGGCTGCTGTTGTTCCTGTGGAAGCGGTTGGACCCACGTTGGGGTCCACAGAGACGATTCCAGAGTGGGACCGCCCTAGTGGTCCGCACGTGCAAGGAGTTCGGTTGGAGGATCAGACGGACTCATCACACGTCTGACCCTTTGAGAAGTTTGTTGCTGACCCGAGCACCGGAGTGCTCGGCAGGTATTATACCATCACATGTGCACCAACAGGCCTAGAGGTTCTTAGTGACTGCGCAGTCACCCATTGACTATCTCTGTAGGAGTACGGGACATTGGGTGGGGTTCTTGGGACACTGGGTGGGATCACCTAGTGTTTGGGAATCGTCCTGCGAGACGTCACTGTTAGTGTCTCACCGTGAGAGAGACACAGGTTATCATTATTATTCGTTAGTAAAGTTCTTAGTTATATAATCACTGTGTGTGTGGTTTCTGATTGGGTTCCTATGTAGGGTCATTCTACACTTCCATAGAATCCTACACAGGTGGAGGCGCTGTAAACGAAGGTTCGTTCCAGAGGATTCACCCCAGGCTCTCATTAGCGGAGGCTCAGACCTCCTGTGAGCCTGCAGGTATACGCACCACACCGGTAACACCGCATGTTCTACTCACCCACACTATATAAGAGATTGGGTGGGGTGGAATACCCGTTACATTTGGAGGCGCTGCTGAGATACCACCTGTGGTGCCCTGTCCATTTTTTTCCAAATTGTCCCGTCCCTATTTTTGTCACCATGTTTGTGAAGTCCGGAGACGAGGTCCTGGCCTGGGCTTTGAGGCAATACCTAGACCCTGGACAGGTAGTGGCGGTAGGAGGCATTCCCGTAACTATACCCAAAATGAAGGTTCGGGAGTATATGTGTAAAATTCCTGAGTGGCCATGGACATGTGTCTTAGATGAGGAGCAAGATCCCACGTCCACATGGAAGACCATTCTTTTTGTAGTAACCCACACTGAGAATATATGCCTGGCCAAGGCACCGTCCGCACTGTTCATGCCCGGGGGCCCCTCAGAAGGGTACCCCCTAGTCTACGCAGACCAAGCAGGATGGCGTTTCCCGCCAAATCAGGAGAGCGCACGTGCTGCTGACTGCCAACCTGCACAGCAAGATGTTGCAACAATCTGTCCGGGATTGGCGCGAAAATCAGAGCCCCTCCCCAGTGATGTGAGTGACTCAGAGCAGAGCCAGAACTACTCACTTGTAGAAAGTGCCCTTCCTACAGATTCCACCAGGGGGAGCAAACACTGTAATCTGCAACCATACGTTGACGCCGTGCTAGACTGTTTGATTTCTGAAGAGGTGTATTCCGATGTTGCGGACCCTGCTGTGGGCCCGTGTGCCCTTCGATGGTCAGTCAGACCTACTGCAGAGGTACCATCGGTCCTAGGCTTGGGACCAGTACCTACAGACGACAAGGGTGAGTCGACTGCCTCAGGGGTGTTGGGGGTGAGCCTCCAGGTGACCGTGGAGCACGATGGCTCCTTAAGTCTGGTCGCCCGGGCGAAGGGCTCCCCTCTGCATCGCGTCCTGGCGGAGGTGTCCTCATTAGAAGATAGCTGTCCAGTGGTGCGAGTGGACCAGTGCCCACTGCCTATCATGCCAGAAGAAGAGAAACCCATCGCAAGCCAGCCGAGTGGTAAGGAACCCCCTTGCCCCCCCCAGGCTCCGATGGAGGTGGCCGTGAAGAAGGCCAGAGTAGCGGCTTCTGAGCGGAGTGTGAGCCCGTGTGCTCCGACACAAGTGGTCCCAGGACTGGGATCCAACGCTCCCGAAGTTCGAGTCAGTGAGTGGACTGTCCCAGAAGAGTTGGGGACAGGTTCCGATACCACCAAGGTGGGAACTGACAGCGTCCCCGAGGACATGTTGGACACCGTGAATCACCGCAGTGGTAAGGTATCTACCCTTTACCCCCTGCCAGGTGAAACAGAGACTTTGCTGAAAGAGAAGCGGCCCATCCGCCAAGTAGTGGACCGTGGGAAAGGTCTTGCCGCCTGGCCTGCTGTTTCCAAGGCGTGGATGACCAGGTAAAGACCGGGTTGAAAGACACTGTGCTATTCCTTCCACCAGGGGGAGGAAGTAGTACTGAACCAGTGACTGTCACCCCAGAGTGTGCTCTTCAAGAGAATTTTCTGGGAGAGGCTCACGGACGCAAAAGTGAGGTACCCCCACCTGATCAGTTAGGGGCACCCCACAAATGGTCTCAGCTAGCCTCGGGAATTATGGGGTGTGATGTGACATGTGTTGGTGAGGTTAAAGCCGATCTGTTAAGTGTACGGGGTATGCCATGCCATTTGTCAGTGTGTGAAATTGTGCCCTGTTATGTCGTTCCCCAAGCGAGGGCGTTGGGTGTTTCACCAGGGGGAGAGTGTAGCCAGTTCACCCTTTGCCCCCTGCGACCCCCTCGGGAGCCTCCGTGGGCACAAGCGATGCCGGGTACTGCCGGAGGCCAGCGGCAGACCCGACGGCCATCCCAAGGGTGGGGGCCGTTGCAGGGAGCGGTGCGCTGTCTCCGCGAGCGGGCCGGTTGCCGGGGACGCGATCGGGCCGTTGCTAAGGCCGCGGTCGCGTCTCTAAGGTCCCGGCAGCCGGCGAGGAGAGCGCCGCCATTGCGCTTCAAGTCACGCATGCGCAGTGATCGCGCGAGGGCAGGAGAGCCCCAGATAGGTCGCGCATGCGCAGATAGGGGTAGGGAGCTAAGGCAGCTCTTAGGAGGTCGCGCGAGAGTAAGGAAGCATAGGGAGAGCTTGAGGCGGCCATTAGGAGTTAGTGTAGGCAGAGGGGAGGAACGCACGCGGTCCCAATGTTATTGTAGGGGCCTCGGGACTACAATTCCCATGAGGCATAGCGAGGCAGGCACCAGGTGCTTGATAGGAGCCAATAGAGATGTAGGACTGCCCTGGAGGAAAAGAGATACATTTCCCGGGCTTTGCATGAGTCACGTCAGTCAGGAAGAAGCAGAGCAAGGAGGCAGACAAGGGAAGGAGGTAGGGTGCAGGAGAGAGGGACTCCCCTGTATTAAGCCAGCACCCCCTTGGTCAGAGATAGCTCAGCTCCCCAGTAAGGTGAGTGTTGCCAGGGGCAGCCCTCAGGTTAGGGACCCTGCCACTTACATTAGTGGGAGCTGGGAGAAGGAAGTCTGCAGTTAGAGAGTTGGAGTCAGGGAGCTGTTAGGGAAGAAGGGTGTAGGGAGCGAGTGCAGCTTCTGCCCCATATAGGTACCTACACTCCAGGTAGACCCCAACTCCCCACTAGTTGGGTGGGTAACTGTTCAGAAGGTGATAGAGAGTTGGAGCTAGGGAGCTGTGAGGGAAGAAGGGTGCGGGGAGTGAGAGCAGCTCCTGCACCCCATAGGTACCCACACCCCAGGTAGGCCCCAACCCCCCGCTAGCGTAGTGGGTTAAGTACTGAGGGAGGCCCAAGATAGGGACGCTGCCCTTAGTGTTGTTAGAGTGCTGCATTGTCAGGGTCACAGCGAGCAGTGCTGTGAGGTCTGATAGGCAGGCACCTTGTTGCGCAGCACGTTGGCTGCAGCCTCCAGTGAGTTACAGCTTGCTGCGGTAGGCGCTGGGACTAGTCAGAGAGTAGTGGGTCTGGAGAAGGGCTATAGCTGTTCTAGTCACCTTGAGGTAGCGCTAGGGGTAGGATGCCTGAAGGGATAGCCTGTTAACGAGGTCAGGAATTCTGGAGAGGATCTGCACTAGGCTAGCCAACAGTAGGTAAACGCCCAAGTACTGCATGGAAGAGTACTCTAGTCCATTCCAGATCACTTACCGAAGGGGCTTGGGTAGTTGGGGGAGTGGGACAGGTCATTACCCCTGCAGGCCCTAGGAGTTCCCCAAGCCACTACAGGTTGCTGTACTACAGGGACCGGCCCTAGGTTAGGGTTCCTGTCACGTTAGTACCATTTATATACTGCACCGACACACTTTATTCGAGCAAATACCCGGTATGTACCTGGCAGATACCTGGAATGCGCCGCTCCTCACCTCTGACAAGCCCCGTTGCGTTTGCCTTCCCAGCCTGGGTTCATGCCTGGCTGATGGGCGGCTGATCTGTTAAATGATAATGATTAGAATTTAATAGGCTGCAATGCTTCGCGTGTCTACCAGATGGCATAAATTCATGAATTGTAATGCAGTATATATATATATACTGTGCAGTATTGCAGCCAGCGGGAATAAAATGCTTCAATCCCTGCTTGGAAAATACCTCAATGCACTCGGGCAGAAAACAGTCACAAACCTCAATACACCCGGGTATACCCGAATTCGTGGGACTAGCCAAGCTCGAATAAAGTGTGTCGCCAGTGTAGATAGGGACACAGCGGCTGCTGTTGTTCCTGTGGAAGCGGTTGGACCCACGTTGGGGTCCACAGAGACGATTCCAGAGTGGGACCGCCCTAGTGGTCCGCACGTGCAAGGAGTTTGGTTGGAGGATCAGACGGACTCATCACACGTCTGACCCTTTGAGAAGTTTGTTGCTGACCCGAGCACCGGAGTGCTCGGCAGGTATTATACCATCACATGTGCACCAACAGGCCTAGAGGTTCTTAGTGACTGCGCAGTCACCCATTGACTATCTCTGTAGGAGTACGGGACATTGGGTGGGGTTCTTGGGACACTGGGTGGGATCACCTAGTGTTAGGGAATCGTCCTGCGAGACGTCACTGTTAGTGTCTCACCGTGAGAGAGACACAGGTTATCATTATTATTCGTTAGTAAAGTTCTTAGTTATATAATCACTGTGTGTGTGGTTTCTGATTGGGTTCCTATGTAGGGTCATTCTACACTTCCATAGAATCCTACACAGGTGGAGGCGCTGTAAACGAAGGTTCGTTCCAGAGGATTCACCCCAGGCTCTCATTAGCGGAGGCTCAGACCTCCTGTGAGCCTGCAGGTATACGCACCACACCGGTAACACCGCATGTTCTACTCACCCACACTATATAAGAGATTGGGTGGGGTGGAATACCCGTTACACTTGTGTATGTTTTGCAGTAGCGGAGGGTACATGGGCAGGATGAAGATGAGGATGGCCTTCATCGTGGCAACCGGAAATGGGTAAGTGCTATATGTATTTAATGTATTTATTGTTGTTTATGTATTTTAAATACACAGGGGGTGTATGTTGTTTATTGCAATGTTTATTGGGTGCAAATGTCCCCAATAAACATGCTATTCTGCCTTAACCCTTCATTGCCTTAGCGGCTTCACACTATGGTAATGATGCAGCATTTCTGTATTTTAATAATTTTGTGCGGGAGCAGGGGGTCCCCTGAGCTGAACCGCATTGATTTGTGGCTCAGAGACTCCCTGCTCACAGTACACTATTATTAAAAATACATTAATGCTGCTTCATTACCATAGCGGATAGCCGCTATGGTAATGAATTATTGTTTATTGATATGTGTGTTTTACTCATAGTGTAGATGTGCAGGGGGTCTCCGGAGCTGAACCGCTTTCATTTTAGGTCCAGGGACCCCTTTGCTTTCCAAGATACAGACCCCTTTATGGGGTGCCGGTATCCCTCTGCTTTGTTTACATTCCGTTTTCACGTGATCGGGACATTTAAATACAGAGGGATACCGGCTCCTCATAAAGGGGCCTGTATCTCGGGAAGCAGGGGGTCCCCGGACCTGAAACCAATGCGGTTCAGCTCCGGAGACCCCCTGCACATGTACACTATGAGTAATAATGTATTTTAAATAATTTTTAATGTGCCGATGTTTGCGCAGAGAGAGCAGCATATCTCTCTCTGCTGCAAACACATCTCGGCAGGGGACGGCTTCTCGGCAGCTTCTCGCCAGGCAGCCGTCTCGCCACCTGTTACTCGCCATTATTTCAAATGGTGGTGGCTAATTCATTCGCCAGGGATTCGGTCCTTCCTGCATACAGCGAGGTTAACACTCCAAAAACATGGCGAATTCAAACCCTGGCGAATGCAATTTTTCGGACCTTTCTGCATAGGCCCCATTATTTGTTTTTTTTTGTCCACTTTATAATATGTTTAACTAATGGAAAATAAATATGATGCTGTAATTCAAACTATGATATTTTGCACCTTGGAATAGCGATGGGCCAACTTTTTGCTGACATTCAAATCTGTTGCCAAAAAAGTCTCCTATATTGTTTTGTATTTGATTATGAAAATATTTGACTAAGTGCTTATTTAAGTGTAAATTAGACTAAGCAAAAGTGAAGTAAACTTAAATAAAATCTGAAAATCAAAATTGCAGGGAAAAAGAGAGGCGCTTACTAGTTTTTCTTCATAATTCTTTTCAATAAATCTTTCACTTAAAGTTGGGGCTTCTACTAAAAAACAGATGGCCGGCGTCACATGGTATTTCAGCCAATCAGAGTGTGGAATTGTTTCCCACGATCTGATTGGCTGAAATACCATGTGATGCCGGCTTCGTGACATCATCTTAAAGGCAAATGAAGCACAGCCATTCTGATTGGCTGGCATCATTCCCTTTAAGTGACGTCATGTAAAAAAAAATTTTTTAAGTCGGAACATGGTTTGAACAGCCAATCAGGTGTTTGTTAACCATTTTGAGGCTAAATGTGACGTCACAAGCCCTATTTAAGGCTGTGACGTCTCATTTGAGCCCAAGAAGCCGACGAGACAACATCGGTTGGGATTTATCATGGGTTTTTTTGGATTGACAGATGAAGAAAGAAGATAAAGATCAAGAAATGGTGACAGATGAAGATAGAAGAAGGTGATTAAAGAAAGAAAAAAGAAGATTTGGGTACCTGATCCGGATCTTCATGGCAGATGGCATTGGGTGCTATTGGAGGCTTCAAGGTACGTGAGCTTCCTGTTAACTCGAGAGTCGGAGGGCCACTGCTTCTAATGGTAAGTAATATATTGAATGTTTGTTAATGTCTCTTTTTACAGGTGTCTTCATTGGATGTGTTTTTTTTTTTTTGGAGGAGGCACATTGACTGATAATATATTAATCTGTACCACTTTAAGGTACAGATTAATACCTTATTATGACAATATTTGGGGGGCATTTGTGGCTTGGTATTGCTGTTGGTGTTTTTAATGTCATTTTTTTATGTGGATGTCGTTGTTTGTTTTTTTCTTGCTTAATGTAATAAAATGTTTGCGATTGGTGTTCGCTTGTAGTTAATGTTGTATTATGTTAGCTAATGTGTTTTATGGTTACTTCAGAGATTGTTTGAATGTATTTCTTTGTCTTTGAATGGTTACATTCATTAATGTTGTAATTGGTTTGATTGGTTAGTGTTACTATTCATTTTGAGTTGGTTTAGGAATTAATTGGTTTAATTGGTTTAATTGGTTAATGGTTTAATTAATTCATTGTTGATGTTATTGCTTGTATTGATTCGATTAGCTGGCTACTGTTTTTATTTAGTGAAGTATGTTTTTTTGGAGTTAGGTTTTATTATTGTTTATCTGGTGCATTAATGTATTGTAATTAGGGTGCCCATTGAGTGCTATAGAGGCTTATCATGCCCATATTATTATTATATGGGTATGATGTACCACTATACTACTCAATGGGTACAGGGTGGGTATAGTCAGTTCAGGGTGGATGCTTATTGTACTGTATGTGTTAGGGGGGTGTATTTAGTTAGAAATAATGTTTATTATTTTTGTAGGCACAACATTGGTACCGCAGGCCCGCGGGTACCCCGGGACTCCCGCGGGGACCCCGGGACGGCCGCGGGGTCAGCCGGGAACACCCGAGCAAGCCCCAGCCTCCCTCGGGGACTTCCGCGGAGTCAGCCGGGGATACCCGCCAGCCTGTTGTATGGGTGTTGCGCATGCAAAAATGTAAAGCAGGACATTTTTCAAAGTCCAGCTTTTTTTGCGTCTATTTTGAGCTGACGTGTTCTGTTCAACGCAACTTTCGCGTACGCTAAGGTTGCATTGCTTAGAGCATCCCGCTTAAGGGCAGAATTTAATGCAAACAGGGTAACGAACAAGCAAAGTTGGACTTAGAAAAAATTCCTTTAAAAAGTCAGTTTTAGAGCGCAAAGTGACAGTTTGCTTTGCTTAGTGCATCGTGTTCAGTGCAAAATCACGTTCTTAGAGCACTTTGCGCTCTAAAAGTGACTTAACGGAGCTTAGTGCATGACCCCCTATGAATGAAATAGTTTATCCATGTGTAAACTACTGTAAATTACACAAAAAGTATGTGGGGGAAACTTTAAGTGAGTAATGTGGGAGTTAAACAATGATGAGATGTGTAAGTTTGTTCTCCTATTGGAGCAAAAAATACATGTATTTTGAGTGAAGAGATAGACACTTATAAATGGCTTACAAAATGGCCACCTAATATGTGATTCACTGAGATTTAATAGTGGGAAGTATGTATGCCTTGGTAGTATTATACAGGGTATACACATGATTGTAAAATAAACATACAGTACACAGCATTTATCATATAGTGAAAACCATTATGAACGTATGATTGTACATACTGTAGATAAAGTATGTGCTGCTATTTATGGCAGAGATGCACAGTAACTTCTCAGATCACAGGATCCTTGCATAATAATGCATCTATACCACACAGATGGGGATGTAAAATATAGTAAAGAGGTATTACATGGAATAATGACTCAAAACTACTGTGACCCTAAATACCTATTCTTAGAATGCATGTTTTTATTATCTAGTTTAGATACAGTAGTTTAAATAAGAAAGGGGATATAGGGGATACGTAATACAGGTAATATATATGTTTTCAGGATGCGTTTATATTTTAGGGTTGGACTAACATACAGTATACTGTAGATGAATAATGAACAAAGCTAATCAGATTAGCTGCCCATCTCCTCTCCGCTACCTTGTCTTGAAGCTAGACCAAATTCTCTCCATTTCCTCCTTCTCCCAGTCCCATCGCGATTCAACAGGCATCTGTTATTTCTGCACAGAAGAGCTTGGATAGTATTCTGGTCCCTGGATGGTAGTGGCGATAGACCCAGTCTCAACAAGAAGTGTCCAGTATCTTGTTCTGATTTTATCACAGCTGTTTTCCTCTGGTGGGTAGCCAGATATTTAAATGGTAATCCACATTTGTATATAACCCCATTTAGTTGTTCCTCCAATAACCTCTATGCTATTGAAGAGTTATTGGAGAAATATCTTAAAATAGTTAAATTCTGTATCTCAAATGTCACTTTTATATTTCTGACTTTAACCATTATCTTCTCTTTGATAATGAAATAATGTGTTCTGGTTATGATATCTCTTGGGTGTTCTAGAAGGAGGAGGTTTTGCCCTCAGTGGCCTGTGCACTCGGTGTAGCAGGGACACTACACGTTCATTTTTTTAAGATGAAGTGAAATAACCTCTGTCCTGTCCAGCCCCCTGATGATGTAGATACTCAAATATGGCAATATAGCATCATCATGGTGTAGAGCCCCATATAAGGGCATTTACAGCATCAAGAGGGAAAGAACTACAGCCTGCTTACCTTCAGTGAGCAGAGAGACACAGATCCAGGCAGAGTGATACAGAGATGGAAGGATGGGACCGGGGCAGCTCATGTTAAAATGTTATACTCCTGAAGATGGCCCAGGCGGATTAACACTCATGGTTCTCAATCAGAAGCACGGAACCCTGCAGAGTTAATCCTCCTAGGAAACTTACTGTTCCCGGGGCTGCAAGATCTCTAGCCATGATTTGGCCACACTCCAATCATATCAGAGTAATGCAAATCAAGACACAGAGGACAGTAAATCTGGCTACATCTGTAGCTTGTATATCTGATCAATATTTTGTTTTTGCAGAAGTAATTTTTCAATCAGTTGTTTTTATTTGTAGGTATAATGAGTCTCTCTGTGAGCAGAGCTTCACATTCAGGCATCCATCCTCATTGGCTGCTAGCCATGCCCCCCTTCCAGTGTTTTTTATGTCATTAATATGTTTATACTGTATATCTGGGTTTTTAGATTTGTAATGGTTTTACCAATATATTAAATGGCAATCTATAACATAGACCACAAATTGTGATCAGAAATTAAAACATCCATGTATTTTTAACTCCTCTTGTGTCTTAACATATATAATATATTTATCACAAAACATATATTTATATATTCAACAATGCCCACAGTTAAAATTAACCAAAGCTTTCTGAATGTGCCATTAGTAACATTGACAGGATTTTTTCAAGAAACTACAGATACAGTAAACCTACCGTCCTTGGGGCCACAGAGTAAAATGCGGATACCTATGACCCAAATGCACGCCCCCCCCCCCCCCTGCAACAACAGGGACAGGAAGTCCTGAGGTCTGGAAGGATTAATGGTGCAGGGTTCCTTGATTTTCAATAGGACCTGCAACAATAATCCTTTGCTTGATGGACCATCCTGCAGGAAGAGAAAAATGTTTCTCACTGGTCCCTGTCTGCCATCTCTGCATCTCTCTACCTGGATCTTTGTCTCCCTGATCACTGAAGGTAAGCAGAGCTGTAGTTCCTTCCCTCTTGATGATGTACAGTAGATGCATTTTATGGGACTCTACATCATGAGCGGGAGGCTATATTGCCAAATTTGGCCATCTACATCATTAATAGGATAGTTGTTCTGATTCTGTAAAGCCCATGTGAAATAGATGCTCAAATCTGGCCATCTAGTCATGTACTGTAGATTGTTGAACCATTTTTCTTTTCTTGTTAGACCGTTATTATCAATACTAAAATCAAGGTAAAAAAAATGTACAGAATATCCTGCAGACCTTTTTCTCCTGAAAGCACTATATTTTTAACTTTAGTATTAAGATAGTTAATAAAAGCATCCCAATCTTTTAAAGATCCTGACCAAACAGTAAGAATGTTGTCAATAAATTCTGCACAATTTGACGTTACCAAAAAAAGGATTATTCTCACAAATGAAATTTACCTCCCAGAACTCCGTAAATAATCTTGCATAATTATGAGCAAAGCTGCTCCCCTGGCTGCCTTATTTAATTTTCTAAACAATTGATTAATAAATTAAATATAATTGTTGTTTAAAATGAAAGATATGTTATTTAAAATCAACAGTTTTTTAATCTTAGGTAAAATATCATTAGAATCCAAAAAATATTTGAGCACATTTAGACCATCCGGTTTAAAGTGAAGCCACATAAAGTGTAACCCATCTGTAAACCTCATGCCAATCAAAATGCTGTGACACGAATGGGACACCTGTGAGTATGTGGCTTGTATATGTGACAAGGGTTAATACACACAGCAATCTAGCTGATTCAATCATCACCAGCGCAAGGTTCCCCAAATAATATTTCCCCTCAATACATCACAATATATATCTTTAACAGCACCCAACACCAAAGAGTTATCAACATTTTTATTTGGAGAGTCTTTAGTCCCTGTTTGCTAAACAAAATATTCACTTAAGACACAGAAATCTGTTGTAGCAAAATATGTCAGAAAATGTAAATTACTCTCTGCAAAATGTGCAAGTTGAATCAGAGCCAAAGATATACTTATTAAAGTTTAAAGTTTAATATACAAAAGTAGTACATTGCTTAGTTTACAGAAAAAGATTATTAAAAGAACATATAATACAATAAAGGCATACAGTTTCATCTAATGAAAGGATAAATACACAGAATTCCCTAACATACAGTACATTACCAAACAGTTTGGGGGTCTCTCATGATATTGAAGGAGAAAATGAGATTTCACGTGTCTGGTTGGCATAAACACTTCCTTGGGTAAAATCGAATTCATAATTCATAATCCTAGATGCAGGGTTTATATTTGAAAACCTCGCTCATTGAAACACACTGAAAATGTAACTTCTGGGTTACCCACACCTTTGATCAATCTCCCTTGATGACATTTTTAAGACTTAAGGAAATAAAAAATATTCATTTACATCAAAAGCTGTCTGAATATATAAAATATCCCATATCTTTATTTCTATAATACTTGGAATAACGTGATTCCTATCAGTTGTTTGGGTGAGTTTGCCAAATGAAACAAGACTATTTTTTACCGGCTTGTTCCTAAATTTGAATGATAAATGCATATCTGTCCCTTGCAACCTCATAATTAGGAAGTGTTTGGCATAATTTGATTAGGGTAATCACAACTTTGACAAAGATGAAATTGTAATTCTCATGAACAGGTGTCAACCCCATGATATGAACAGATAGGTGTTAGCCCCATGCAATAGTGTATCGATGAAGGAACATCAGACCACCCCAATCATGCCCTAAATTTCTACTCACTTGAACAATTAGAAACGTTAACCCATAAGAGTTTCTGGTTGATCGTACTAACTGCCATAGTAAAGAATCAACTTCATACCTGACCCCAGTTCTGCGCTCGACTATTTCCAATCAGAGTTCTTAAAACTCTGTGATACCCATGCTCCACTACGTACAATAAGTGTACGGAGGGCCCACCTTCCCTGGGTTACAACAAACAAAGTGGTTGGTAAAAAAGTGGTTGGTAAAAAAACTACATCTGATGAAGTAGCACCTGCTACGAAACGTGTTGGATGATACTTTGTGCTATTTTATATTGGTCTCACTGAGTCCCCTTTTCAACTTGTTCATTTGAACTTTTTCAATTACCATTGAACCTATTTTGATTTGAGCTACGTTCGGCTGTTAAACTACTCTGGCTCCAGTCTATGCAGTGATGTAATCTCTGAGCACCTCCCACTCAGCTGTTTCCTAAATAGTGTTCACCAAAAGGCAATGAAGGGGTTAACTACCAGTGCCACATTTATTGGGGGTAGCAGGGGTTGGTGAAGGTGGTATTTGGCCTGAGGTGGGTGTTTTGGCCTTGCGGGGGGTGGGGTGTTATGGGAGGAGTTAACCCGCTCATTACCTTAGCAGTTAGTTCCACTAAGGTAATGAAGGGGTTAATCCCTCCCGCTTCCCACCCGGTAGGCATAAACACCCACCACGGGCCAAATGCCACCTTCACCAAACCCCGCTACCCACAATAAACATTACAATAAATTACAAACACAATACTAAAAAATACACCCATTCATTGCCAGTGTGATTACCTATTCCCTCAACCGGAGCAAAGATAACCCCAATGGCCAGGAATGGGCACCCCTTTTACCCCCAGAACCATTACATTACAGTACAATAATGGGTAAGATTACTATTATCCAGATATGCTTAAAGAGAGTAAAGACCGCTCGTCCATTCAATTTTAGGTTATTATTCAGATAAGCAGGTGCTCAGAGGGGTAAAAGATATCTGCGTTTTAACAGTGTTGATCAGAGAGATCAGAAAATTAACCCCATAGCTCCCGGCACTCAATGCTGTATATAATTACTCTAGACACCAGTAGTCCAGTAGGCACAATTACCTATTTCAACAAATGTATAGGGGGTTAATAACCCTTGTACCAAGAAGTCCAGTGAAAATAACAAAGTTTTATTTGTCTAAATACTTATTAAAAACACACATATACACATCATTCAAAAACTATTAAAATACCCCTTCAGAGGTGGCTTATGGGGTTAATGGTAGTTCAGTCAACTATCTGTCATAGATAGGAACTCCAAAAACCTTCTTGCATATATTATGACTGATCAGGGTTTTTTGTCAAACTGCATATAGTGGAGATAGAGGTAATATACTCCCTATGATGGTGTAGCTATCATATATCTATTTCTTGCCAGTTGCACTTCCCTCTGGTAGTGCTATATTCTCTGTCGGAGTATATATATGGGTGGGTAAGGAAATAGCAGAGTGACTGAAAATGCAGCTTATCACTATTCCATGTGCGAGTTGGGCAACAAACTCACGTATATAAGCATGCATATAGGGACAAAACAAAAGGCTGCAATAATATAATGGAGCCTCCGTGATGCTGCGTAATCGCAGCTAGACCCGCGCTGAGTCTGTGTGCATGATACAAGCCTGTCTTCTCCGTGCAGCTAACCACTGAAATTTGAGCCCACACTCACCTGTCACTTGTGGTAATCACAGCCATATTCTGCAAGGGACTCCCCTCCATCCCGTCGCAGCACGCATGCGCGGACAGACGAGGCACTACCAGCAACCTCAACCTTGGTCTGTGTATCATGTGTGCCACTTCTTGATAAAGTGCATAACCTGCACGAAATGCGTAGAAGGGCTGCAACCCTCTATTTTATGGCTTCCCATTAAAGAGATTATTTTTTTGCCAGACCTGCTTCTCTCTCTCTCTTTGCTGTGCGCTGCACACACACTGCATTGGATTCTCCTGACCTGGACACAGCTGCACGCTTTGGGGAAAGCTGCTGGGAACTTGTGAGTACTCATACCTGGGGCCAACCCAATGAGGAGGGGGGAGGTGTCTCTGTATGTTAACCCCCACCTTCAGGGTGTTTTAGAGCCCCTCTATAGGTTTAGTACATTGATTGCTATTATATCATTATTTACCCAGCATGCTCTTTCCCTTTCAATGAATGGATACATTTTGAAATAGGATCAGGTACTTGAGCACCATCCCCCATTCACATGTATGCTTGTTGTATATCCCGCAAGGCTCTGTTCTGGGACCCCTAATATTTTCAGTCTTCATCAATGATCTACCTACAGCTTGTAAGGGAGCTTCAATACACATGTATTCAGATTAAATAATCTTATATTCACACAACCCTTGTCTCTCTGATCTTGAACACTTACTTCAATCAGATTTTTTGAGACTTGAAAATTGTATTTCCCAAAACAAACTGTTTATAAACACTGACAAGACTGTAACAATGGTATTTGGGACCAAGGTTAAATTTCTAAAGCTACCAATGACTGAGATTAGATCAGAACAAACTCTAATACCATCCTAGGCCCCATTACTAGTTTTGAATATCTGGGCATATAGTTTGATGCCCATTTAAAATTTGGGTTGCACATTGACACCCTGACATCCAAAACCTATGCCAAACAAGGTGTACTTTATTGGAAAATATCCTCTTTAAGCCCGCTGGTCAGAAAGTGCATCGCTCAGCAGATGCAAAAAACAATTATAGACTATGGGGACATAGTACAAGTCACAGCATCCCAAACTCACCTTAGCAAACAAGACACCTCTACAATTAGCCGTTGTCTGGGGTTGGAGAGATCCACAGTGTCGAGGGTAAGCTGGGGTCAATATCCAGAGGGGTTCCAAAGTCAAGCCGGGTTGGTACACGAAGGGTCAAACTGCAAGAGGAACACAGGACAAGGAGCAAGGCACAACAGACACAGGAGCTCAAGGCTACAACAAGTTATGCTGAGCAATGTAGGAAAGGAACTGCAGGGTATTTGTAGAACACCAGAACCAGTAGCAAGGGAGGTGGAATGGAGGCGCGGCCTCCGCGGAGGCAAGGATTGGCAGCAGGAGACAAGTGGGCTAAATGAGTACTTGCCATGCCGCTGGGGAACAGTGCACGTCGTCAGGTGTGCGCGCCGTGCATGAGAGAAGCACGGCACATTCGAGGGGGCGGAGCTAAGCTCAGTGGCCCTCTATAAGAGTGCACGCGTGCTCTGTAAGCAGAGCGGGGGTGCGCGCACGTGCTGGTGCCAAAGTGGAGGTCTAAGTGATGACAGGTAAGGAGGGAACATGTCGCAAAGGACGTGTTTCCCGATTCCTTACATGGTTTTGGGAAGCATGGGTGTTACTTTAATACCAACTAGTGGAATGCACTGACCGTTGGAGTCCTAGTCTCATCATTGATTGTGACAACCAGGCCATTGTCAGTTTAAGTACCTCCCTCTGTCTATATCTTTATTGTCAGGTGAGTTTTCACTGTCAGTAGAATGCTTGAAATAGTCACTGCCTGCTGCTAATGAATAGGACTGGCAGGTTCCATGTAACTCAAGGTTATCATCCGTGCAACCTTCAGCCTTGACATCTGAGGCCTGACAAAACTGGTTCTGTTGTTGCTGGACTGCCTCCTTCCGTGCTCCAAAACTGCCTTGATTCATTGGATTTTGATCAGTGGTAGCTGGGCAAACTTCTGAACTCGCATACTTGTATGTATTTTTGTCTTTAATTATATAGGGCCATTAATGTACATAGCACTTCACAGTAGTACACGTGACAATAATATAAATAACAAATAATACAAATAACAGATCATGGGAATAAGTGCTTCAGACATAAAAGTACTGTAACATTTCGGAAGAGGTGTCCCTGCTCCAAAGAGCTTACAATCTAATAGTTAGGTAGGAAGAACAAGCAGGAGGGCATTATGGTAAGTGCGTCTGCATGGGGCTAACCTTTATGTATCTGTCACAATTTGGTCACCACAAACAAGGCGGGACCGCAGGACTCAGGCGGGTATGGATAGAAATGCCACCAACAGCCTCCAGGGTGCATCTGGAGTGCAGGTTGGTCGATGTATCTGGGTCAGGATTGGAGAGGTACGGATAGTCGATATACTTGCCAGGGTCTGGGTTGGAGAGGTACGAATTATTGCAGGTACTATTAGCCATGGTCTGGGTTGGAGAAGTGAGAATAGCCGTGGTCCAAGTGCCGAGGTCAGGGTTGGAGAGGTACGGATTGTCGTAGATAGCTGGGGTCAGGAGTACGGAAGAGCAGTGTCCAAAAGCGAAGCTGGGTCGGTACACAGAGCGAGGAACAGTGAGTAACAGCAATACAAGGCAAGACTGTGGAGGCAGAGAAGAGGTAAACACACTGCAACTATGATTATGCTCAGCCAATGTGATAGTGGCACAGCTGAGCATATATGAGGGAGAAGCACCAATGAGAGGAGGGGTGGAGCGGAGGTGCGTCCTCAGCACAAGCAGAGATTGGGTAGTGGTGCAGGAGACAGGTGCTGGCTAAAGTACTGATTAGGTTAGTTGACACGGAGCTTGTTTGCGCCGTGCACGCATAACGAGTGTGATACTGTAGCATACTTTCATAGTGAAGGAAGTCTGCTAGAGAGTGAGATTTCCTCCAGAGGCGTTCAGAGGAACGATTGGAGGAACGCAGCATGTGCGTGTGGGAATTTAGCCAGTGTCAGAATGGTGAGGATGGCAGAGGGAAAGTGGGGCATGTAGATCAAGAGAGAAGGATAAGGCAGAGTTGTAGTTCATGTACAGTTTTTCAGGATCTGGAACAGAACTGAGAGAGGAGAGGGAGGAGTATAAAGTGGAATCAAAAGCTGGTAAGTTAACAGAGCGCAGGTTTCTGCATAAACGAGGGTAGATGAAAATGGAGAAGGGGAGAAACGAGAGCGATAAAATGAGATGAGGTGATGGTCAGAGGGGGGAAAGAGGGTTGCTGCAAGATTTGCTCTACCGGAGATGGCAGAATATATTGTGCACAGGTAACAACCTGCGGCTTGTGTTCAGATAAATTCTCATCAGGATCATAATAGTTTGAATGAATTATAACCTCTGGAGATTTACTTCGACTTTCGAGGTCCAGGCACTCTGCAATTTGACCTTCTTTGAGGCAGTGGGGCTGGTCTACATTCCTTCTGCAAATCATTCTGTGAGCCATGGTGAACTGTCCAGGTGAGCCTCACCTAATGATCCATTAAGGGTTCCCCGACTTTTCTTTTGCTTAACGAAAACCCACTTTTTAACATCGGGCAAAATAGTTTTTCCTGTGATGGTCAAGTTTGGCAAATGTTGACAAAATGTCCTTCTAGCCCACAATAGAAGCTAAATTTGATTGGTGACCCTCTCTGCAGGTGTTACAGGTAGTTGCATAGTTACATATGTACTGTCCCCCAGAACAACATTTTTTAAGGGCCCCATTAATATTAATACTGACTGCAATTATTTTCTCCTTCCCCATCCTCCCCCTGATCCTTTTCTCATCATCCCTTCTCATCATCAACCCTCCTCATCTCTCCTCAGCTCTCCCCCTCCTCCTCCTCCTCCTCCTCCTCATCCTCATCATCATCATCATCATCATCATCATCATCATCATCATCATCAACATCATCATCATCATCTCTCTCCCCATCATCATTAGCTCTCCCCATCATCATTAGCTCTCCCCCTCATCATCACATCATCATCAGCTCTCCCCCTCATCATCTGCTTCCCCCTCATCATCAAATCTCTACACATAATCAGCTCTCCCCTTCATCATCATCATCATCTCCCCTCTCATCATCATCAGCTCTCCCCCTCATCATCAGATCTCCCCCTCATCTTCATCAGATCTCTCCACATCATCAGCTCACCCGCTCATCATCATCAGATCTCCCCCTCATCATCATCATTATATCTCCCCCTCATCATCAGATCTCCCCCATCATCATCAGATCTTCCCCTCATCATCATCAGATCTCCCCAGATCATCATCAGCTCCCCTCTCATCATCATCAGCTCTCCCCCTCATCATCAGATCTCCCCCTCATCTTCATCAGATCTCTCCACATCATCAGCTCCCCCGCTCATCATCATCATCATCATCTCATCATCATCATCATCATCATCATCATCATCATCATCATCATCATCATCATCACCGTCGTTGTCGGCATTGCCGCCGCCGTCGTCATCGTCATCATCATCATCATATCTCCCCCTCATCATCAGATCTTCTCCTCATCATCATCAGATCTTCCTCTCATCATCAGCAGCAGATCTCTCCACATCAGCTCTCCCTCTCATCATCATCAAATCTCCCCCTCAGCATCATCATCGTCGTTATCGCCGCCGCCACCATCGTAGTCGCCATCGTCGTCATCATCATCATCATCATCATCATCATCATCATCATCATCATCATCATCATCATCATCATCATCATCATCATCATCATCATCATATCTCCCCCTCATCATCAGATATTCTCTTCATCATCATCAGATCTTCCTCTCATCATCATCAGCAGATCTCTCCACATCAGCTCTCCCTCTCATCATCATCAGATCTCCCCTCATCAGATCTCCCCCTCATCAGATCTCCCCCCTCCTCCTCTATGTCTAAATGAGGTAATATAGACAGATGCGGGGAGATGGTGTATGGTGGCGTCAGGGAGGGAGAGATGGTACGTGGTGATGGCAGGCCCCCGGTGTTAAAGGATAAGCCAGTAGAAGAATCAGCATTTGAGGCAGAGCAGGAGAGCACGAGGTCAGGAGCGTGCTCTATCAGCAGACACCGGAAGTAAGAAAGACTTCCGGGTCAGACCGCTGGGGTGTACTTCTCCCATGCCATCCTTCTCTGCCTCTGTAACAAGTGCTGATTCTTCTACTGGCTTACCCTTTAACACCGGGGAACTGCCATCACTGCGTACCATCTCTCCCTGCCTGTCTCTACAGGGGGGCGAGAGCAGACCCCCCAAGAGCGCAGGCCCCAAAGCTTTTCCCTGGCTGCCCGGGCTATAGCTATGCCTCTTGTTACAGAGCTCTGAGGCAGTCCAATCTGTATGGGTTCAGGGATATTTTCCTGGGAAAAATAAATATCTGTACCTGAGAATATTCTTGAGGGGTCTCAGGCTAGTCCATCTGTGTTCATCTCACCATTCAGATGGCTGTGGGTCTATTTGCAAAGATAAATCAATGAGACTGGTTAAAGTGGGAAGAAGTGCAACCCAATCAAATTCATCCTTTAATTCATCTTTTAGTCCCTGATTTAACAATGTGGATAAACTGCCATCAGACCAATTGGTAGTAGCTGAAGACTACCGAACGTGGAAAAATAATTGATGAGATTCCCAGAGCCTTTTTTAAGTTCTAGCCAGACATCAAAGGTCTGCTTTGAGCTTGGGTCTTTCCTTCAAAGATCGTCCTTAATTCTTCATCAAAGTCTTTCTATAGTTCTTTGTTTTTTGTCTTTGTATTGAATGGGGCTCAGCGATTTATTAATAAAAATAAAAAAAACTTAAAATTTTCTGCAGGTCGATAAAAGAAGCTAAAGTATAAAAAAAATTAGAGCATGAAGAAAATGTTCTTATTGTTGAGTTTTTAAATATTGAAACAATGTACTTCTGTACAATTGCTTCCTATTTTACATGGAAGATATATTAAAATGTTACTTTTTAGTTGCCTGTACCAGTAGAATGTTGTACACACAATTTTCTTTTATAGTACTGGCAATGTAGACAACGCTGTACAGTACATGTCACGTGCAGGCATAATTAGTTCCAGCAAGATAAAGTATTGTAACTTGTCCATACTATAGTAACAAAACTGTCAAAACTGGGTTCATCTACTACAAAAAATGTTTTGCTAGAACTAAACTACTCTTTTACTGCCGTCATATTTTAATTTTTTTAAACCATTTTAAATAATAAAAATAATTCTTTTTTATTTTAAAGACTGTGTTTTAAGTAAAATATAGCTAAGTAAATACATTAATATTAAAACATGGTAATACAAAAAACATTCCGTAGTGCCTTACATAAGCATTATAACTATTTAATGGTTTCCTGGTTCAGAAAACTGAATTTGAGCTGATGGATTTTTCACTTTTTTCAGCAAGATTAAGGAACTTGTAATAGTATCTGCTTAAACTTTGGCTTTTATAGAGGTGGTCACACTTGCTAATGATCAATTAATCAAGGGCATTTGATTAGCAGCACATGTCTGCTACTTAGCATCTTAATTCCTATGGAAGCAGTAAGGGTGTACTTAGTTTTTCACACATAGCTTCTCCATTTTGGCTTTATTTTTTGTTAAATAAATCATGACACGGTGTAATATGTCATGTGTTGTTGTTCATCTGAGGTTGTATTTACCTAATTTTTAGACCTGCTAAGGAACAGATGATTGTTATTATGTCCTGATATATAAAATCATGGAATTCAAAGAGGGTGTACTTTCTTTTTCACATGACTCTATGTTCCACTTACACTTCTTGCTACTTGATCAATATTATCACTCAAAAATCTATCATCGGGATTCTTCAAGCTCTGACACGGGGTATAGCACCACAATCTGGTGTTAACTGCCATTGACCTGGACATCAGTGTGATACTGCACATTGAAGTTTAATCTGCCCCTATGTTCTTTATAAATGCTGGGTGACTTTAAATACACTCATGTACAGTAATGTGGTGAATACTTTGTGTATGCTAATATATAGGCCTAGACAAATCTGTAAACATTTCATATTCTATTACAGATTAAGAAAATGTTATGTATTATGCAATCTACTTTCATAATTCAATAATAATCTCTAACAAATTGTTGAAATATTTGTGATATAACAATCAACATAATGTGCTGACCCATGTTTTCTTTGGACATGTGCCACATGTCCAAGGATTACTTTATGTAATTGCAAATACTTGATTCTTGGGTAAACATATGTACCCAGAATAAATAAAATCTTGCCCATGGAATTGAGACCTTTAATTATAAACTGCATATTAAAGTCACTTTGCTTGTTTGCATTTATTTGTTTTTAAATTAAAAGAATGTTTTTGAAGTTTTCCCAGATCTTAGTGTGCACATATTTTGGAGTAATTAGATGAGTAGCTACATACTCTGACCTTATTAATTAATTGTTTTCAGTAACAGAGAACATCTGTTTTTCTCTATTTGTAATAAACATAAACAATATAGCAGCTTTTTTTCTCCAGTGACGCATTTCCTGTTCGGTTGCAAACCGACCAAAGTAAATTCCTCTCTATAAATTTTGTGCAGCTTTGCACCAGTTTTGCAGCTTGGAGACTTTGATACATAACTTGCATTATCTATAAATATTGGCAAATTCCACAGGAATTTCTTTCAAAATGGTTAAATAATATTGGGGATTATCTTGTACATGGAGACATGAAATAGAAGTACAAGCAAAGTAAAATATGTATTAAAAGTGAGATGTACATTTTAACCTTTGTAGCAATTGCAACCATAGTATTTAAGTTGTATACCATTAAAGGCATAATGTATGATACTGAAGGATTTACATGCAATATAACATGTACATCTGAGATGTTAAAAAATACTATTTTGATCAGCCTATTTAGGCAAGACTAAAACAACAAGCAAACTTATTAATAATTAACATAACAATAGTGTAAACCACATGGTGGGGAATATTAAGTATTTTAGTCAATCTGGTGCTTTAGGGGTTAATGTGATTACAGTTTGTCTTAAAAATATAAGATATTGTGATTAAGACTCTTCCAGTTTCTGTGCTAATCTACATAGAGGGCTTAATTGGGGGGTTTCACTGATGGCCCACTAAAATGAAATATGTGTAGTTTAGAATTCTGGGGACAAAAGCCAGATCTTGGGCTGCCAGCCTCAAACAAAACTGTTACATTCTTGATATCCCTGTGCATCACAGAAAGAGGTGAAAAACAGGTCACCACTTAGTTGGAGGATTTTCAAATGAGGATCTCATGTGATGATACTGTACCTATTCTGTATAAAAACAGGTACATATTTGGCATTGGTGAAATAATACGAATCAAATAATACCACACTCTTCATGATTAAGGGGTGCCAAAGACAGATATCAGTATCTCATGTAAAAATAGACATTATGCTGTTAAATTTTATATGTAGACATGTGAAGTACACAGACAAAACCTTGAGGATGTGTCTATGTAAGTATTAGAGAAATTAAAATATGAGGCCTTTCATATATTTATCAAATTAGTGATTAATGCGCTCCAGCGCTGGATTCTTATCCTTCATACAATTGACATAATAATATAGACACAAACACTAAACACTAGGGCTAGTGAGGTATAACAGCATTAATCTTGATAGAAGTGGAGTCAGTAGAAGGACATGTCGATCCCCGAAGGTCAAGGCTGGGGTAATGAACCCAGTCAAGAACCTCATTGGGATAGTCCTAGGCTCACAACTTAAGATAAGTAGAATTAGATAGTTGTACTGTAGTCACATAGATGTACCCCAGTCAAGTGTTTCTTGGTAGGCGTGTAGCCAGAAGAAGAAGTGGAAGTCCAAAATAGAAATGATTCAGCGCACAGCCAATGGAGTGGGTCCCAAACAAAATTTTGTTTAGGACCCACTCCATTGGCTGTGCGCTGAATCATTTCTATTTTGGACTTTCATATATTTAGGCAGACGTTTAACATCAAGAAATTTTGCTTTTTCTGCTGTCATAAAACTGTCAACTCAGTAGATTATTTACGACAGGGGTGGGTCTTATGTGTGTTTCAATGCAAGAAGGCCTGGGCATAATGGTTGGCATTTTTTAATAGAAAATCAATTTAATAGAGGTGTGTTTTGGGATTAGAACATGGGAATTCTCTTCAACTCCAGTGACCTCTGTGGAACAGAACCTATGCCATAATACTGTATAGGGATTTCTGTTTGTTTTATCCTTTAATTTTAAGAAACCGGGCTGCAATTATTGTAACTGTACTGTATGTTATAGTAATAATCTGTTCTGTAACATAAGTACTGTATTTTTATATATATGAACCTTTAATAAGTGCAACGAACAAACCCAGCGCAAAACTCCACAATGGTCAGTAACATACAAAATAGCGATAAATATTATATATCTCCTAAAAGCCGGCTCTCCACTTTGGAAAATCAGATAAATATAATGTGGATGTTGCAAAACAACCTGAGATCACATGTCCTGCAGTCTGAAAGTCTCACATGTTATCCAAATCCTTCTTAGTACTGTGGTAAGAAAAAGTCCTCCTTGGCACTGGTCCTGAGATGAAAGTGCCAAGTGCAGATATGTGAAAAGATTAAATATAAAACATTGAGTGTATAGTGTCAAATAGTATTATTATGGCAACTTATTCCTATAAATATTCATAACAACACAGTGTTCGGGGATACAAATTGACACAAAAAAATACTGTGATCTTATATTGGAAAGAAAACCACAGTGTTATCAAACATTCACTCCAGAGGAGATATTAAACATATAGGGGGCTATGCACTAAGCAGTGATAAGTCGTTTTAAGAGCGCAAAGTGCTCTTAGAACGTGAAGTTCCGCCGAGCGCTATTCACTAAGCCACGCAAAGAGGCACTTTGTGCTCTAAAACTGACTTTTTCTTGAAATTTTTTCAAAGTCCAACTTTGCTCGTACGATCAGCTGTTTGCGCTGAATCCTGCCCTTCTGCGGGATTCACTAAGCAACGTAAACTGATCGTGCGCTGAATAAAGCTCACCAGCTAAAGGCTGGTGATAAAAAGAGCAGGACTTAGAAAAAATTCTTTGTTTACATTTTGCATGCGCAACATCAATACATCAGGCCGGCGGGTGTCCCCGGCTGACCCCGTGGGGGTTCCGGGGGTCCCTAGCTCACCAAGCAGGGGACCCCGCGGGAGTGCGGGGGTCCCTGCGGGAGTCCGGTGGTCCCCGCGGCTGTCACGGGGTCCTCGAGGGAGTCCAGGGGTACCCGTGGGCCTGCGGTACCAATGTTGCACCTCCAAAAATAATAAACAATATTTATAACTAAATACACCCCCCTAACACATACTATACAGTAATGGGCAAAATTACTATCATCCACATATGGATAATAATGCATTTGCCCATTTTAAATACATATAAATTACAATAAATACAGTAAAAACATATTACACTTACCTTTTACAGGCACCCACGATGAAGGCCATCTTCATCCTCATCTTCATCCTGCCCATGCCCCTCCGGTGCTGCAAAACATGCACAACAATCACAATAGCCAATGTAATGTCCCCTAACCCCTTAATCACCATAGCGGTTATTAACCGCTACAGTCATTAAGGGGTTAACCCACCCTCACCCACCACTCGGGAGGCCTACATACCCTTCCCCACTAACCCCCCACCCCGTGAGGCCCCCACCCCACCCTCACCCACTACCCAGCCGGGAGGCCTACCCACATACCCTTGGGGCCAATACCCCTCCCCCCACCCCCAGTACCCACAATAAAAACAATACACAGCCCCACAATAAATATCATTCTATTTATTAAATACATAACCCACCCCCTGTGCCCCCCCATAAATACATGATTTATTCTTTTACATACAGGGTTCATACCCCAGGCCCACCTGAGTCCCCGCTGGGCCTGACGGGTCACCTCACAGACCTACAGGTTACTAGCAACTTTTTTCATACAGGTTCTGGAGGCCTGTTGGTGGGTCCCGCCAGGCGCCATGGCCCACCAGGTGGTCTCCACGGGTCACTGTGGGCCACAATTGGGTCCCCACGGTAGGCCTGCAGATATCTGGGGGCCCCGGGTCAGACCCACAGGTGTCTGAGGGGCCTCGGGTGGTTCCCACGGGGGTCTGGCAACCCACGGGTGGTCCCTATGGGTCTGCGGTGCCCCCACAGATGTGTGGCCACCGGTTCTTCCCCGCAGATGTCCCCCATGGACCACGCAGCCTGGTACCCGTGAGAAGCCCGAGGATACCGCAGGTGATCTCCAGAGGTCTCTCGCAGACCAAAGGAGCAAACCCTGTATATAAAAAAAATTAACCGGACCTATACATTCAATACATACATGCACCCCCCCCCCCCCAACACATACAGTACAATAATGTGCAAAATAACTATTATCCAGATATGGATAATATATTATTTGCCCATTATGAAATACATAAAACATGCATACAGTAAATCAAAACATGAATACTTAATCTTAAAATCACCACATTGCATGTTACAATAAATCCAGCATCGATTGTAAATATAAACCAACAAACCAGCAGCTACACAAATGTATATGAAATGTCACACAATTGCATTGAGTGTGTACATGATGCAATTAATCTGTGCATCATGTAACACTATGCAAAATATTTGTAACAATAAAATACACTATGAACAATGTCCCCTAACTACCAATGCCATCATAAAAATCAAATAGAAACTAAGCAACATCAATACAATTACCATCAATCAATTAATCAATTTCCTCAAACTATTACAATACAATACAAATCAATTATACAATTCCCTATTCAATTCCTAAAGACAAACCATTGCCAAAAGAATTGTAATTTAAAGTAACCACCATCATTCTAATCAAACTACCAGAAATAAGCCATTACAAATAACCTGTAACTAAATACAAATTACATTATTCACAACAATGACAAAATAAAGCTGATAAATACATTAGCCATACATGAAAAGAACATAAACATTAGCAAAACAATCAATTATTATCCCTGTATGTCTATACATATAGATAGATATACATAAAATACAGGGGCAATAATAGAGCCTAAAATACAATGCATTTACATACAAAAATCACATACAATACACCCATTCAGTGTCCGTGAATGTATGTATATACATACACACATTCATGGGCATTAAATGGGACTGAAAAAATAAAAGACATGAATCAAAAATCCAAAAAACCTGTAAAAATAGAAATAATAAACTTTTGTTTTGTTTAATCACCATTAGATGCCCACTCAACGAAATCCAGGCGACCCGGAAGCACTGGAACCAATCCACAGGTAACCATACAATAAAAAACCCTTACAATCCACGTCTGTGTCTTCTTTCTTCTATTTGTAATCCTTCCCGTCTGTCTTGGGGTCTTCTTTTCTTCTTTGGGGTCTTCTCTGTCTTCTTCTGTCTTCTTCCGCCACGCCCTTCTTCTCTTCTTAGGAGGGGAGGTGTTCCCTCCTCGGCGACTGACTTCAAAAGAGGCGACATAGGCTTTTATAGGCCTATGACATCACATTTGGTCAAATGTTTCCCACAGTCTTGATTGGGCCGTGAAAAACATGTGATTTGGCCGGGGAAAAAAAATGATGACGTCATTTAAAGGCAATGAAAGCACAGCCAATAAACATGGCCCCAATAAACATGCTATTGTGCCTTAACCCCTTCATTGCCTTAGCAGTTAGCCACTAAGGTAATAAAGCTGCTTTAATGTATTTTTATTAATAGTGTGCGGGAGCAGGGGGTCCCCTGATCTGAACCGCATTGATTTCTGCCTCAGGGACCCCCTGCTTCTAGAGTTACAGGCCCCGGTTTGGGGCATCGGAGGCCAGTGTCGCTGCCATCTTTATAGAGCCCACATCGCGTCTTGGACGCTATAAAGATGGCGGTGACAATGGCCTCCGATGCCCCATACCGTGGCCTGTAACTCGGGAAGCAGGGGGTTCCTGAGGCAGAAATCAATGCGGTTCAGCTCAGGGCACCCCATGCTCCCGCACACTATTATTAAAATGTACATTAATGCAGTTTCATTACCATAGCGGATAGCCGCTACGGTAATGAATTATTGTTTATTGATATGTGTGTTTTAATACTAGTGTAAATGTGCAGGGGGTCTCCTGAGCTGAACCGCATTGGTTTCAGCCTCGGGGACCCCCTACTTCAGAAGATACAGGCCCCTTTATGGGGTGCCGGTATCCCCTGCAGAATTTAAATATCCCGGTCACTGGACGCGGAAGCTTTAAAGTGCAGGGGATACCGGCACCCCATAACGGGGCCTGTATCTCCTGAAGTAGGGGTTCCTCGGACCTGAAACCAATGCGGTTCAGCTCAGGAGACCCCCTGCTCATGTACACTATAATTAAAAGGTATTTATTTAGTGTACGATCTCCTGTAACAGCCTTGCATGGAGACGGCAAATCTCCATGCAAATGTTACATGCGGCTTTTTTTTCTATCAGCTAGCGTACGGGAAGTTTCAGTGCGCTAGCAGGGGGAAAATACATTGTACGATAAGCCAGTTTTGGGCATGTCCGATAGAAAATGGGCTCAGGGTCTTAGTGAATCTCGCCGTCGGCTTCATTTTTTATCGGACGTGCTAATTTTTTTTCAGGCCTGCTCGAAAGCTCAGAGCTTAATGTATAGCCCCCATAGTGATATACAATAATATTAATCACATTAATATCTTAGTGATTGTATAAATCTCTTCACCTTTAATTCATTCAGTGAGGATACTCAGTCCATACATACAAGCATGGAATACTGGAGAGTACAGATCCTCCATTGTATATAGTGGAAAATTCAGTTCACAAGGACAAACATCCATTATATGAGAAAAAAGAAAGAAAATCACAGTACAACACTGTATAATAATGTAATATAAAATCATAAAACAGAGACTCAGAATCTCACTCACGGATTATCCGCTCTTTTGCACTTTGAATAACGCAGTTAACTTGTAGTCCCCTAGCTGTCTGGGTGTGGAGTTCCTCCGCTCCTGGAGTATTTGGTATCCGCAAATTAAGGAAGCAAATTGCCATTTCGTGAAAAGCGTAGTGTGGATGGTACATTGTGCACTATTGCTGGGAGGTGACTGTCTGAGGATTGGGATAGTGAGGAGGAGATTCGAATGATCAGCTGTGAGGCAGTGGATGATATAATCGCATTGGTACATGGGGCAGATCAAAGACGTAAGCCAGAAAGTGGCAGACACACCAACATCCTTTGTACTGGCCTGTTGAGACATGCGGATGCCAAATACTCCAGGGGTGGAGGAACTCCACACCCAGACGGCTAAGTAACTACAAGTTACCCCCATTATTCAAAGCACAAAAGAACGGAAAGTGACAGAAATGTTGCCTCCTACGGAAAGGCATAATATAGCTTTTGCTGGAGAGGAAGACAATTAATTGACATGTTCAAATGAAAGACAAAGCACTGTTTGCTGTACTGTGAACCAGAGATATGTGAGTGAAAATGTAAAGTACAATTTTTATCAACTCTAACTTAAAATAATAATCAACTTAGTGAAAATGATGACTTAAACTTAAACATCAATCCCAAATGAGTGGTCTGTGAAGTCTTTAATAAGATATAGTAAAAGTGTATATTAATCACTCTCAGAAGGTAATTATAATATCAATACTGATGTAAGTATATTTATCAATAGTGATACTGGTAGTGATGACAGAGACATTCAGTTGAGGTAAATACTTGAATACATTGTAGCAAAAATTACTCTGTAAGGGTAACGAGTGCTCGACACAAACAAGACGGGACTGAGAGGCTGAGGTGGGGATTGGTAAACATCGACCCGGAGCCAAGTGGCCACGTCCAGTGTGCAGGTTCATAGTCGTGTAGCTGGGTCAGAGCAGGAGAAGTTGGGTAGTAAGTATACTCGCCGTGGTCAGTGGTTGGAGATATGAGTATAGTAGAGGTCATGTAGCCGAGATTGAGGACAGAAGATGGTAGAATAGTGGATGAATCTGTGGTCCAGGTTCAGATGAAACTGCAAGGCAGAATAGACATGGCAAAGCAAGGCAGGACTAGAAATAACAGAGTGCTTGCGACCAGCACAAAGTCACAAGAAACAAAGTATTATGCTCAGCAAATTGCAGAGGCAAATACTGAGCATATAAAGGATGAAACAGCCAATAGGTGAACTGCTGGTCAGCAGAGGCTGAAACTGAAACCAGAGTGTTGATTCGTTGGTGTGCAAAGTGCACACTGCAGAAGCTGATGAGGAAATCTTGCAGCAAGTCAGAATCAAACTCTGGAGCAGAGCTTGCACCTGATCCTCACAGTACCCCCCCCCCCCACTCCAGGAGTGACCTCCGGATGCTACATGGATGGTTTCGAGGGGTGTCTGGTGGAAAGCGCGAACCAGGTGAGAGGCGTGAAGTCAATCCATGGGGATCCAGGAATGTTCCTCAGGGCCAAAGCCCTTCCATTGGATCAGGTACTGGACACTGCCTCTGGATACTGGTTAGTTGGGGGCTACTAACAGCTCAAAACAGAGGGTACAGAAGAGTAATAAAATAAATAAATAATGAGTGGGACCGCTGAGGTAAGCTGCAAGGCGATTCAAAAGCGTGGGTGTGGAAGAAGTAGAAGGGAGAGATGCTGTGAGCTGCGTGTATGTAGGAGGAGTCCCAATGGGAAACGCTACATGAGATCCTGGAGTGTAGCGGGCATGGGTCAGTGCCCCTACGGATCCCTCGTGTAGCCCTCCTCCAATGCAGTCTTCTCCGTGGAGGGGACGCCGCCGTCTCGATTAGCCTCCGTGCTGTCTCCCTTCTGTGGCGCGAAGATCCCGAGTGCCGGAAAACACGTAATGGTGTATCCGGTCCGTCCGGGAAAGTCTTCCTCTCCTAGTGGACACGTGATGGCCCGGGGGGGAGATAGACCGCCGCCAGCACCCACGCAGCCTCCGATCCTCAGCGCGTCACTCCAATCTTGCGATGGCAGGAAGCAGAATTGATGATTGGAAGGTTGACTCGCGCAAGGTCCCCAAAAAGCACTGACAGCTCACCAAAAATGGAAACTAAAACTGTTTAATAAAGACTACATAAAAAATGAAAATCAGGACATACAAAAAACTGTTACATAACAACCCTACGCGTTTCAGGCACCTTAGTGCCTTTCTCAAGAGAGTCAACCTTCCAATCATCAATTCTGCTTACTGCCTCTGGATACCCTGGAGTCCAAGATCGTATGAACCTCAAACTCCTGTTGTCCCTCCACCATGACAGGTTCCAGATAAGATTCCGGAACACGAGACTTGGGATTCTGTACAAAGGGTTTCAGTAGGAACATTTGGAACACGGACAGGATCTTCATGGAGGCTGGGTATGCCACCGGATTAACCCTTTCAATGATAGGTAAAAGGCATATAAATTTAGGAGATAGCTTCACCGTAGGTGATTTTAATCTGATGTTTTTGGTAGAAAGCCATACTGCACCGACACACTTTATTCGAGCAAATACCCGGTATGTACCTGGCAGATACCTGGAATGCGCCGCTCCTCACCTCTGACAAGCCCCGTTGCATTTGCCTTCCCAGCCTGGGTTCATGCCTGGCTGACGGGCGGCTGATCTGTTAAATGATAATGATTAGGATTTAATAGGCTGCAATGCTTCGCGTGTCTACCAGATGGCATAAATTCATGAATTGTAATGCAGTATATATAAATATACTGTGCAGTATTGCAGCCAGCGGGAATAAAATGCTTCAATCCCTGCCTGGAAAATACCTCAATGCACTCGGGCAGAAAACAGTCACAAACCTCAATACACCCGGGTATACCCGAATTCGTGGGACTAGCCAAGCTCGAATAAAGTGTGTCGCCAGTGTACCTTGTCATCAGGATTATATGCCATGGCGATGACGGTCTACTTGCCTTTTTTGCATGGACACTGCTTTCTGAAGGTTGTTCTGGATCTTCACCATAATTCCTGTAGTTGCTGGATCCTGTTATCCACAGCTGGGACTCTGAATGTGGCCCCTGAAGAGGGAAGAGCTGAGGGATGAAAGCCATAATTAGTGAAGAATGGAGATTCTTGCGATGAGTAGTTCCGTAGATTATTATTGGAGAATTCTGCCCAAGATAAGAGGTCTGCCTAATCGTCTTGAGTGACTGATATGAAACAACGGATATATTGTTTCAAGGACTAATTAGTCAGCTCAGTTTGTCCATTAGACTGGGTGGGATAAGCGATTGAAAAGTGTAAGGCCACTCCAAGTTGTTGGCCCTCCAGAATTTGGATATAAATTGAGAGCCCAGATCTGACACGATTACATGAGGAACTCCATGGAGCGAATATCGCCTGAATGAAAATTTCAGAAAGTTTAGCAGCATTAGGTAATCCCTTCAGAGGAATGAAATTAGCTTGTTTGGAGAACCTGTCTACAACCACCAGGATTGTGGTCATGTCCTTGCAACTCCACCACAAAGGCCATAGAAATGTGAGTCCATGGCTGGTCTCGGATCGGAAGAGGTTGTAATAACCCCGTAGGGTAATTCCTGGTTGTTTTGGTCCAGGCACACACAGGACAAGAGCCACCAGCCACCAGAATTTCTGTTCCAATAAATCAATGGTCCTCCTTTCTCCAGGATGACCCGAGGTCTTGGAAGTATGACCTCACATCAAGAGCTTTTGTTGAAAGGCTGGTGAAATGAAAGGCGTCCCTCTGGAACTTTAAGGCCCTCTGGAATTAAGGATTGGTCCAGAAGGATGTCTTTTAGAGAGTCAAAAGTAGCGGCTGAGATAACGGTCTTCTACAGTGTTGTCGAACAGGAATTGGTGAGAAAGGGCATCCACTTATGTTCTTTGACCCTGGCAGGTAAGAAATAATAAAGATGAAACAAGAGAAGAAAAATGCCCACCGTGCTTGTCTGGAGCCCAATCAACGGGCGCCATTGAAGTACGAGAGGTTTTGTGATCTGTGAGTATAGTCACCGGATTTCTGGTGCCCTCCAGCAAATGTCTCCATTCCTGCAAGGCCTTTTTTATGGCCAAGAGTTCTAGGTTGCTGACGTCATAGTTCAGCTGGGGAGAATTTTTTGGAGAAGAATGCACAAGGGTGCAATTTGGCCTTTGGGTTTTTCTGCTGAGATAGTACCGCTCCTGCCCCCACATAAGATGCTTCTACCTCTATGATGAAGGGTAAAGCGGGATCTGGGTGTATCAGAACTGGAGCACAAGCAAGGCTGTTTTTAATCTGTCAAATGCATCTGCTGCGTAAGCAGACCATTGAGAAGAGTCCGCCCCATTCTTGGTTAAAACGGTCATAGGCGCCAGGACAAATGAAAAGTTCTGGATAAATAAGTGGTAATAATTTGCAAATCCTAGAAACCATTGAACAGATTTCAGGCTGAGGGGATGTGGCCACTCCAGAACGGCTTTGATTTTGGCTAGATCCATTGCTAATCCTGTACCCGAGGTGAAATATCCCAGAAAAGGGTACTGGATTGATGGAATGGGCATGTCTCTAATTTAGCAAACAGATGATTCTCCATCAAGCATTTTAGAACCTGTATGTTCTTGTGCTGATTTAGAGAAGATCAGGATATCGTCCAGGTATATGATGACATGTTTGTCAAGGCTATCCCTAAATATCTCGTTCACAAAGTTCTGGAATGCTTCCCCGCCTGGAAGAAGATAGAAGAAAGAAGAATACAGATGAAGATGGATTACAAATAGAAGACCCGTGGATTGATTTGGATTTTTAGTTTAAAGTTTATTTTTTTATGGTTTATTATTTTATGGGTTCCTGTGCCTGGTGGATTGGTTCGTGAGTAAGCTGCGCAACGGGAGTCGGTGGGGGCAAGTAATGGTAAGTGAACTAAAGAAATGTATTTTATTTAACTTGTTAATTTTTTTAAAAGCTTTTTTAACATGTGTATTTTTTTTTTGTGGTATATCATTTCTTGCCACTGTATGTATGTATGTATATATGTCTAGAGAGATATATATATACAGGGCAAGAAATGATGTTGTTTTAAAAGCTTTCTTTCATGTGTTTTAAATTAATTTGTCTATGCTGCTATGCTTTATTGTGTGTTTAAAGTATTTTAAAATTAGATAGATGTAATTGTTGATATTGTATTGTGTGTTTGAGGGAGGTCAGGGCTAGCCTTGGTTTTAAAGTTTGTATTCTGGTTGGACTTTGAAAAAATGTCAAGAAAAAGTCAGTTTTAGAGCGCAAAGTGCCTGTTAGCGCGGCTTAGTGAATAGCGCTCGGCGGAACTTCACGTTCTAAGAGCACTTTGCGCTCTTAAAACGACTTATCACTGCTTAGTGCATAGCCCCCATAGAAACAAAAATTAAAAGCACTAGCCAACCAAGCAATTAACTAAAATAAAACCACTAGCCAATCAATTAAAGAAATAAAACCACTAGGCATTCAATAATATAATTAAAACCTCTATGCAATCAATTACATAAATCATACCACTAGCCAAAAAATACATTTAATACCTAAAAGCATTAACCAACACAACAATTAATTCATTCAGTACAACTACTAGGCAACACATTAATTAAAACCAGTAGCCACCAAAATACATCATTAAATAAAATCGCTAACCAATCTGTAAAACGAAAAAAAAAAAACCATCACAATTCAAATCAATTTCATCTAAACAATAAAAAGAAATAGAAAATAAAACATTCTATAGAAGAAATGCATTTGCAAAAAAACACATTTCCTCCCACTGTATTCACCTGTAACAGTAAATAGGCACAGATTAATACATTAGCAGTCAATGGCCAATGAAAAACATAAAAAAAGAAACATCCAATCAAAAAAACATTCAAAAATAAAAGTACATACAGTACATTCAATATTTGTCTTCCCTTGGGAAACGTTGTCCCTCCGAATCCTGGGAAATCAGCAAGCTCTCGTACCATGATGTCACAAAATACAATCCAACGCCATCCACCGTGAAGATCATGGACAAGTAACAAAATTCTTCTTTCTTTAATTGTCCATCATCTTCTTCTTTCTACATCTGTGATTATTTCTTGCTTTTCTTTAAATTCTGTCTTTATCTTCATCCGTTAATCCAATAAGCCCATGTTAAATCCACAATGTTGGCCCGACGGCGTTTTGAGCTCAAATGAGATGTGACGGCCTTATATATGACCTATGACGTCACAGTTGGGCGGCAAATGGTTCACATGCCATGCAGACTAGGAAGGAGAACTTGGACACCAGGCAATGGTACTAATGTCCAAATTCTCGTTCAAACCTCCAGGTGTCAGGCTATTAAGCCTGAAAATTAAGTAGGTTTCCCTAAGAGAGAGCAATTTGACCCTATCTCCCGCTAAAACAGATGAGGGAATATGTTCCAGACCCATGACTCTCATACCATCAGTAGATTTATTGTGGCAAAGAAGACAATGGGGGTAATGTACTAAGCTCCGTTAAGTCACTTTTAGAGCGCAAAGTGCTCTTAGAACGTGATGTTGCGCTGAACACGATGCACTAAGCAACGCAAACAGGCACTTTGCACTCTAAAACTGAATTTTTTTCAGGAATTTATTCTAAGTCCAACTTTGCTTGTTCGTTACCCTGTTTGCGTTAAATTTGCCCTTAAGCGGGATGCACTAAGCAACGCAACCTTAGCGTATGCAAAAGTTGCGTTGATCAGAACACGTCAGCACAAGGTAGAAGCAAAAAAGCTGGACTTATAAAAAATTATTGCTTTACATTTTTGCATGCGCAAAACCCATACAACAGGCCGGCGGGTGTCCCCGGCTGACCCCGCGGGGGTCCCCGAGGGAGCCCGGGGGTTGCGTGGGTGTCCCCGGCTAACCAAGCGGGGGTCCCCGCGGGAGTGCGGGGCTTCCCGCGGGATTTCGGGGGTCCCCGCGGCCGTCCTGGGGTCCCCGCAGCTGTCCTGGGGTACCCGTGGGCCTGCGGTACCAATGTTGCGCTTCCAAAAATAATAAACAATATTTATAACTAAATACACCCCCCTAACACATACAATACAGTAATGTGCAAAATTACTATTATCCACATATGGATAATAATGCATTTGCCCATTTTAAATACATATAACTTCCAATAAATACAGTAAAAACATATTACACTTACCTTTTACAGGCACCCACGATGAAGGCCGTCTTCATCCTCATCTTCATCCTGCCCATGCCCCCTCCGATGCTGCAAAACATACACAAGAATAAAAACATCCAATGTAATGTCCCCTAACCCCTTAATCACCATAGCGGTTATTAACCGCTACAGTCATTAAGGGGTTAACCCAGCCTCACCCACCACTCGGGAGGCCTACATACCCTCCTCCACTAACCCCCCACCCCGTGAGGCCTAACCACCCTCACCCTCTACCCAGCCGGGAGGCCTAACCACATACCCTTGGGGCCAATACCCCCTTCCCCCACCCCCAGTACCCACAATAAAAACAATACACTGCCCAACAATAAACATCATTCTATTTATTAAATACATAACCCACCCCCTGTGCACCCCATAAATACATGATTTATTATTTTACATACAGGGTTAATACCCCAGGCCCAGGTCACCTCACAGACCTACAGGTGACCAGCATCATGTTTCACACAGTGTCTGGAGGCCTGTTGGTGGTTCCCGCCAGGCGCCATGGTCCACCAGGTGGTCTCCGCGGGTCACCGTGGGCCACAATGGGGTCTCACGGGGTGGGGGTTAAGTGGGGGAGGGTATGTAGGCCTCCCGAGTTGTGGGTGAGGGTGAGTAAACCCCTTAATGACTGAAGCGGTTAATAAGCGCTAAGGTGATTAAGGGGTTAGGGGACATTACATAGGCTGTTTTTATTCTTGTGTATGTTTTGCAGCATCGGAGGGGGCATGGGCAGGATGAAGATGAGGATGAAGATGACCTACATCGTGGGTGCCTGTAAAAGGTAAGTGTAATATATTTTGACTGTATTTATTGTAATTTATATGTATTTAAAATGACAAATGCACTTTTATCCATATGTGGATAATAGTTTTTTTGACCATTACAGTACTGTATGTGTTAGGGGCGGGGGGATGTTGTTGTATGTTGCTATGTTTATTGGGGGCAATTGTCCCCAATAAACATGCTAATGTGTCTTAACCCCTTCATTGCCTTGGCGGATAGCCGCTAAGGTAATGAAGCTGCTTTAATGTATTTTTAATAATAGTATTGGGGGCAATTGACCCCAATAAACATGCTATTGTGCCTTAACCCCTTCATTGCCTTAGCGGTTAGCCGCTAAGGTAATGAAGCTGCTTAATGTACATTTTAATAATAGTGTGCAGGAGCAGGGGGTCCACTGAGCTGAACCGCACTGATTTCTGGCTCAGAGACCCCCTGCTTCCCGAGTTACAGGTCCCGGTTTGGGGCATCAGTGCCAGTGTCGCCGCCATCTTTATTGCGTCCACGTCGCGTCTTGGACGCTATAAAGATGGCGGCGAGATTGGCCTCCGATGCCCCATACCTGGCCCTGTAACTTGGGAAGCAGGGGGTCTCTGAGGCAGAAATCAATGCGGTTCAGCTCAGGGGACCCCCTGCCCCCCCCCACTATTATTAAAATGTACATTAATGCAGCTTCATTACCATTGCAGATAGCCGCTACGGTAAGGAATTATTGTTTATTGATATGTGTGTTTTGACAGTAGTGTAGATGTGTAGGGGGTCTCCACAGCTGAACCGCATTGGTTTCAGCCTCGGGGACGCCCTACTTCAGGAGATACAAGCCCCGTTATGGGGTAAAGAAAAAACAATACAAGTGCGCAACTATAATGGACCAACAATTGTGATAATTAATATTAGTGAAATATCCACTAAGTACCCAAGTGAGTAGAGATAACTATGTTACCAATTGAATGTAGGGATCGTCTGCTGCTGTAATGAGGGTGGTCCAAGACCCTGATATTCTAGACAAAACAAAACAAAAAACAGCGCACAACGCTCATCGGGAAGTATGAATGAACAATTTATCATTTTAAAAATAATTCAAGGTTCTGCGTACATCAGATAAAGGTATAACGAGCATTTAACTGTGACAATGACAGCTGTTACCACTTGAATACCGGAACACACGGGGAAGCAGTGACGGATGGCCTGATTCCAGGGTTCTGTAGTCAGATAGCCTTCCGTGCTCTCGTCTGCTACGCTGTATATGCAGAGGGTCCCTTAGTAGCATCCACACCGACAAAGAGAATGAGTCCAGAGCTCCATTTGGATCAGGAGTAGCTGATGTGTTGGCAATCTCACAAGACAGCATCTGCTCTATCCCTCGCAATGATGACGTCACTGTATCGGCGTCGGCCAGGAAAATGCCAGAAAGAGCTATCACGTAGCCAGAGTACTAATACAATATTGCGGGTAATAGCAGATCAATAAAGGATATAATTCCCATTATGGGGTGCCGATATCCCCTGCAGAATTTAAATGACCCGGTCACGTGACGCGGAAGCTTTCAAAGTGCAGGGGATACCGGAACCCCATAAGGGGGCCTGTATCTCCTGAAGTAGGGGGTCCCCGGACATGAAACCAATGCGGTTCAGCTCCAGAGACCCCCTGCTCATGTACACTATTATTAAAATGTATTTATTTTGTGTACAATCGCCTGTAACAGCCTTGCATGGAGATACAGAATCTCCATGCAAATGTTACAGGCGGCTTATTTTTTCTATCAGCTAGCGTACATGAAGTTTCAGTGCGCTACCTGAGGGAAAATACGTTGCACGCACGATAAGACAGTTGTGGCCATGTACGATAGAAAATGGGCTCAGGGCCTTAGTGAATCGCACCGCCTGCTTCATTTTTTATCGGACGTGCTAATTTTTTTCAGGCCGGCGCGAAAGCTTGGAGCTTAGTGCATAGCCCCCTAAGTGTTTAGGTGCATGCTGTATCTGTTTTAATCTTGTGTATTTTTGATATTCATGCTGTTGTATTAGTGTGACCATTGACTTCTATAGTAGCTTATCATGTCCATATTATATGGGTATGATGTACTACTATGCCACTCAATGGGCACAGGGTGGGTATAGTGGGTCTAGGTTGGGTGGTTAGGCCTCCCGGGTGTGTAGTGGGGGAGCAGATCTATTCTAAGATTGTCTTAGGAAGCATGAGCATGGATTGAAAACCATCTGACTTGTTTTTGCTACATATTTTAATTTATTTTTTCTTACTAGTGTAGATGAGCAGGGGTCTCCGGAGCAGAACCGCATTGATTTCAGGTCCGGGGACCCCCTGCTTCCTGAGATACAGGCCCCGTTATAAGGTTCCGGTATCCCTTATGCATGTAAATGTCCCGCGTCACGTGACCAGGACATTTCAATGCATAGGAGATACCGGCACCCCATAATGGGGCCTTTATCTCAGGAAGCAGGGGTCCCCGGACTTGAAATCAATGTGGTTTTGCTCGAGAGACCCACTGCTCATCTACACTAGTAATAAAATTGAAATTAAAATATTTTTATTTTGGGTGAGATTTGCGCAGAGACAGTGGCGGTTCTCTCTCTCTGCAACAGAATCAACACACCGGGTGAGACCTTTTGGGGGGCAGATCATCTCATTGCCGGCGACTCTCCATTTGTTGTAATGTTGCTATCAGTGGCATTCGGGGCTTTCTGCATACCGTGATAGCAATGCTGTAAAAAATAGCGATTTATAAACCCTTGCAATTTACTTTATCGGACTTTACTGCACGTGGGCCTTAATTTCTCGTGGTCACAGGAACAGTAAGTCTTGTTACATGTGTATGAGTACACTGATTTTTAATACAAATTTGGCAATGGCCAACATAGTTCCTGTAAATAATTATGTTATAAGTATTTTCTGTAATAATATTAATTTGTCAATTTAACTGGGTGAGTTTGCTTTTCAGCTGAATGACCTCAATGTGATCTTTAGATATTTTTTTCTTGCTATAATTTAAAAGATGGTTTTCATGACAACTTAATGGTGCTGTACATATAACAATTTTGTATTGTTACTGACTATCCATAGGATTGAAAAACAATTACTGTGTTATTGCAAAAAAAATTAAACAAAATTATTTTTATTAATAACCTAAAGGGAGCACCATGATTGATACTGTACCATTAGGATTTTAATGTACATACAACAGAATATATTTCCTTATTTTGGAGCAATTCCTACACTAATAAAATTAAATCATAATAATGTTATCTACCATATTGCTAAAATTAATATAGTGAGAGAATCTTATAGCTGTGGGATGATGGTTGAATGCATCACAGTAAAGTTTCATGGATGTGGGGGAAGGAGAAAGAAAGGCATAGAAAGGCTGGAAGGTACGATATCTCCCTACAGTATTTGTAATTTGGTGACAGTGATGGTACTTAAGTGAAATGAAGACAATAAATTGTTGTAGACAAAAGTATTGTAGTATTTATAACTGACTTCTGGGAAAACTCTTAAATCTCACTTTAACTATTACTTCAGACTTTGATATTTAAGAAAGCACTGTAAACTATACTGTTTATTAAAAGAATATCACACACTGAAAAAAAAATCTTCTAAACACATACAGATACAGAGTGACCTAGGGAAAAATAATACAACTGACAAAAATACCTGAAGGCCTGAGTCAAAAAGAAGGTCTGTGGGGAATTTCTTTGAAAATAAAACTGTAAGACTGAGATCTATTTTAGAAGAAAAAAAAGGCTTTTCAGTCAGCAAACTAGTCTTCTTTAGAAAGATGAAATAGCAAAGCTGTAGAAATAGCATGTCAGTGGAATTCATGAGCCCTGAGCTCACATGAGAACTGTACAACTTTTACTGATTGGAATGTGAAATGTGAAAGCAGTCAACGCGGACAGATGTGAGATCTAATAGAGAGGAAAAACATAATGGTTGGCAAAATTAAGTATTTCATAAAACAAAACTATTTTAATTGACCAACTTGAGTTACAGTTAAGTATAATCAAAACACAATCTTGCTATATAGTTATTTATCCCTTTACCTAGTGATCAAAAGAAAAAAGTGTAGTGCTGCGCTATTCTAAGTGATCTAAATTAACAAAAATGAAAAATACAGTGAAATAAATCACATCTAAAACTAAATAGTGATGTGAAAATAATTTGTTACCTAACGGCGCCAATGAAAAATTAATATAACTGTGCATCAAAACATAATAAAACAGCAATAAAATTGTGAGATACAAAAATACCAGTATCAATAAAGTCCTTGCTTAGGTGTCCATAATAGATGAATATCAAAGTCCAAAGTCACTTGGATCCAACAGCAGATGAGTGAATGGACATCAGCACATAAAGGAGAGTGGGAGAAAAAAATACATAGTGTAATACTGTAAGGTAATGACGAAGGGGTAAGGGATAATAGGGATAAATCCCTATAAAGATGACGGCAAGAAGGTGAGATAAACAAAACATAAATTTATTAAAACAATGATGATTAAAAACAGCTCCTCTCCTCACGGTGGCAGACAAAAATTGAAATCCTACTTACAAGACCTAAGTAGAACATGCGCAGTTCTAAGTGATAATATCACAGGGGCAGACACGTCCCGCTGACAGCAGCCGTCTCCGGTATCTCAACGCTCCGTCTCCCAGTCCTGCTGGGTACGTTGATCTTCTGGCGTGGTATGCTGGTCGGTGTAGTGGCTCGTTTCCCTGCTCCTTCTTCCGGGACACCCGATACCTTGGATGTTCAGTAACCTCTCTCGCGAGAGGTAGTGGTGTCGCGAACACAAGCCGGATAGGACGTCACCTCTATGGGGAATCCCGGATGATGTTAGGTGAAGGAGTGCACGTAGAGACTGTACAGTCTGCGCACACATTGGAGTAGGGGTAAACTCCACCCTACGCGTTTCACGGATCCTTCCACTTCTTCAGGGGCATGTTCAATGGGAGTAAGATCCGATCAAGACTTAAATAATCCCATCATTAATCACATAGACATATAGACATGTGATAACATTTGTGAATGATTAAAAGTTCATCTAAATAACACCAATACTTGCCGAACTACTTAGAACAAATAAAATTAACTATTGGTAGACTTTTAAACTTAAAATAAAAATCTTTCTAATAATGCTCTCTTAATGACTGAGTAATCCAAAAATGATTGTGCCAGTGTGTGTCTAATAGGTACACATTAGTGAAACTAATTGTTTATGCTAGTGTCTAAATAATAAACACTCCTATGGTTAATTATTTACCTACATGATCGTAAAAGGCAGATATCAAACATACACTGACACCCATATAACCTAAACACCACATGATAAAACTTGATGCATTAGTGATTAAATTTGAACAACTGGCTCATAAATGAAAACATGTCAATACATACTAGCATGCATCTTGCATTACATATTTTAGCTTTGAATTTAACACTATATAAATCATAGACCTTTGAACTCTTTCTATACGAAGTAGTATAATTACACTTCGCCAATTATACTTTAGTTGTAAAGAATATATATAACAAAAACAATTATTAAAGTAAATTGAATGCTATATATATAGTAACCAAAAAATATAATTTAAATATTATATGATCCCAAATAAATTATAATCAATACTGATCAAAAAATAATAATGATCAAAAAATAATAAAACCATTATAAAAATTATTAATTTTTAGGTAAATTATAACATTAATTAAATCTTTTTTAATAAATAAAAAAAATAATAAAAAATATATTGTAACTACCAATCAAAATAACCAAATATAACTTGTTCTCATATTACTATTGTATCCCAAATAGACATAACAAATGAAAAAAAAACTTTTTTAAAAGCAACTTATATGATAAGTGTCATGAGCCAATAGGGCTTCTATATTCATTTGTAGTAAAAGGGTCCACATAGTGAGTCATTATCAAAGTAACCTTAGTTAACTAATTACCCAAAAAAGGCACTATACTAAAATCTATATTGAGGCCCCTTGGGGTCATAGTTTGTAATTCGTATATCCAGAAAAGCTCTCTTTTCGCTAGATGTTTAATACGGTCACCGCCTCTTCAACTAGGTGCTAGAGTTTCTATTGCTATACATTTGAGTCCTAGTGGATTCTGGTTGTGTTGATGTCAAAAATGATAGGATACATTATGTGTTGAGAGGCCTCTTTTTATATTATAAATGTGTTCATAGAGTCGCCCCTTCAATGGTCAACTATTGCGGCCGAGCTTATTCTAAAGCTTACCCGCAATTGTTCGGGGCTGTTTGCTTTAACAGCCGAACTTGGCCGCGCTCCAGCCGCATCTCGCGCCCGCGGGCCAGCCGCATCTCCGTTCAGCGCTAATGGCGCTGAACAATGAAAGCGCCGCAGGCGCCGAAATGTAAAAAAAAAACCTGCGTCTACTCGCGTTTTAAAAATTCCCACGGTGGTGGCCGATTTAGACTCAGGGCGACCGCCACTGTAGATGTCATCCCCACGTACTGCAGGCCGCAGGGGCACTCTAGCAGATACTGTATATAACAAATGTATCTGAACATCTGATAGTATTTTCAATTTTATGTACGTGGGACGTGACGTTGGATCTAAATGTCATGCCATCAGTGCTATATTTACATGCCGTACATCTGGTACAACTAATAAAGCCTTTGTTTATCTTGGTATTAGTTTCCATTTGTTGTGATAATGGACAACTGGGTGATATTTTATTTTTTAGATTTTGTGCCTTTGTAAATATAATTTTTGGGGTCTTTGGAAGAATTTGGACTAAGTGCTTGTCTTTCATTAATATTGGCCAATGTTTTTTGAAAACTTTCCTGGTTAAATTGAGTGATGGCACCGAATACTAAGGAACCCAGCACTAAAATCCCTTGCAGCAGAATTTATGAACAGAAGGAGAAAATCTGCATGTCACATTGAAAGGCAAGAGTCCCCAGAGAGCGATATGGAAGGCAAATATCTCTGGAAGCTTGGTTCATCTGAAGATGAACTTGATGCAGATGAAGAGGATGAAAAATAGTGATTTTTCATATAGTGTTCCAAGACCTTTTTATCTGCAGAGCGTCATCTTTCTGCTTCTGGGATCCTCCCCATACCTGTCTCCTGCACCTTATCCTCCTATCACAGTCAGTCTTACTGACACACCTCTTCCAGTCTGTTACCTCATTGGTTCCTGTGTCCTATATATGCTCAGCCGGCCCACTAGCAAATCGGCTGAGCACAAACCTTCTTATAGCCTCGTGGTCACGCCTTGTTTGTGGTGAGCACTCCGTTACAGTATGCTAAGCCCCACAAACATGGACCATGTGCCTCCCCCCTCCCCACCACTGCCTCCCCCTCTCCCCCCCTCACCACTCTCTCTCCCCTCCCCTTCCTCCCCACCCCCCAGTCCCAACTCCCCTCTCAAAGCCAATATTAGATCTGAATCTCAGTTCAGGGGAAATGCCAAAGTTAACACAGTTGTTAATATGTTTGCAATGTTTCTGGTTCCATTATATGAAAACTGGTTGAAGTTTCTTAAGATCCCTGAGGGCTCTGGGCTCTCTTTATATGTGAAATTCATGTAGGGTGTGCAGGGATATCTCTCAAGGGCAGTAGGCCTGCACTCCTTGTCACCAAGGTGATGAAGGATTACACTTTACGGCTACAAAGAAGCCCACTCTCTTTCTCTCCTTTTTCTATCCCCGCTCCCGCTGCTCTCCCTCCCTTCTCCCGCATCCTGCACTTCTCTTGCCTCTGTCCGATACTGCCCCCCCCACGGCCCAACCGCAAAAGGTAGTAGTTCTCACCTGTCCAATCTCTCCATAAAGAAATATATAGCAGAAAAATACCACCACCTTGGCAAAGTGGATGGGCAAGGTACCCCTTTCTCTGATACAAAACCTTGTCAAATACGACATCTTTAAAATTTGTATCATTGAATGTTAAAAGTTTGAATTCAGTTAGAAAGTGGAGACTAGCGCTTCAGTAACTTAAATAAACTAAAGGGGATATTCTGTTCATTCAAGAAATCCACTTTAATACTACCTCTCCCCAAACACGTTCAGGAAAACATATCCCCAGGCATATTTTGCTGTGAGGATCCGCCATTCAAGTGGTTCAGACCCCTTAACCCTCACCTGTCCATCAGGAACTAGAGGCACTAAGAGAGGGCATTTCAGTGGTGGTTCGCAAGCGCGGCGCGTGGGCAGTGCGCGGGTTCCATCTGTCTCCGCGGGTCCCGTTCCCAGGATGCGTTCTCGTGCCAGTTCCAATGACGCGTGATGCATGCGCTATGCACACTCTCCCCGGCATCATGTAGTCTTCTCCCCCCGACTCCGCCTCCGCTCTGACGACAGAGGTACGCGGCACAGCAGTCACACGCGGACTACCATCTCTCTTTGGGTCCCGCCTCTGGTCTCCGCCCCCGCACTGACACTGGTGCCGTGGCGCACACGGGTGGCACGCAACCAGGTCACCAGTCTGATACACGGGTTACATGCGGCCCGATCTTGCTCACTAGTGGTTCCACCTCCACTACTAATTGGCTGAACAATAGGGCGCTCCTGCGCTATCCAGCAGCCTATCGGTGAAGGCGCCATTGGTATGAGGTCCTTTATATACCCGGTCTGAACTTCCTTTCCTTGCCGAGCATAACATTGGTTTGTGATGCTGCATCCCGCTGCAATCCAGTACCCTGCATTGCCTTCCTCTTACCCTTGCTGGCTGACCTTGCCTTGGACCTTGGACTCTGGGATACTCTCCTGCACTGACCCTGCCTTTAGAATACGATGATCCTTCTTTCTCCTGCGCTGACTTTGGCTTTGGCTTTACGACAACTCTACTTTCTCCAATCTTGACCCCAGCTACGTACCCCAATGATCCGCTACTCTCCACTCCTAGACTCGGCAAGTACCACATTTACGCTGTCCTCTATAACCCCGACCTGGCTTGCAAGACCATCCTACACTCTAGATGCACCCTCGTGGTTGTGGTCGGCGTTCTATACCAATCCCTACCTCAGCCCCGTGGTCACGCCTCGTTTGTGGTGAGCTACGCGTTACATTTGCATCTTTTTCCTGTAAGAAAAGAGGAGTGGCTATCCTAATCAGAAATAATATTCCATTTGCTCTCAGTAAGGTGGCAATTCCTAATTGTACCGGGGTCCCGATATCCCTTATCAACATCTATGCCCCTAATGAGAAACAAACAGACTTCCTGAGGGAAGTACTGGAGTCCCTGTAACAGCAATCCCTATTCTCTATAATCATAGTGGGGGACATAAATATGATAAGTGTCCCTAAACAAGATAAATCCACCACACCAAGCATCTCTCACTCAAGGCTAGTCCAGAAAATGGCCAAAAAATTCAGGGAGATAACAAAAGATTTTTCCCTAATAGATATCTGGAGAGCACAGCATCAGGGTCAGTTCCACATCAGGCCTACTGAAGGATTTATTATTTTCTGGGTACCAAAGATATTCTACATTCATCCTCCCAGTTGAACATAGGACCAATAACCTGGTCTGACAACGACCCTATTGGGTTATTACTCTCTCTCCCCTTTGGTAAAAACAATCGATACAACTAGAAGCTAAACGACTCACTATTGATTTCGTCGGAGATCGAGAGCACAGTTAAGCAAAAACTTATAGAGTACTTCAGAATAAACAAGGGCTCTGTATCCTCTCCAGCAATGATGTGGGAAGCTCACAAAGCATCATTTAGGGGTGATCTCAAATCCATAGTGGCATATAAGAAAAAAGACAAACAAACACATTATAAAGAAATACCTGACAAACTAACCACATTGGAACAACAACACAAACATAACCCCTCAATAAAAACTCTTAAGCTTCTAAACAAAACCAAGAACAAACTTAAACAGATTCAACTTGACAAAGTAGAGAGAGCAGTAAGATGGACGAACCAACGTTTCTATGATAAGGGCCATAAAGCAGACCGGTTGTTGGCTAACAAATTAGATGTTTGAGTGTTAAATCTCAACTCTGTCACGATTCGAACTAAATCAGGGCTAACAACATACTATGAGAAAGAAATAGCCGAGGAGTTCTCAAACTATTATGCTAAATTATCTAATTTAGATTCAGTAAATGGCGCCATACAGGGTCTGAGGCAATATCTGAATATCTGAAACAATGTAATCTACCTGTTTTAACGTAGGAAGACTCCCAAGCACTAGATAAGAAAATTACACAGGAAGAGCTTTCAGAAGCCATCAAATCTCTAAAAATAAATTAAACACCAGGCTCGGACAGTTTTTCCAACCTGTACTTTAAAAAAAATTAAGATGGTGCTATCCCAATCCATTTTAGAAACATTCAATTAATTCTTGGAGGGAGCAACTATCCCCACCTCAATGTCAATGGAAAACTTGTCCATTATTCACAAGGACGGTAGGGACTCACTTCAATGTGGTAATTATAAACCAATATCCCTACTAAATTCGGATCTAAAAATTTATAGTAAAATCCTGGCGAACAGGTTGAACCCAATTCTCCCAAGGCTGATTCATATAGATCAAGAAGGTTTTGTCTCGAGCAGACAAGCCTCAGACAACACCCGAAAGATCATAAATATAATTGATCATGTGCACCTGACAGATACGAAGGCTATTCTATTAAGCTTAGACGCTGAAAAAGCGTTTGATAGAATAAAGTGGGCATTTTTGGATCAAACTATATTAAAATTTGGATTCAGAGGCCCATTCCTGGAGGGCGTTACAGCCCTTTACAGGACGCCCACAGCCTATGTTAGGCTTCCTTGTGCTGACTCAAACCCCATAAAAAATAAAAATGGAACCAGGCAGGGCTGTCCTCTGTCTCCGCTTCTCTTCGCATTGTCAATTGAGCCCCTAGCAGCAATAGTCAGAGAAGAAGTCAACATACAGGGAATCTAAATTGGGGTGACAAATTATAACATTTCCTTATTTGCGGATGATATAATATTAACACTGGCCAACCCATTGATGTCCCTTCCTAATCTGCAATCTCAATTAGACCAGTTTGGAAAAGTCTCGGGTTATAAAATTAACAATGATAAATCGAAAGCTCTAAATTTAACTCTCCCAACCCCATTAATTAAGCTTCGACAGGCACATTTTAATTATAAATGGAGCTCCACACATATCAAATACCTAGGAATTCAGAGAGCATGCACATATCAATCCCTCTATCAAAGTAACTTTCCATCCCTCCATGCGAAAATCAAAAAAGATCGGCAGATATGGGACAAACACCAGATATCTTGGTTGGGAAGAATTGCCTCAGTTAAAATGAACATCCTCCCAAGACTTCTGTTTTACTTCCAAACCCTCCCGATAATGGTATCTCTCCCTCTGAATAGGGTTTTCCAATTTATAAGGAACAATTAAAGACCGAGAGTGGCGAGGTCGGTAATGCTAGCCCGAAGGGCAGGCGAAGACATGGGGGTTACAGATATTGTTAAATATTACCAGGCGGTACAACCAAAACAAGTATTGATGTGGAATAATGACCCAGCAACTTGCTGCTGGTTGGGGATTGAGTCCGTCCTCACTCTCTCGTGGCGGCTCTGTGGTCCTAGCGGGGAGGAGAGATACTGGTGGGAAGGCTTGACCTGGGATCGATGAGGTGCACGTGGAAGATATGGTCCAAAAACAAAAGAAAATACTCTCTAACTTCATCTCCATCTCTGCTATTCCCCATATTTGAAAACCCAGATTTCCCCCCTGGATGTTCCCAAAAATATTACACGAAATTCAGGGAATATATATCAAAATAGCAGCCGACATGGTGGAAAAAGGAAACAAACTCCAAAAACAGGACCTGCAACCTTTTAATTTCCTTCAGGTCAGACATTTTTTGCAGGCAAAGTTTCCCTACTTTAACAAAATTAGAAAAGTTGTGCAGAACCGGCACCTACCAGAGGGGTCTTATTTCGAGGATATATACGGAATAGCATCATCAGCTGCTTCCCCAAATCCTAACTATATATTGAAATGGATGGAAGACCTCAATATAGAAACAGATAGAGAAGACTGGGAGGATATTTGGGAATTGGTAGCTAAAACCTCAATTTGTACGACATTAAAGGAAAAAATATATATCAAATTTTATTTCAATGGTGCTTAACTCCAAGTAGGCTGAGCCAGATCTTCCCAGGAACACCCAGTCTATGCTGGAGAGGGTGTGGCCTGAGAGGAGATATGGCCCATATTTGGTATTCTTGTCCACAGATTCAGAACTTCTGGACCATGGTGCAAAATATGATCCAAGAGATTACAGAACTGAGAGTTCCAATAGATCCGCTGACCTTCTTGCTGCCTAAGCCCATAGAAAATCTACAGACCCCCATGAGAAAGCTTGTCTCCTTTGTCCTAAAAGCGGCATGCTGCTCAATAGCCGTGGCTTGAAAGAAAATAAATGCCCCATCCAGGTGCACTGTTATCAAAAGAGTGAACGAGCACAGGCTCATGGAGAAACTATCGGCCCAATTAAATCAAAATTTGGAACAATTCTATAACATTTGGGAACCATGGCCACCGTAACTGGAAAGATCCCAAAATAAGAAAAAGATTAGAGAACTTGGACACAAGAACAAGAATAGTTGAAGTTAGTTATCCGGGCAGTTGGGTGTCTGTGGGGGGGGAGAGCGACTTGGAGTGCCCCCACCCCTTACCACCCAGCCCCCCTCTTCTATGCCTAGTTATCCCCTCTTTCCTCCCCATCCCCTAACCCCGCTGCCGTCTCCCATCCCGGTACCTCTCCCCCTCTCTCTCACTCTCTCACTGCTACTATCTCTTATCTCTGTATATCCTTTTTAAACCTCTTAAAGGGTTTTTGAGATTTGGTTGTTACTTATGAGCCCCCAATGGATGCGTAGGATATTATATTGTTAGAGGATAGAGACGTAATTTATAACACAGGGTTTGTTTAGTATAATACTGTATATCTGTATAAAAGTACCCTGCTGTTAATATCTGACAACCAATGTACTGGTAACACGGAAAAGAAAAACTGTAAAACCCTGCAAAAAAACAATAAAAAAGATTGAAACAAACAAAAAAAATAATCAAGGACTCACATGCAATGCTATGGGAAGTCCATAAGGCCACCATAAGAGGAGTGATAATCTTTATTGCCACTCGTAAGAAGAAAACAAAAAATGTATAAGGAACTAAAAGAAAAGATTCTTAAACTAGAACAAAAACATAAAGTAAGATCATCAAAGGAGATATTCATAGCTCTGACCGAAACCAGATTTAAACTCAAAAAAATACAGCTAGATGAAGTGGAAAAAGCTCTAAACTGGACCAGACAGTTATATTATGATAAGGGAAATAAAGTGGACAGGTATGAATTCTAGAACAGGGGAGAGCAAACTTTTCCTGCTGCACCCCCCTTTCTGACCTGCTGCGGATTCGCACCCCCCTCCTAACTGGCACCGCGTCAGATGATGCTCCGGGGTCACGTGGCCTGATGACCCGCGGCGTCATTTAATGCCTGTGGCATCATGTCACATGACCCATGGCATCATTTGATGCCGTGTTGCCATGGAGATGCGCCACAGATTCTGAATCTCGGTAAGGTTTCCTGTTGCAGAGCCCTCATGTGATCCCCTTGCATTTAATTTAAATGCTTGGAGGAAGAGTGCAGTACCTCTCCAACCGCCAATGCCCCCCCTGACAAATCTCCCTCCCCCTTGTTTGCGCACCCCTGTTCTAGAACACAAATCACCTCCATTAGAGGCAAAAATTGAGCAATCTCACATGACGAACAAGAGATGGCATATGAATTTACAAGCTTCTACATGAATCTATACAACTAAACATCAGAAGGATCTCCCCCACCTACAAACTCAGAGGCTAGATCAAATTATCTACAAAGTTGCAACCTCCCAAGACATCCATGACAGAAAAAAATAGCATCAATGGGATAATCACACAACTAGAGTTGGCAGACGCAGTAAAATCTCTTAAAAAATGCCAAATCACTAGGCCCAGGTGACCTCTCTAATGTCTATTATAATAAATTCCTCCCAACCATCTAGCCACATCTCCTAGAGATATTTAATTAATTTCTAGAGGGCATGACAATTCAAACAGCAATGACAACAGCTAATTTAGCTATTATCCACAAACCAGGTCGTAATCCCCTCCAATGCAGTAGTTACAGGCCCATTTCGCTTCTAAACTCAGCCATCAAATTATACAGTAAGATCCTGGCTAATAGGCTTAACCCAATCATACTAGCTTAATACATATAGACCAGGTTGGCTTTGTCTCTAGTAGACAAGCCTCTGATAAAACAAGTAAAATTATAGACATTATAAAACATATTCACAGTATGACCAAAGCAATCCTGTTGAGTCTTGATGCGGAGAAGGTTTTTGACAGAATAAGTTTGGAGTTCTTAGACAGAGCCATGCAGTTATTTGGCTTTTCCGGACCCTTCTAAGAAGGAGTAAGAGCCCTCTGTCAATTCCCTAGAGCATTAGTTAAATTACCAGGGACTAAACTAGAATATATAAAAATTGAGAACGGTACGAGACAGGGCTGTCCCTTATCACCTCTCCTCTTCGCCCTCTCAATAGAACCCCTAGCATCAAAAATCAGATTAAACCCGGACATTCAGGGAATAGATATGACAAAAAATCTATAAAATCTCATTGTTCGCAGACAAAGTCATACTAACCCTGTCCAATCCCTTGGTACCTCTTCCAAACCTACAGAAAACATTAATAACATTTGGAGAATTATCAGGTTATTAGATCAATAACAACAAGTTAGAGGCCCTGAATAAATCCCGCCCAGACGATGAAATTAATCTTACAATTTTTTTTAAATACAAATGATGAGCCTCCCATATCAAATTCTTGGGCGTCAACATTGCAAAACAGTACGAAAAACTCTACCAATGCAACTATTCCCTTTTAATTGATAAAATTAAAAAATACCTAATGGCATGGAACAAACACCAAAATGTCGTGGATAAGATAAATAGTCTCAGCAAAAATGAATATGCTGCCCAGGCTATTATACTTTTTCCAAACACTCTCTATCCATGTCCCAAAATCAGTACTAAAGGACCTGCAAAATATCATATTAAATTTTATCTGGCAGGGCAAAAGAGTTAGAGTGGCTAGGTCGGTGCTATTATCATCTAGAGATGGGAATGGATAAACAAAGGCAGTGCACTGCCAGCAAAAATGGAGGAGGCTAATGGTAGCAAAAAGAACTTGTTTAATGAATAAAAGGATCAAACATAACCCCTGGAGCACCCAGAGAATGCACACCTACGCGTTTCGGGCCGTGCGCCCTTTATCAAGGTGTATTCATTAAACAAGTTCTTTTTGCTACCATTAGCCTCCTCCATTTTTGCTGGCAGTGCACTGCCTTTGTTTATCCATTCTACTTTCCCTGTTTGGTGGATTGCACGCTGTTCAGGATACCTGATGGGACTGCTCCTCTGGAATTTAAAGTGAGTGTTTTCTTACATACTATGCCTAGTTATTATGGTTGGGACAATCTTTGTACTGTTCATTGTGCTTGTTAGCACTAGGTACTAGTCCCTTGCCCTATTAGGGTATGTTTTCATTGCTCACCATCATATTGGAGTGATCCCTACGGAAGAATCATTACAAAATTATTAGGACTCACATGCTTTGATGCACTGGTTACCCACATTTTAGAGATAGAGGGGGGCTGGTTGTCCTGGATTTGATATGTCACTACCAAGAGGCCCAGTTAAGACAAGTAGTGGTCTGGAATACTTGCCTCAGCCAAACATGCTGGGTAGATATAGAGACCCATTATTCAAAAGAACTCCCACTGTCACTCTCACTTAGGTAGAGGTAAAAAAATGATCTAATAGGAAATCCCTGGTCACAGGACCAATGAATTTGACATTAAATATGTGGACCAAAGCTAAATTAAAATATAAACTCTCATCAGGAATCTCCCAACTTACACCAATCTTCGATAACCCAGAGTTTCCACCAGGCTGCGATACAAATTGTTTTGATATATTTAAAAATAACAATATAACAAAGATTGGAGATTTATTCCATAAAGGCAAATTACTGAGTTAACTGGAACTGCATACTAGTCTCCATCTTTGCTAATAATACTAAATTGTGTAAGGTAATAGAATCAGAGCAGAATGTAATTTCTCTTCAGAGGGACTTGGAGAGACTGGAAACGTGGGCAGGTAAATGGCAGATGAGGTTTAATACAGATAAATGTGAGGTTATGCATTTGGGATGTAAGAATAAAAAGGCGAATTACAAATTAAATGGGGATACATTGGGGGAATCCTTGATGGAGAAGGATTTAGGAGTGCTTGTAGACAGCAGGCTTAGCAATAGTGCCCAAAGTCATGCAGTAGCTGCAAAGGCAAATAAGATATTATCTTGCATCAAACGGGCAAAGGATGGAAGGGAAGTAAACATAATTATGCCCCTTTAAAAAGCATTAGTAAGACAACACCTTGAATATGGAGTACAATTTTGGGCACCAATCCTAAGAAAATACATTATGGAACTATAGAGAGTGCATAAAAGAGCCACCAAATTAATAAAGGGGATGGACAATCTAACTTATGAGGAGAGGCTAGCTAAATTAGATTTATTTACATTAGAAAAGAGACGTGTAAGAGGGGATATGATAACTATATACAAATATATTCGGGGACAATACAAGGAGCTTTCAAAAGAACTATTCATCCCACGGGCCTTACAAAGGACTCAGGGCCATCCCTTAAGGTTGGAGGAAAGGAAATTTCACCATCAAAAAAGGAAAGGGTTCTTTACAGTAAGGACAGTTAAAATGTGGAATTCATTACCCATGGAGACTGTGATGGCAGATACAATAGATTTGTTCAAAAAAAGTTGGACATCTTTTTAGATAGGAAAGTTATACAGGGATATACCAAATAAGTATACATGGGAGGATGTTGATTCAGGGATTAATGCGATTGCCAATTCTTGGAGTCAGGAAGGAGTTTATTTTTCCCCTTATGAGATATCATTGGATGATATGACTCTGGGTTTTTTTGTTTGCCTTCTTCTGGATCAATAAGTATGTATAGATATAGGATAAAGTATCTGTTGTCTAAATTTTGCATAGGTTGAACTTGATGGGCATATGTCTTTTTTCAACCTCATCTACTATGTAACTATGTAACTATGTAACTTCCCAGACATATCTATGTTCAAATATCTTCAAATTAGACATTTTCTCCACAAATTATCAAGGAAACTGGACTTCCCAGAACTATCCAATTTTTAACTACTATGCAAAAAAGGTACCTATCAGAAATGTTTAATAACGAAAATATATGCAATGATAGAGGCAGTAGGAAACACTCCAGATCATAACTATATGACAAAGTGGGCCAGTGACCTAGGTGTGGAAATTGATTGAGAGGATTGGAGTGATATCTAGGAAAATGTGGCTAAAACATCCATGTGTACTGTAACTAAAGAGAACATATGTAAAATTATATACCGTGGTTCCTCACCAAAAGAGGCTCAAACAGATTTACCCAGAAACCTCTGACCGGTGCTGGAGGGTCTGTGGGCTGGTCGGAGATATGGTCCACATCTGGTGGAACTGCCCAATTATACAAACATATTGGACTACTTTTCAGGAAATCATCGACTCCATAACTGGTCTAGAGATCCCTGTGGATCCACTGACATGGCAAATCAAATAGAAGAGAGGAATCATACAACGAGACACCTGGTCTCTCATATCTTGACAGCTGTCAGTTGTTCAATAGCTGCTGCCTGGAAAAGGCCACTTCCCCCCTCCAGACTAACAGAAGAAAGAAGTATTGACAGCATAATGTTGATGGAGAGGCTCACCTCTTTCCTTTAACATTCCACTGATAGATTCTATAAGACTTGGGCCCTGTGGCATAAATAAATAATTATCAGCGAGGACTGGACAGTGTATTTTCTCTGCCTAGCTTCTTCCCCCACTTAAAGTTAAATTAAAATTCTTCAAACTCTTAAAAGACAGGAGATTGAATTTCAAATCTGAATCAGAACTAAAGTTGAGACAGTGCCCCCTCACCCCCACTTCCCCCTCCCAGAACACTTTCCTTTTTAATTTAACTTAATTTAATTAAAAAAAATAATCCCTGTTTATCCACGTGGATAAGGAACGGGAAGAGCTCATCAAACGAAAGCGGGTAACAAACAGTGAAGCTGCTATTAAAACTGAGGTTTATTCATATGATAGTCATAACAGCATTGACAAGAGAAGGTCAAGTATCCCTCTTACGGGTTTCATGCTCTTGCAACGCTTTATCAGGAAAACTTGTAAGAGGGATACTTCACCTTCTCTTGTCCATGCTGTTATGTCTATAATATGAATAAACCTCAGTTTTAATAGCAGCTTCACTGTTTGGTCCCCGCTTTCGTTTGCTGTGCTATTCATGAATTAATCAGTACCCAAGCTATTTATAGACTCAGTGTAACATTGGACTTGATTACGTAGCGAAACGCATAGAGTGGGAGTCTTCTTTCATACGGAGCAGTCTGGAGAGGAACAACAGAAAGCACAGCCACCACCGGAGAGCAAACCGGATCTGACGTCAGACGCCCAGCCGTGCGGTGACGCGATGGAGCAGGGGCAGAGACAGAGGTGAACTGGGAGCTGCAGGATGGTGAGCAGGCTGGCTGATGATCTCTCCCTACACTATTATAGTGTGACATGCCCGATTTTATTTGTAACATTGTGAGTGCATTTTTTACTTAGATTAAATTCTGTTATATCTTCGTTGATCTGCGCTATGCAAGTTTTTTCCTCTCTCTCCCCACACCTGGGATATACCCTCCTGAGTACCAGAGCCACCTTCATGACTCCTACTGTAACTGACACCCACCACCGATTGATTGCCTGTACTGCTGTTTTAATTCTTACATCTTGTAAGTAGACACTCTACAGGAGCCAATATTTTGGAAGCTCATTGCTCATTCACACTGCACTTAGATTTTTGATTCTGTATCCTCCCTTATGCTCCCACTGGATTCCGTGTAACCATTGCAACATTTGGGACTAGTGAAGACTATCCCTTCCAGTGGGTCTGAGCAGGGGGTGAAATCTTATACATTTTTATTTCTGTGTCACATTTATATCACTTTACACTGTTTTGTGTGTGTTATTGGACACATCAAATTGTTTACACTTATAAGAAGGTTTACATATTTCACTCTTTTTATAGTTATCACCCTTTAGTTGTTTTTGCGCCTATTTTTTCACCTTACTACCAAGATCCCAGTAGAGGACATTTGGGCATGGCCAGACCTAGAGGCTAGATAATATGAGATAATAAGTTTGACCACGCAGGCACGGCACGATACACCCAGGCGCGATCAGTCATAGGCTTGATGTCCTCCCTTAAAACCTCATACAGACCATTATAATGTCTGTGTACTTTTTGGAATAAAGGTTTGATTGTTTCCCTGTGTCAAATAGCTTGAAAAAGGACTGAAATTTGATCCTTTAAAAAAATATTTCTAGATTTCATAAGTCCACGTGAGTGCCACTTATGTTTCTGCATATATTTAAACATTGGAAATATTGCTAAATATAATTAATGAGCAGTCATACACAAATTCTAAAAGTGAATGAAATGTAACTAGATAGCATCTATTAACTGTTAATGATATCCTTTGTTGAATAAATACATAATCTTATAAATTAAGTCACAAGTGCACACAAATGGGTACATTTGTTATCATAATTAAATAGCATTTACCATATGCAACAGCAATAGCAGTAGTCAGCTCTCTACATTGTTTCCTAAAAATGAACATAAGGAATTTAATGTCCAAGAGGAAACCACTTAGACTTCCTGTGATTATTTGCATGTTCTTGTAAACTATTTTATTATGCAATCTGTGTGATGAATAATAATTATCTAGCACTCATTATAATTCTGCAGTGTGTCAAAACTTTATATCCACAACATTTTCTTGCTTGCAATCAACTGTTCTGGTTCTATATCTCCCTACATTTCTTTAATTCTGACTGCACTATCATGGCAATATTTTGTATCCTGCTCAATCCTTGTACTCTGTATATATTGCTCCTGAACAAAAGTTTCCAAAATTGTAATTCAGTTGATGTTTACTAATGAAGTTATTTATTCAGTCAACCAAAAGATTTCCCCTACATGTTAGCATTTCCATTTTTGTCAATTGTTTCTGTTTAATCTTACCCAGTATGTACTTAGACTGAAACATCAGTGTCGCACAGCTGAGTACAACACAGGAGGCAGCACAGTGTTTATTAGCAAACCCCCCCCAAACAACTCATTATTGGATAAATCTTCTTAGTAAAAGAGCACCATGCACATGGTATGCTGTGACTTTTTTTGTGTACATATGTTCATGCCAAAGAACTGAATAGATATCATTTGTACACGAGTAACCACTAATACCTTTCACAGGCCGACACATCTAAAAATTAGACCTGTGATATATTAAATAAACAAACTTAATTCTTATGTTGTTGCATCAAAATGAACAACTTGCATATTTCATGAAGATGGGATTATCTACAGATACAGTACCAGGATGCTTTAGTTGAATGTTTAATTAGAGAAAAGCATGGCATCTGCACCGATTAAAATGGGAAATATCATATTGGTTCATTGTGCAGCAATTCTGAATTTCCAGACACAATCAAATAGACATGTTTAAATGTGTCTTGCATCTGATCCAGCAATGAGTCTGTAAACGGCTGCCGTTTTCTGTTTGAGATGGCAAATCAGCTGCTACTTAGACAAAGACACATAAGCCTGCAAATAGGGATCTTGTTCTGTAAATCAGTGAACAAAGATAAATGCTTTACTTCACATTTCTTGATTTCCACTATAACTAAGCATGTATCAATTTAGTACCTGCCATGACCATCATCTGGGTAGCTTCATTATACTGTATGATAATGCTTACAGTGTATGTTCAATTTAAATGTGCTTTTGGCTATTTGTGTGATCTATGCTATTCAGAGCAACAAGGAAATGTTGCTGTGCACAGTAGCACTCACCTTTTTGTAAATCACCTTTTCATTAGTACATTCTTTTGAACTCATCTAGAGAGCTTTGCCTTGTTATCTGCAAGTTATTTGCTCACCACTTTCGTCCTGTAAATGTTTCGGATTTTCTTTTAAAGGTATGCAAATCTTGCTATTCCCAAATACACACTCCATTTGCAAAACATGGCCCAACAAAGAAATCTGATTGCCACTATTGAAGTCAGGAAGGAGTACATTTTTTCCATATGAGACATACATGTAGTTTTCTATTCTAGTAGCTGTGAGAAGTGTACAGATGCAGCCACCAGTATCCAATCACTTGCCTGGGTAAAAAGTAAGGCATCTCACAGTAAATGCCTCAACATTCTGTGAGATTCCTAATGGCCATTGGATTAACACAGCAGGGGTCCCTGCAGTACCATTCAGTTTGAATGGGACTGTAGGGACTTCCCACTGTGTTAATCCGATGGGCCATTAGTCTGGCTGCAGAAATCTCACAGAAATGTTGCAGTTTATTGGGAGATTGCCCCAGATTTTCCAAGGCAAGTGATCTAATACTGGTGGCTGCATCTGTATATCCATGTGGAAAGAGCCCCTTTCACTCTGAAATGCAGGTCACCATATGCTTTATGTAGGTGCAATTTGCAAATCGTCTCTTTATCCTGGCCCGACAGGGGGGGTGGGGGGGGGGGTGGGAGGAGGGGGTGATTAACCTTTTCACTCTCTCACAATACAGCATGGAGAAGCACAGTTTTCTGTTGGACCGAATTAAATCCGAAGCAGCACGCTCCTAGAGGACACCACTATTAAGGTGTGAGGAGGCCAGTCCATCCTTTTTCAAGGTAGATAATCATCTCCAAGTAAGGTCCCTGTAAATTCACTTTTCACTCTATTGCTTACAGGTAAGTAGCTTCACTGGTATATACCAGTTTTTAACTGCACTAAGTTACATAAGCTTATGCTTAGTATATTAACTCCTTCAGGGTATATTTCACATAACATTTGTATGCATTTAGCATAGGGACCTGCAATTGAGACTTACCTTGACGTTGGTTAGCAGGCCTGGCATTATTTGATCAAAGGATGTAACCAAAAATCTCTTTTGTCTTAAAGATTTAGTTTGCACTATATACACTACCGACACACTTTATTAGAGTGTGGCCGGTACCGCAAGCCGGGAGATTTCCCGGCTTGCTAGTGGCCGCCCCTCGGCGTGCCGCGCGTCATAGACGCGCGGTCACGCGTCTTCGGGAGCGTGCGCCCCCTGAAAGCGCGTCCAGGGGCTCCCCGAGGGAGCCCTGGTGTCCCGCGATCGCGGGACAGCGGCAGGGGGTTCCGGGGGACCCGGCGGACCCGGCAGCGGTAGGGAGAGCGCCCCGATCGGAGGGCGCTCTTCCGCTGCTTCGGCGTGCGCCCGTCACTCTCGGGCGCGCGCCAGGCTACTGCTGCGGCCAAGAACGGGCAAATGCTCGAATAAACTTGGCCGCAGCAGTATATTTATTTCCCCATTTATTGCTATCCAAATGGGAGAAGCGCAGGGATTCATTTTCTGTTTTTTTCACTTATGTATGGCCAATCCTTTCACCAGCAGCATGCTCCTTACATGGAGAAGCGTGGTGAATATATATTTGTTTTAAATCCCTCTGTCCCAGCTAGTCTCAGCCAGTCCTCGTGCGACCCTCTTCTCTTGCTGGTTCAGGAACACTCAGGCAGTAACTTCCTGTCCTTTAAACCCTGTTCAATCTGGAATTTATTTAAAACACCATAGCAGACTGACAGCAAGGATAATGTCTCTTTATCCTGGCCCGACAGGGGGGGGTGGGGGGGGGAGGGAATTAACCCTTTTACTCCCTCACGATACAGCATATCATATATGTGGACTGTTATAAAAATTAGACAGATCTCCCAAGGCTAATGCATCACCCATTATACAATTTATATACCAATATATATAACAATAGGTTTCTTAATTTTTTATATTAGTAGATGTACATAAGGTCTAAGCTTTTTGTCGAAAGAAAATGAATAATAGTAAAAAAAGAATCCTGTGATGCTATGGAGCTACTTTGTCAGCACTAAAAATAAGATGGGAAGTTTCCGCATGGTTAGCTGTGATGAATGAGCAATCCATCAAAATGTTGCTGCTGTCCGTCATGTCATATATATCTTCCCTTCAGAGAATGTGCTATCTACCTATATTATAAAAGAGCACACAAACCCACAACAAGCAAGAAGGGGACAGATTCCCCACCCCCATCCAATGTTTACTGAGCATATAAGAAGAGTTGTTCTTGCAGAAGGATCCATGAGAAAGAATTGGCAGTTTTTCTGCATGTACTGTACACATAGCTTAACTTTCCCCTCTAATGACACTTACACTAAATGCATCTTTTTTTACTGTAAGTTTAGATGGTGAATAATAAGGATGGCATACAGAATTTAATGCTCACATTTAAAACTTTTCATAAAATGTAGCATATATTTAATCCAACACTAACCTCATGTTTATGTAGGTTTTATAAATTGAACATCTAAAAGGTAACTACATATATCATTAACTAATGACGTACTGGAGTCTGCAGTCTGGAAACCATTGGAGCATGTCCCGGGGAGTGTGTGTGGGGGGGAGTGGGCTCCCTGGAGGAGTGCTGCCCATTTTACCGGCGCTTAGGAATGGGACCCTCCCCAGTTATAAAAGATGGTTCCCTATCAAATTTAGTGTGTTCAAGTTTAGCCTGCTGATTAGGGAGTCGGTAATATTTCTACCTTACCCAATCAGGGGGTAGGGGGATTGAAACTAACCCAGGGGCCTATTCAAGGAGTGATCACCATGCAAGCAGTGAGGGAATTATTACATGACTAATGCAGTGTGACAAGTACCTCTCTTGCATGGCTGGAAGATGTGAGCTGGTCTGCAAATAAATGGTTGAACTGTTTCCCTGCCTGGTGCGTGAGTTACTAGGAGGGTTCCTGTGGAGAATACCTCTGCCCCTGGAGGCGCTGCACCAACAATATTGAAAGCCTGTCCTGTTACCTACTTCCTTTACCATCTGCGAAGACTCAGACCTCCTGGAAACCAACATGTGAGCTACACAGAACACCATGAAACTACAGATCTCCCTTAGGGGGGGATAGGAGTGTTGCATATGCATATGTTGCAAGTCTTACTGTCCTCGGTGATGCGGACAAACAAGCAAGTCCGCAGTGGCAGGGACAGTGTCTGCCGCGATGGAACAGCAAGGGGTCATTGCTTCTGAATGGGTTCCCCTCTAGCATTCTTAGATTCTAAGCTCTTCGGGGCAGGGATTTCCTTTCCCATTGTCGGATTTTTGCTGCACTTATTGTATTTTTAAAATTCCCTGTACTGTTTTCTTTGTGAAGCGCTGAGTACACTTTTGGCGCTATATAAATAAAAACATTCAATACAATACAATACATTAATCCATTGGTGCAACTGCTGCAGTCATGTGATCACGTGTGGTAGTGACACGGAAGACACTTAGCCTTGTTGTATCAGTATTTATATTGAAATTACTCATTTTAAGGAGACCAAGGTGTAACTAAAACAGAAAGTGAAATCATGCTTTCCCCCCCAATACAAGTTTGATCTATTTAATCAGGAAATGGCTTGTTATTTTGGTTATCATGGTCAGATCTTGCTTTCCTCTCCTGGGTAGATACAGTGCAGTATGTGTGAAATGTTTGCTGAATTTTGCAAATGAGGAATAATGTGCCATTTTTGGGAAAACATTTTTTAGCAAAAATCTGCAAACTTTCCAAACAATGTTTGGCAACTATTAGAAGTCAATAATTGATAAAAAAAAAAATGATGTCAACAGAGATGTCTGTGCCTATCTACCGATATAAGTAGTGATATGCACACTTATTTGATATTGGTTATAGGGAAAATTACAGTGTTTGTTTTGTTTAAATATAGTGATTCTAAGTGATAATACTGAAAAAAGTTTGCCATTTTTCTGACTTGATAATGATAATTGCTTTTGATGAATTATTGATAATTTTGTGAATCCCTGAGTGATATTACAATGTACAAATCTACAATCCTCCAGAACTAATATGTCTACTGTAAATTTGCACATTTGTCAGTAATGGCAAACTTAAGTAGCATAACCTTATTCCTTAGTGTTAATCACTTCGCTTCTTAGTAAATATATGATAAATTTGATTTATGCTCTAATTACTTTACTTGTATCTCATTTAAAATAATGGGAGTACAACATCATTTTTAATAAGAGTAATAGTGGCGTAATGTGATGTTATTTGCTTGTAGTATTATTTTAACATTGTAATATGCCACCTAACTTCCCTTACCACACTGAATCACCATGAATTTGTCCCTCTTAAAATACAGTATTCTGTACCACTGGGTAAATAGTAATACTGTAGGTGGAAAGGGAACAGGAAGGGGGGCAGAATAACAGCAATTATTCTGCCTTCCCATAAGCCTAAGTGACATTTTTCTCAAAGAGAAAAAAGCATGTAATCATTTCAAAATATTTAACAAGAGGTTATATTGTCTATACAGTTTTTTGTTTACAATAATATAGTGTCATATTTTACTTTCATTTTGTGGCACAGCAATTTAACCTAAGTGCTCATGAGTGGTATCTTTTATTTTATGACAACATCTGGCATGGTAGCTATAACTTTCAAACTGAGTAGATTTGTTTTGATAGGATAGACTTTGAATTATCAAAGCAAGTGAAACGTTTGCATACAGAGCTTAATAGTCATTTTCTTTTAAAAAGATAATTCGTGTGCTAAAACCTTAGTAGAGACAAAATATTGCAGCATTTGTTTTGTTAGATAGAGAAACTCCCTATATACAAATGCAGCGGCTGTTATTCGACATTTTACGGAGCTGTTTTCATGAAGTCTGCTGTATTACACGCGGCATTCACTCGTTATTCTTCCGGAAACGCTGCCATGAGTGCCGTCAATCACACCAGTCACACCCATGTTTACCGCTGTTGATTTCCTTGAATTACCTGGATTCTGATTTATTTGGTGCAGTTCTTTGCATATCCGCCAAGTGGCAGAAATGAATGAATTCCCTTTGCACTATCCAGTGGATAGTACTGTACAGAATTAAACGAAATCTACCACAGTGATCCATTGTGAATCAACCTTGGTCATTGAAGACGCTGTAGACGTTATCAAAAAATTAGGCATTTCGTAATTAAAAGCTCTAAAACACAATGCTGTGGGCTTCTTTTCTACATTGTTATCCCTGCACAATTGCTGAATGGACACCATGTCAACTCCGTACATGTATACAAACCTGATTGTAGTTATCCATTTTTAATGTTTTCTGCAATTAATGCTGGAAAAGATAAGAAACCAACTTTAGCAGAAATATATAAATATTTCATTTCGAACTATAATTTTTTCAAATTTTCACCGAACGTTTGTGGGTGGAAGCATTCGTTAAGGCAAACCTTAACAAATGAAGATTGCTTTTTTGCACTTCCCCTCCTCTGGCAGATAGAAGAGGGTATTGGTCTGTGATCCCACATTCTGACAGTATGTTTGCTCATGGCAACAAGAAAAGGAGAAAGGTCGGGTTTAATCCATGTAAGATTCGGCTTTCCCGATCCTGCAATGTAACAGCCAATGTACCAGCACCGGTTTACAATAACGGTCCGACTGTCAGTGAAAACCTGGTGAACCGCAATCCTTGCTATCTGCCCCCCCCCCCCAGATTACCAACCTGATTTCCAACCATATTACCAGCCTGAGTACCGACATGATTACCAGCTTCAGCAGCTTCAGCAGCATCAGCAGACACCTGTCAACTATAATGCAGACTACAGGAGTGACCCCAACTTGTATGCACAATACACCTCAGACATCTCCACCCGGTTGGCAAAGTTTATAATGAACTTAAATATAATGTACTACAGTACAGTATACTGTATTACACTATACAGTACAGTATTAACTTTAATTCCCAATGACACTACTGTAGTGTACTCTATGCCTGCCATACATACAGTACAGTACTGTAATATATTAATGCTTGTACTCATGCACACTACAGCGTGACTTGACGCATGCGCAATACAGGGAATAATAACATCATTTTTTTCAGAAAATAATTTTTGACAACGAACGTCAAAAGATAAGGAGGAAGTTCGATGGATCTCTAATACAGCTTTTTTAAAACGTTGCTTTTTTACTTTTATACTGTAGTGCCAATGAGAAATTCTAAAACAAATCTGGGGCAATCACCAACAAGACCCAGGTACATGCTGGGTACATGTTACAACATTTCAGTGACATTCCTGCAGACAGACTAATGGCCACACTATTATTTTGGACAACACACTATGCACTGTACAGTACTGTATCATGTATTGAGAAGGAGAGAATAATTGTGAGCTTATATACAGTTAGGTCCGGAAATAATTGGACACTGATACAAGTTTTGTTATTTCGGCTGTGTACCAAAATAAATTCAAGTTACAGTTAAATAATGAACATAGGCTTAAAGTGCAGTCTATCAGCTTTAATTTGAGGGTATTCACATCCAAATTGGAGGAAGGGTTTAGGAATTACATCTCTTTAATATGTAGCCCCCTCTTTTTCAAGGGACCAAAAGTAATTGGACAATTGACTCAAAAGCTGTTTCATGGACAGGTGTGGGCTATTCCTTCGTTATTTCATCATCAATTAAGCAGGTAAAAGGTCTGGAGTTGATTCCAGGTGTGGCATTCGCATTTGGAAGCTGTTGCTGTGAACCCACAACATGCGGTCAAAGAAGCTCTCAATGCAAGTGAAACAGGACATCCTTAGGCTGCAAAAAAAAAGAAAATTCATCAGAGAGATAACAGGAACATTAGGAGTGACCAAATCAACAGTTTGGTACATTCTGAGAAAAAAAGAATGCACTGGTGAGCTCTGCAACACAAAAAGGCCTGGACGTCCACTGAATTCAACAGTGGTGGATGATTGTAGGATCCTTTCCATGGTAAAGAAAAACCCCTTCACAACATCCAGCCCAAGTCTACCATAAAGAGGAGACTTCATGAGAGCAAATAAAGAGGATTCACCACAAGGTGCAAACGATTCATAAGCCTCAAGAATAGAAAGGCCAGATTAGATTTTGCCAAACAATATCTAAAAAAGCCAGCTCAGTTCTGGAACAGCATTCTTTGGACAGATGAAACTAAGATCAACCTGTACCAGAATGATGGGAAGAAAAAAGTATGGAGAAGGCTTGGAACGGCTCATGATCCGAAGCATACTGTACCACACCATCTGTAAAGCACGGTGGAAGCAGTGTGAAGGCATGGTCATGCAAGGCTTACAATGGCACTGGGTCACTAGTGTTTCTTGATGATGTGACAGAAGACAGAATCAGGCGGATGAATTCTGAAGTGTATAGGGATATATTGTCTGCTCAGATTCAGCCAAATTCAGCGAAGTTGATTGGACGGCGCTTCACTTTACAGATGGACAATGACCCAAAACATACTGCCAAAGCAACCCAGGAGTTTTTTATGGCAAAGAAGTGGAATATTCTGCAATGGCCAAGTCAATCACCTGATCTCAACCCGGTTGAAAATGGTTGCAATTCCTAAACGTTTCATACGATATGTTTGTTCAACCCCTTGAATTAAAGCTGAAAGTCTGCACTTCTATTGCATCTCGGTTGTTTCATTCTAAATCCATTGTGGTGGCGTACAGATCAAAAATTATGAAAATTGTGTCAGTGACCAATTATTTCCGGACCTAACTGTATACAGTATATATTTATGTGAAGCAGGCACACGGTCTTACTCAAAAGGAGGTTTAATATGCCATGAAGTCCTTTATGGCATATTAAACCTCCTTTTAGTAAGACCATGTGCCTGCTTCATTCTTCTTTGTACTGGAGCATTTGGGACTACAGGAGCTCCCCAGGACCAGGGCACCGGCAGCTAAGTACCCCACCTCTATTACCATTGATATTGAGTGCGTGTCTCATCCTCTGTCTATATATATATATGTGGCCAGGTTGGTTTCCTTGGCTACTACATCTGCCCTCCCTGGCAGTAAGTCCTGGTAAGAGCAGGCCTGCCAGGAGTTATCATGGGTTTTCCCCACTTATTTAGAAATGTTTAAAAATTAGCCCATTCGCTCTTCCTCTTGTCAATCTTGAACCTCTGGTGTGTCCTCCAGAATGGATACTGAAGATGAGTCTGAATCCTTTATTGTGTCCCGGGTACTACACGCTGTGGAAGTAGTGGGATCCTCTCTTTCAGGGGTACTCCTTGTCTATGAACCACACCAAATTTGTATTAATAGATGGGGAGGTTGTGGGTCACTGGTGGGAGGAGGGACCCTTTATTCATAAGGAAAAAGCAGAGGCAAGAAGGAAGAGAGTTAGTGAAATACAGCTGGGTATTGTTAAGCCTGCGGGACTCTCTATACTATATCAGGAGGTGTCCAAAGAAAAACCTAAAAACAAGGACAAGCCCATGGCAAGAAATTGCCAAGCTGAGCAGGGCAGAGCATGCTATTATATCAAGGTATAAGCAATCTCATCGTATGAGTACCCCTGTGTTCCCGAGCACATTATACAGGAAATTGAAGCTAATAGGGAGGCTTGGCTCAGAGAAGCTATCACCCACTATCTGTGCTCTAAAAGCAGCTACTCGGTATTCCACATGGAGGAAAGGCTGTATGACCTAATGAGAGTATGGAGTATTGGCCGTGGGATCTACATGGATCAGCCTACATGAATATAGGCCTGAGAATGGTCCTGTAAAAACCTATTTTGTCAACGTAGCCGACCATGAGGGTAGAATTGTGAAGAAACCTGATCCCAGGCATTAAAATTAGAAAGGGATGTTCCATGTTGCGAGTATCCCATGTTATTTCTTATTGCCATTAAAAATGGGAGGGTATAACCTGCTGTGCGACTATAACGGTATCATTAACTGTTAACCCATGTCACTGGTTGTTAAAGTTATGTTGCATTGTTTCAGGCAACTCACCTACAGGATGGCACCTGTAAATTTGGCTTCAAGTAGGGACCATTGGATTCCACCAGAGGGAGAGTGTAGCCGGGCTGGTTTCCTTGGCTACTAATATGTGTGTGTGTGTGTCTGTGTGTGTGTGTGTGTGTGTGTGTGTGTGTGTGTGTGTGTGTGTGTGTGTGTGTGTGTGTGTGTGTGTGTATGTGTGTGTGTGTGTGTGTGTGTGTGTGTGTGTGTGTGTGTGTGTGTGTGTGTATATAAAAAATGCAAGCTGCGCCTGTAGACCCAAAATAGAACTAATAAATATACTTTAATGTGAGAGCTATTTAAATAAAAATACACATCCAACACTAACTAAATATATCTACACATGATAAATTATAAAAAAAAAACACATTAACTAGAATATGAAACAAGTATATAAGTATGTAATTTCTTTTGCCGCTTGTTGGTACTGGGCGTCTTGATATTTTGTGCTATTTAGTACTGATTTCTTTATGCTCAGAGCATTGGATCTATATATGTACATTTAATACTGTGCCTTTAAGATAGGGGTTTTGAGCCTTGGTTGGCTCCATGAGGTCTCAATTTTATTTGTTTTTATCATCATGTCTTAATATTATTTTTCATTGTGTTTGTATTTTTATTTGTTTTATGTAGTATGTTATCACTGTTCAGATTGATTCTCATTGATTTTTGCATTATTATGTAATTGTATTGATAATTGCTTTTATTGGTGTTTTGGTATAAATATGCCCACACTTCCTATTCCCATCATGCCCCTGATGAAGTGACTGACGTCACGAAACATGTAGGGTGGTTTTTTATCTGGCTGAGATTTGTATCCTCCCCCCCCCCCCCCGTGTGCGCACTGTCCTCTCAGACTTTGCCTCAGCTCCTCTGAGCTTTTCTGCCTTCCTGGGTGTTCCCCCTGCTCTCGCGCTGAGGTGTGACGTCACCCACACATCGTGCCACCTTATGGTCTGTGTGCTTTGTGCCAGGCGATCCCTCCACAGCGTGCAGCTCCGGTTCCCCTCTGCAATACATCCCACTCACTCCAAGGTCTGTGTGTGGTTTAGCAGCGGCTGTTCCAGCGGTGTGGATCCCTGAAGGCTGCAGTTTCCACCTTTGCAGAGGATTTGGTCCGAATTTAAAGACAAGTTGCTCTACAGGCTTGTACTTTTCAGCATTACTGTAAGTAGGTTTCCAATTTTACCCCTACCGGATGTTACAGCCTTATTAGTGTCTCTAGCCCACATACATGTGTATGTTGTTTCATTTTTTTTACATTGTATTAAATTTGTAATAATCCTTTTATCAATCCTTTCAGTGCTTTTTGTTTGTTTTGTAAGTTACACTATGATCTTTTTTCTTTTGTCTTTTTTTATCTTTGTCTTATGTTTGTCTGTCCCGATTGAGACTTCGTTGAAGATTCCTCCCAGGACTCCTCTTCATTCTTGTTGGACTTTATATTTGGTCAGATTTTATATTTTAGAGGCACCGGTTCTCCCCCTTTTTTTAGAATATGAAACAAATGACACACAAAATAAAAAGAATCGTGAGATACCAGTCCCTTTTCAGTTAACACTGGATAAAGTCCAAAAGAAATCCGGGCTCCAGCTGCTTTCAAAAGGGAGAACCAGCTCCAAGACCTATAGAAAAAAGAAAAGAGAAAGTGAAAACAGTATCACACTATGGGCCGTGCGCTTTCTCTTTTCTTTCCTTTTCATATATATATATATTTATATATATATATGCAAATATAACTGTATGCTCATCTGCATGTCTTAGGCAGGTCTGCAACCCCGCCTTTCCCCATTATCACCCAGCATACAGCACTTCCACTGCAGCAAAGGATTCTGGGAAATGACATGCAAATGAGCACACGGTGTCACTTTTTGCCTCAATAACCATTTTTAACATGGTTCCCTATAGGCTTAAGCTTGCTGCATGGTCACAGCTTTGAGCACAGCCAGGGTTAAGGTGCATACCCAGAAAACCACCCACAGACAGCTGTTTCGACCTTGATGGGTCTCATCAGTGTGGGGTTGATTTTACTGGGAATGCAAGAGAGGCTATGGGATAGGCTAAACCATAATACTGAGTTAAGTTATGGTGAGTATAAAAAGTGACAAAAACCCTCCACAGGAAAGCAAATATGCAAATATAACTGTATGCTCATCTGCATGTCTCAGGCAGGTCTGCAACCCCGCCTTTCCTATTATCACCCAGCATACAGCACTTCCACTGCAGCAAAGGATTCTGGGAAATGACATGCAAATGAGCACACAGTGTCACTTTTTGCCTCAATAACCATTTTTAACATCGTTCCCTATAGGCTTAAGCTTGCTGCATGGTCACAGCTTTGAGCACAGCCAGGGTTAAGGTGCATACCCAGAAAACCACCCACAGACAGCTGTTTCGACCTTTTTTTTTGTTTTTAAATGTTTATTCACATTCACATATTTACAAACAGTAAATAATAAAACTTTTCAATCAATAATAACTTTACATGCAAAATTAAAAATTATTCTTTCATAATTTTCCAATACAAAAATAATCTCAGTTACTTCACAAGAACCTTCAAAATACATTCTACTTCCAACAAAAAACCACCCCATACTTTACAAAAAAACCCTACATTATATAATTCTATTTACATTCCTTCCATTCTGTTTATATTTCTATTTTTTCCCTACCCCACTAGACACATCAAAAAAACCATCATTATTCCATCAGTTATCATACATTCTTTCCATTTCAAAAACCAACCATTTACATTTCTATTTTTTTTCCCTTCCTCCTCTCCTCTTCTTTCTTCCTCCTCCCCTCAAAAGCCACCTTATTTGCATATTTAATTTACCAATCATCATCTTCTCGGTCTTCTAAAATACCACCCTTACCGTATAACCATTCCAAAAAAAAACTCCTCTTTTTCTCTTTCACTTCTAATCTCCTCTTCTTCCTTCTCACTTTCCCCTTCCTCCTCTATACTGTCCCCCTTTCCTTCATCCTTATCCTCCTCCCCTATACTGTCCCCCTTTCCTTCATCCTTATCTTCCTTCTCACTTTCCCCTTCTTTTCCCTTTCCATCCTCACTGACATAACCTCTGAGCTGACCTTTCTCACTATTCTGCACCTGTACATTAGTCTTTTCCGGACTCTGTCTCGTCACTTGTCTAGCACGATTACCCACAATTGATGACATTGTACTTGTCCTTTTTGTGCACCAAATCTCACTCTTCTTTAAACACTTTCTCGCCAAATGTCCAGACTCATAGCAAAAGTCACATTTCTTTTGTACTCTGCATTTTGCAGCCACGTGACCCTCTTTACCACAGTTGTGACACACCATTCCCACCTCCCCACATCTCTTTTCCAAATGTCCATATTGTTGACAGTTCTTACATCTCTTGGGTTGGCCCCAATATTCCAAAAAGCCTTTTTTCCCACCCACCTTGAAAACAGCAGGGGGGTGCATCACTCCCCCTGCACATGCTGGGTCCGGTCTTAGACGTACGTGAAATTCCCGCTTGCCATTAAATATCCCATAGCAATTCAAAAGTTCTTCACCATCTCTTACAGTTGCACAATAATGTCTCAAAAACAAGGCTATCTCCTCCTTTTTCACAAAAGGATCATACATGTGCACAATTATGCTTCTTTCCTCCAACAAAAAACTTGGGATAACACTGATCCCCTTCATCCTCTGGTCACTCGCGTTTTTCTTGCATCTCTCATATGCACTCAAGCAGTCCTCCTCCTTGCGGAAGGTCACATCAAAGATTCCCTCTTCCTGGAAGTCCTGCAGACAGTAGACTTGTGCAATCTTCATCTCCACCAGGTCAATCAAGATCTCCTCCACGATATACTGGAGTCTCACCCGGGCTCTCTCCGCCTCAACCACCAGGAATCTGATGGTCTGCTTTCGGTTCTCCATCGCCGCCGTCTTTGTCCTCGTCATCCTGAGCTTCGGTGCGACGCCCTAATAGCAGCAGGGGGGTTAAGCCTATTATGGCGATCCCCCCAGGCAAAGGCGTCGGCCCGTCACTCTCTCTCTCTCTCCTGCTCACGTGCTTGTCCGCTCCTGACCGCCTCCTGCGCTCAAGCTGTCATGCTCCGTCTGTCCGACCGTCAAGGATCTGGTGCGGCACCCCAAAAGCAGCGAGGGGGTTTAGTCCATCAGGACGATCCCCCAAGGCCAAGGCGCCGGCCCTTCACCATCTCTCTCTCTCTCTCTCTCCTTGTCCGCTCTTGATCACCTCCCGCTGCCTGAGATGGCGTACCCCCCTAATATCAGCATGAGTCTTAAGTCCCTTCCGGAACGATGACTCAAGGCCAAGGGGGCACAGTCTCAGCTACACAGCTGTTTCGACCTTGATGGGTCTCATCAGTGTGGGGTTGATTTTACTGGGAATGCAAGAGAGGCTATGGGATAGGCTAAACCATAATACTGAGTTAAGTTATGGTGATTAAAAAAAGTGACAAAAACCCTCCACAGAAAAGCATATATATGTATGTGTAAGGAATCCGCTCCTCGGTTTAATGTTTGCCTTACCTTGCAGACTTGTGCAGTCCTGGAACACTTCCCCTGATATTTACTGCAGCCTGGATTCACTCACCAAAGCAATACTGCCACACGCCCCTTCTGCCATTGGTTCTCTGACCTTTAAGTACTGCTTTCCCACAATGCTCCCTGTCGAGCATAGTCCTTCCTGGATGTCTCTGTGTTCTGCCATAAGCCTTGCCTTGTCTGTCTCCTTGGTTCCTGAGACCGGCTGCTAGTGTCACACAGCGGTCTGTTCCTGTGCTGAAGCGGAGTACTCTCCTTGTTGTCTTCAGCTCCCTGGTTCCTGTGACCGGCTGCTAGTCTCATGCAGTGGTCAGTTCCTGTTTCCTGTGCTGAAGCTGAGTACTCTACTTGTTACTTCAGCTCCTTGTTTCCTGTGACCGGCTGCTATATTCATGCAGCGGTCTGTTCCTGTCGCCTGTGCTGAAGCGGAGGTTTCCCCTGTGTTTCTTCAGCTTCCTGGTTCCTGGGGCCTGCTGCTCTTTCCCTATTGCAGAGGCCGTGTCCTGGTTCCTGCGCTGAAACGGAGGATTTCCCAGCCCGCTCAGGACTCTTGCGCTGAAGCACTGGTTTACCAGTGCAGCTAGGCTGTGTGCTACTCTGGTCTATCTACCACCTCCTGAGACCAGTACCATGGGCCATGGTCGCCGCACGTGCAGAGGCCACTCCCGCACTCCTAAGCTGAAGCGGGGCTCTCCTGACTACCTGTTGCCGAACTCCTGCTTGAACAACGTTTACCCTGATGTGTCCAGTCCTGACCCTGGCATGTCCACCGACGATGCTGTCTTCTCCTATCCTGATCCTGCTACGTACGACTACGAACTGCGCAATCCGGATCAGCCTGCACGGTCTAAGGTCGGTGCTTTTACAACCCCACCTCAGCCACGCGGTTCGACCCAGGTTTGTGGCGAGCACAGTCGTGACAGTATGTATGTATGTATTACTGTATGTATGTATGTATGTATGTACATGACATTGCTGGAGGAACAGGTCTTTTGTACTCCTGGTATATATACACACACACACACACACAATTGTTCTTGTGGAATCCAGGAGCGCTCTTTGGGGGCAAAAGCCCCTCCAATGAACCAGGTACTGGAGTTTACCCCTGGAAATTCTGGAGTCCAGAACCAACTGGACCTCAAACTCTTGTTGACCCTCCACTAGCAGAGGAGGAGGTACTGGAGCAGGCGACTGGGGGGCCTGAATAAAGTGTTTGAGGAAGGAGGTATGCAAAATGGAAGCAAGCATAGGCGATAGGCCACTGGGTTAACCTTTTCGACGATAGCAAACGTGCCATATAAACCTGGGTGCCAGTTTAGCGGTTGGAACCTTTAAGCGGATACGTTTTGTAGATAGCCATACCTTTTGACCTGGGATGTAAGTAGGGGTATCGTGACAATGATGTCTTTCGCTGCTAGTACCACAGATCTGGGGCCTGTGAAAGGGAGTGCTGAGGGGTGAAAAACATAGTTGGTGAAGAAAGGTGAGTTTTGTATTGACTCATTTCGATGGTTGTTGTGGGAGAAGTTGGCCCACGGCAAGAGGTCTGTCCAATTGTCTTGGGTGTCAGATATGAAGCAATGGATTAATTGCTCAAGGGATTGTTTCGTCCGCTCTGTCTGCCCATTCGTCTGAGGATGGTAGCCGGAAGAGAAATGGAGAGAAATGCCTAGTTGTTGGTAAAAGACCCGGCAGAATTTAGAGATGAATTGTGAGCCTCGGTCCGACACACAATGACTTGGGGTACTCCATGAAGGCGAAAAATGTCTTTAATGAAGACTTCGGATAGCTTGACAGTGTAAAGTAGACCTTTAAGGGGAATAAAATGGGCCTGTTTTGAGAAGCGGTGGACCAACACTAAAATTTAATTTATTCCTTCAGACACTGGTAACTCTACGATGAAGTCCACTGAGAAATGTCCATGGTCGATCTGGGATCGGGAGAGGTTGAAGCAGACCAGATGGTCTGTTACGGGGATTTTTATTCTGGGCACAAGTAGCACACGCAATGATAAAATCACTTCTTTCCTTACGCATCCCTTGTCACCAGAATGTCCGTTCCAAAAGATCAATCGTTCTCCTAGTACCTGGGTGACCTGAGCTTCTGGATGAATGACACCATTCCAGTACCTTCTTACGAAATGTTGGTGCTGTGAATAAGCGTCCTTCTGGCACATTGAGACCCTCTGGAATAGTATATATGCTGAGGGAAGTATGGTCGTCTGACGATCGCTGCCTTATTCTCTACCGAAAATTGACGAGAGAGAGCGTCTGCTTTTACATTTTTTGAACCTGGTAGGTATGAAATGATGAAGTTGAATTGGGAAAAAAATAATGACCAACACGCTTATCATGAGCCCAAGCGACGTGCACTCTCGATATATAATAGGTTCTTGTGACAGGTATAGTGACAGGAATCTCCGTGCCCTTGAGCAGATGCTTCCATTCTTCTAAGGCCATCTTTATGGCCAGGAGTTCGCAATTGCCAACATCATAATTCTGTTCAGCGGGTGGTCCCCATGGGCATACAGGGGGTCCTCGGGTGGTCCCCGTGGGTCCCCGCTGGCCTACGGTACCAATCCTGTATGAATAAAAATAAAGCATGGCCTACATTTAAATCAATACACCTCCACCCCCAAACACATACAGTACAGTAATGGGCAAAATAACTATTATCCATGTATGGATAGGCGTACTACAACCAATCAGATTGGGGAATTAGTTTCCACAATCTGATTGGCTGAAATATTATGTGACGCAGGTCATGTTAGAATTAGTGAAGTTGTCTTAAAGGGAAATGAAGCACAGCCATTCTTATTGGCTGGCATCATGCACTTAAATTACGTCATTAAAAAGAAAAGGCACATGGGTTTAGCAGCCAATCAGATGGCTGTTGAACCATTTCCTGACCAAATATGACATCACAAGCCATATTTAAGGTTGTGACGTCTCATTTGAGCCCAAGAAGCTGATAAGACAACATCGTGTTGTGGATCTACCATTGGGTTTTTGGATTGACAGATGAAGACATAAGATTTAGAAAATTAAGAAATAATTACAGAAGAAGATAGAAAAAGCGGATTGAAAAGAAAAGAAAGAAGAATTGGAGTACATGATCTGGATCTTCATGTCGGATTGCATCGATGTAGTTTCAGGCCTTTGCGGTATGTGAGCTTTCTGATTCCCCGGGAGTTGGATGGCCAACGTTTCTAAAGGTAAGTAAAATATTGAATGTATGTCAATGTATTTTTTCCAGATTTTCGAATGGATATGATTTTTTTTTAAATTTTCATTGCTCATTGACTGATAATGTATTAATCTGTACCCCTTTAGGGTACAGATCAATACATTATTAGGCCAATAATTTGTTTTTAATTTTTTGCTTTGTATTGAGTGTGATTTTTTTCTATGTATTGTGATACCATCACTGTCCTCTAGTGGCTAGAAAAGTGAAGTAAATGTGCTTTCCAGTCCACAGAGCGTTAATCCCTCAAAGAGAAGCCAGCAGCAGCTGCTAACTAATGAAGTTAATCAGTCTGTCTGAATGAACTGAATGACAAAGTATTATAAAAGAGACAGGAAGCGGCCAGACAGTGAGACTGTTTTCCCCAGAGAAGGGTGGGATAAAAGCTCCCCAGCTGCAGAAGCTGGTTACAGAGGACCTACAGAGGAGTTTTTCTGGGCTCAAGTGGAGCCTAGTACCCCTAGAAAGAAAGGAGGAGTGGCAGTATTGAAGCAGAGATGTTTGCTCCAAAGGACTGACAGATAAGCAAAAACACTTTATTGTTGTATGCAGAGACTGTGTTACATGGTTGCATATGCCAGGGCATATTTTGGCTTGGGAACCAGCTTAGCTGGCCATGCAGTTAGTGAGAGCGAAAGCTATAGTGTAGTTAGCTTTCCCTAAAGGGAATAGGAGTTATTTTTATGTGTTATTTTGATTTAAAGGGGAGGTGGGCCTGGTATATAATTTAATTACTGTAAATAAAACCCCTGCAGTTAAACTTTATACAGTGTTTCTGACCTTAAATTGGGACAAAAGAAACTGTAACGTGGTCTGGGCATCACAGTATGTTTATTATGAGGATGTAATTGTTTGTCATTTTGATGCATTCATTTTAATTTTTTTGTGATTGATTTTCTTTTTTAATTAATGATGTCTTGCGTTGGGTGCTGCTTTTAATGGTTGTTTAGCTTAGTTGTTTTATTAATTAATTGCTTTGTTGGTTAATGGTTGAATTAATTCCTTGTTGTGTTGGTTAGTGCTTGTATTAATTGCATTTGTTGTCTAATGTTTTTATTTATTGAATTGGCATGTTTAGGTGTTTTGGAATGTTTTATTATTGTGTCTTTTGTGCATTAATGTATTTTGATTAGGATGCCCATTGAGTGCTATAGTGTCTCATCATGCCTATATTATATGGGTATGATGTACTACTATGACACTCAATGGCTAGAGGGTGGGTATTGTGGGTCCAGGGTGGGTGGTTAGGCCTCCAGGGGCGGAAGCGGGGAAGGGTGGGTTAACCGCTTAATTACTATAGCTGTTTTAAACCGCTAAGGAGATTAAGGGGCTAGGGGCCATTAGAATGTATTTGCTAAGGTTTTTTTCTGGCAACGGAGGACATGGCCCTGCAGTAAGCTAATGAGGATGCCCTTCATAATGCCAGGGGTAAATAGAAAAAGTTGGTTTGGGCGGTTCACAGCTACATTTGACACATTTCAAATTTGATTGTATCCCTACGGTGAGCTGTGAACCGCCCAAACCAACTTTTTCTTCTTACCTGATTACTCGGCTGGAGCACGCTCTATAGCGCACCTGATGATATTCCAATTTGAAGTGTTTGAGGACTGAACTCAACGAGTCAAGATCATGAGTACTCACTCTTTGCGTGGTTGCATGGCTGTGTATGAGATGCCGGGATGTGTGAGGGTAGTGGCGGAGATTAGCTGTGGTGGGCCATTATATGGTTCCATGCAGGGAACACGGCTCCACTGTTAACTTATCTCCCTACCACATTATGGCCCGTCCTGATGTTCAGTCTCGGATACACAATCTTACTCCCTGGTTCATGTTTCTAAGATTCAGGATATAGATCAGCAGCGCTTTATTACTTTATTATCACCTTTATTGTGGACATTGTAGAAACTGTTTGCACTATTTGGAGCATCAGTCTTAGGAGTCTTTTCTCTGTTTGTTCTTGGCCAGGGGTAAGTAGAACGTTTTTTATTTGCTTTATTTATTCTGGCTAATGTTATGTTTATTAAAGGGCAAATAAACTATTATCCATATATGGATAATAGTTATTTTGCCCATTACTTTACTGTGTGTGTTTGGTGGGGGGGGAGGTGTATTGATTGAAATGTAGGCCATGTTTTATTTTGTTACATACAGAATTGATACCTCAGGCCAGTGGGGATCTAAGGGGACCACCCGAGGACACCCAGACGCCCACAGGGACCACCCGATGACCAATGGTGACACCTGTGTGAAGAACCGGGGACCCCATAGCTGTGGGGACCCACAGAGACCACCCGAGGGCCCCCCTGACCCCCATGGGAACAACCCGAGGGCCCCCATACCCCTGTGGGAACCAACCGAGGGCCCCTAGTCACCCACGGGGACCACCGTAGACCCCATTGGGGCCCAGGTGGACCACCTGAAGGCCCATGGAGCCTAGCAGGGACCACCCGGGGTGCACGGTGGGTGGGGCCTTTGGACACCCGTCGGGACCACCCGGGGACCCCAGCCAGCCTGTGGTATTAATCGTGTGTGTAAAAAAAAAAATGGTTTATGGGGGGCACAAGTGTTGGGTTGTGTATTGGTGCTTACTAAATAATTTTGAATATACATTTTAATACTAGTGAAGATGAGCAGGGGGTCTCTGGAGCAGACCACATTGATTTCAAGTCTGGGGACCCCCTGCTTCCCGAGATACAGGCCTCTTTTATAGGGTGCCGGTATCTCCTACAGTATGCCCATTTGAGCTTGCATTATTGCGTTTTGTGTTTTGGTTACTTGCTGCTGCTCCGGTGGTCGGGTTGACAGGGTCAAGGGATGTAACTCATGGTCCACACGGACCTGAGGGAACGGGTCTGCGGAATGGGTTTTCCCCAAAACGTTGCCCCTTGTTTTACAGTCCCCCTTCGCTTGTGTATACCCCCACTCTCCTTGTATTTTGTCTACCCCACTCCCTGACCCTGTGTGTCTTTACCCTTACCACTGTGTTTGTAGGGTCCATATACCTGCTTGTGCCATCATCACTCCAAGTGTAGTTATCTTGTGCTTGTATTAAATTGTTTATTCTTTTGGCATTTATCCAGTTTTCATCATTTTCTCCTAGTTAGTGAGTGCTGGAACTCTAGTCATATTTTGACTATTGGTTTCAGGGGAATTTGGATCCCCCTTTTGTTCCTTGGGCACCCTGCACATAACTGTTTATTCTATCTAATTGAATGCTGTCTATCATCTTTGTTTTGCTCACAAGAAAATAACTACTCCATAGTAGAAAAGGAAAGTCTTGCAATAAAGTGGGTTTTAGCTCTTTGTCACAATAAAGTGGCTCTTTGTAATTACCTATTGCTAATTCATCCTTTTTCGACGGTATCACAACTTTTCTGATATGATCCTTCAGCGAATGCCACACCAATTCTATAGGGTTCAAATCTGGAGATCTGGAATGGGAGGGGAAAAAATGGCGATTTAGTTGAACAGATAAAAACAGTTTAAAACAATGAGAAAAATATCTTGTACACTGGAGTACAGTATTTAAGCCGGTGGCGTCTTAACCAAGTTGATACTGCTCGCAAGAGTATTGGCAGAAGCGGTGGTATGTTTAGGGTCATTGTCCTGGAAGAAACGGTGACCAGATGGGAAATCATGCCTAATGTATTCAACAATACGGGTTACAATTTGCTCTTGGAAAAATACTTTATCCATGTTTCCTGGAAAAAGAAAAGTAAAATGTAACATTAGGGTACCAAATACTGTACACTACAGTTATACAGTGCATAAGGCCACAGCATGTGACTTTCCATCTGCATCCATGGATGAACACGATGCTACGGATGCAGGAACCTGCTTTGTTCTGCCGTGCCGACCAAGAGAAAGCAAAAGGCGGAACATGTTTCCAAGCCAAAGCAAAAGCCAAAGAAGAATAAAGAGAACTTTCCGAAGACTCCAAAGGCAAAGAACCCTGGTCCTTCTTATGTGAAGAAGAAAATGGCTAACATATACTTTGATCAATCACTTTGGATGCCCAAAAGAAGTGACCCTGCACCCACTGAAGAGGACGTCCCGGACTTTTCACTGCCATCGGCCCCTGCCTCTGATTCATTCCAAAGCATCCGCCTGCTCTGACCCTTTGTCCACCGATGCTCATTCGGAAAGTCCCAGCTCACCTGCTCCAGCACCCAACCACTACGATGCTCATCTGGGAACCCCCAGCACACCTGCTCCAACACCATTCCACTAAGCTGCTCGTCTGGGAACCCCAGCACACAAGCTCCAGCACCCATCCACTCAGATGACAAAAACTCTCCTCAAACGAGATCCAGCTCATTCGCCCTCATGCTGAATGTTTTCAGTGGTGTCGAAATCACTGGACAACTCAACTGAGCAATACAGTGACCGAATGGAGGGCAAGATTGATCTTCTTTTGGAGACCATGTTGAATATGGATAGGTGCATGGGTGCCATGGGTGTTCGTACGGATAAGATTGAGAGGAACATTGTGGGGCTCTATTCTTTGCTTGGAGTCCCTGCCCTGTATGTCCGATGCAAGAGCAGGAGAGTGGCCTGGAGGCGCCTTATTCTACCAAGAGGAACCGCAACCCCCCTTTCCCCAGTGCACCCTCTCAATCCCTGGATTTGACCTTCATGCTTCCAACACCAAGCACACCATAAGACCCTCCACGCCCACCCCCTCCCCGTGCAGATTACATGCCCTTCTGGTGGAGGAGATGACAACCCCGATAAGGCCACGACAGGAGATGACAACCTCGGTAAGGCCACGACATTCTCCCAGACAAGCATTCTCCTTTCCCGCTGTCAGAAGCACACTCACTCCAGCACCCAGGATTGTACTGCTCCCAGACATCATTTTGAGAGAACTGCCCCAGCGCATCCGGGAGAAATACAAGATGATGTGGTGGTCTAGCCCATAAATATGCCCTGTTCATCTTTAAACACCACGTCAGTTTTGAGCTGTAAAGCGAATGACCCAACATGTAAATTATGAAGTCAATAAATCCAAGAAGGGCCTGCCTGCAAATTTAAGGATCACAATTTTGGAAAAAGTGCAGCGTTGTTTTAATGTTACCACTCATCTTTTGGAACCGTGAGAGACAGAATCAATGGCCTTTTGAGGCATACAAGGGCTCTTCCCTGGAAGTCCACCCACGTGTTTGACGACTGATGCTAGTTCAAAATTTAGTTTAAAATTTAGATGTTATTCGTTGATGATAATAAAATGTTTTAATACAATTCATACCCATATTGTGATTGAGTGCTCACTCACTAGGTTCTCTTTTCTTCAAGTTTCATGATAATGCAAATTACCTAGAAGAGCACCTCACTCTTACGATCTAGCTGTGCGGGGGCCTCTCTTTTTTGTGTGTAGCTATAGTTATAGTTATACTGTATACAGTATATAGTTACATTATATAATGTATATACTGTACATTGAATGTGAAGTAATTCTCGACAAATCCCCATGAAGGACTTATCCCACATGCACATGCATGTGAAACTGGCCTCATGACTCTACACAGTTCATCAAAGCCTGAAACATAATGAATGGCTCTGGGGGAGGTGTCGATAAGCAGTTGAATTCACTTTTGTTTGTTAGGCTTTGTGAGGGGGATAAGGTGCAACTACTGTAGCTTTGCCAGTCCGGGTGTGCAAGATTATACCTGTATCTTTAGTTCAAAGAATTCATTTCATAAGTACTACAGTATAATTGCACCCAATTAAATCCGAACCATTATCATTAAACAGATCAACCGCAGGTGACGGCCGGCATGAATGCGGCATGAATACGGCATGAACGCGGTGAAGCGCGTGGCATTCTGAAAAAGCCACCGCAAAATAACCGAGAAGTGTTAAAAAAAGCTGCCTTGGCTGTAATAGACACTTTTGTATAGTTATATAGATTTTGTTAATGTATATTTTGGTAGGGGTCCTAAGTTTATATGTTTAAGAATATATGCTCCATTTTTGTCAGCTCAGGTACAATGTGTATAGCTGTAGGGAAAAGTATAGGAACTCTGTTTTAACACAGAGAGCAAAAGTCACTTCTAATACAGTTGCTCCTTGCTGAGATCAAGCCCCATATATCCTGTTTGACCAGAATCCTGATATATTCAAACTGTCTTGTCAGCAATGTACAATAGCCACGGCAACTGGGGGTTAGCTGACAGAAAATAGCTTTGTTAAGGATAACTATAGCAACGACAGCTCGGCTGGGGGGTAGCTGAAAGGGATATGGCATTGTTGAGCATAACTATAGCAATAACAGCTGGGCTGGGGGGTAACTGAAAGGAATATGGCATTGTTAAGGACAACTGACTTCTGTTACGTGTACATGGCAACTTGGCAACCTGAATGAATTGTAACTATGTGACAACAACCCGAAAGGGCTATAAGAACTGATGCACGTGCCCATTAAAGCAGACCAGTGAGTGAGAACGATACCTTGTGTCCGAATTATTCACTTGTCTCCAGGCGCCTGTCCAGCTATCCTGTCCAGCACATTGAACCTGAAAGGAACCTCCTGGGAGGCAGTCTAGTCCACAGGGTAGACCTGCTACCGTAGGCGGAAAGCAGACCATATTTTCATCTGGTGTCAGAAGTGGGATAGGGCACCATCTGGGTAAGTACGAGATATTTATTGTTATCCGTATCATGCCCGGGTGTCTCCCTATCAAAAGATACCCAATTTATATAGTCTGGTGGACTAAGGCAAGGGTAGAATAACTACGAGTTAAAGTCTCGTAGGGTAGAATAACTATGAGTTAAAGTCTCGTAGGGTAGAATAACTACGAGTTAAAGTCTCGTAGAATACATCGTGGGTTAGAGTCCCGGATGTGAACAATATTATTTTTGATATATATGAGTTCAATGTGACTGTGGAAGCTGATTTTTGTTTAAAATTTTAAAGTGCATAAGTATTGGCTTGTATTGTTTTGCTGGCTTATAAGTATTTAAAGTTATAAGGATATATATATATATATATATATATATATATACTATAAGTGTGTTGCGATAATGGGTAATGGGAAGAATGGTCAAGGGGATAAGAGGAACTGTATTTTTGCCTAACTGTTGGTTCCCTATATCACGGACATTTAGATAAAGTGTTATATTCTGTTAGGATTATTGCCCGTTGTTAAGATAAGTTTTCTTTATAAGATAATAGTGAAGACAAACAAGTAACATGTCCAGAAGTAATATGGGCAAGATAAAGTATAAGACTAACAATAACAATGTTAGGTTAAAAAAAAAAAAAAAACATTTTAAATGTCATTATTGGAGCATTTACATTGACAAATTGACTGAATAAAGGTGTAACAGCAAGTGAAGTTGCCGATAGATTATTGTAAATGATCAAGGCATATGGAGGTATTGAGGAAGTAGAGACGAACGCAAGACCACTTATAGTGGCAGTATATGTGACAGGTTTACATGCAGAAATTGGGAAGCAAGTAGAGACTGTGTGTATTGGTTGGGAGCATAAAAGATTGTCAGAAATTTCTACTGTGGTAGAGAATGCAAATGAGCTGAGAAGCTAAGGAAAAGACTCAGAAAGTGTTTCAGAAATAAATCTGTTAACAAAAGTAAAGAATGATAGAACCAAAAAGGTTAGAGATTAAGGAAGGGAAATGAGGGACTGAATTTAAAATCTAAAAGTCAGCTCTGTCCCTCCTTGTAATTGTATGCAGCCCACAGTTGCAGAAACCCCCACTTTTTTTTTCCATTGAATGTTACACAGGAAAGTGAGCAGCTAAGCGAGTTAACATAATATGTTTGCTACAATAGAATTCTAAAATTGTTTTCAATTAGTTTTAAAGTAATTAATGTATATTATAAAAGTTGTCAGATGAATTACAAGAATAAGATTAGAAAAGTATATTATTATTAAATTAGGTTTTTGTAGGAATAAGAATTAAATGGCATTTAGTTTTTTTTTTTCCTTCAGCAAAAATGTAGGCTAAACTGCAAAGTTCTAAAAAAAAAAAAAAGTAAAAGCATATTTTTAGGGTAATAAAATTAGGCAAAGGAAAGTCTGATCCAAGAATGGTAGGAGAAGTTGTAAGCAAGGAGATGGTTTTGTTTTGTTAAATGTTATTAGTAAATGTTAGAAAGTCAGGCAGAGCTCCTAGGATCGATAAAAGCAAAAAATATATATAATTTTTTCAATCTAAAATTAAGACATGCAACCCAAATTATTTATGCCAGATTAACCGAGTATGAGTGCATATTGACTTGCATTAAGAACATATCTACAGTATAATAGGTATAGGTTTTATTTGTTTCAAAATGTTGTATTAGATTTTCAGGTATAACTATGGGAAAAACATTGATTGTTTGAGTAATCCCTGTATGCCCTTAGAACCTGAGTGAATCCTACCTGTGTGAAAGTCTTGTGTGAGTTGAATAATAGGAATGACGGTTTATTATATATTACTACCCTGGAACTTGCAAATGATTCTAAAATAAGAATATAATTAATTGCTTGCGTTGAAAGTTTAATTTTTAAAAGTGTACACCCCCCACTACAATACATATTAATACTGGGCAGGGAGAGTTTGGTTGTCCATGGAAAGAGAGGAGGAGAAAGAAAGGACAACATTTGAGAAAATCGATTGATTTTAACCATTTTTTTTGTAATCAGTCCGGTCACTGAAAAAATAAGGATATTTATCGTACTGGCCAAGCGATTTGTTTCCTTAAACAGAATGACATTCTTTCCCCCTGAATTTCCATGGACAGAATTAGGTGAACACGTGACACAGAAATAACGGGCAGGACACGTTCCAGACATGAAAGTTAACTACTGTAGAAGCTCAGTATTTTCAAATTGGTTTTAAAAGGATAGTTATAATATAGGGAGAGAGAAGGATATTTTTATTAATATAGTTTGCAGGCAGGATCAAACGGTTTTGCATTGCCTTGTTTCAGATGCCCAGAAAGTTCTCAGCTTGCTGTATGCCTGGAGTCGGACAAATACAGTTTTAAATTGGACTAATGTAAAGTTTTCAATGGAATTACTTTTCTGCAAAGTTTATTATATATTTAATATTTTATACATTTTTAACCATTTTTCTCTCCAACTTTAAATCTGTCAATTTCTTATTCTACAGGTTGTTCTCTCAGCAAACCAGACATTATTTTGTGTTTTAAAGATTTCTGTCAAAAGACTAAAGCAGATTATATTTATAATCAGTAAAGGTTTTGAGGTTTTGTTTTTTTTAATGCAAACTTTATACCCAAAGGAGTCAGGTCTATTGTGTGAAATTCTGTTTGTTTTGTGTCTGTGTTCTGTTTGTGTGTAAACAAGTTTTGTTTCAAACATGATTTTTTTTTTAACTTAGATCTCCTGCCTCATTTTAATGTTAAATACTGTTCACATAGCACATGCGTTATATGTGAAAAGGAGGGAAAGATAATTGATTAGTGAGCCCCAGCATTTGTGAAGGCAGTATAGGATTTATGGGAACAGTGTGGTATTTAAAGTAATCTACAGATAGATCGTATTAGATTATTAGATAGGTTTTGGTTAAAGTTCTACTCCTGTCTATATGGGGACGCTAAGACAGTGGTAAGGAAATTGATACAGGAATTTATTCTTAGGTATAAATTATCTCCTTATGAGATACTTATAGGATGATTTATGACTATCAGTAGTTTTAAGGAACTAATTAGGGACTATGTTATTGGTAATAAAACAATTAGTATGCAACTAATATATTTTCTGAGTCTCTCTAGGCAAAGGTCAAAGTTGAAAGTGCACCTACTCGAGACGGGTTAATGGTCATGCATTCCCTACGCAAGAACGTTTTTTATCCCAGATGAAAAGACCCTACTACTACTACCATTACAGCAATTAAAGTGGCAGAGGTCTCTTCCTGGATCCACGTTACGCACGTGCAACTTATCCCAGCACCACCCACAGTTGCTTCAAGTTAAACTATAGCCAAGGTGGAAAAGCCAAAAGATACAGCTGCTACAGAATACAAAATGTATGTTTTAATCCCCGCCAATAACCAACGGAGGAGAAAGACACAGGCAAAAGTCCGGGCCTCAACATATGAACTTTGAACCTTTTTTTTATAATCCTTTTTTCTTTACAGGTTTTATTATTTTAATTATAATGTATATTCTATTAGGTTTGTGTAAGTAGTGTACACACAAAGATGATAGGGTAGTAACAGGTATATTTTGTTTAGTAATTTTTATTGTTTTTATTGTCTGTGTATAGTATATATGCACACTCTCGTTATATAATGGAATCCTGGTAAACAAAACCCATATTTTATGTGCAATGTAACCCAATGTATTATCCACACCCAATAGGTTGCACCCCAAGAACACAAGTTATATTTAACCCCTTGGGGAAATGACAATATGTTAGGAGACACTTGTAGAACCATACTGTATATGAGAAATTTGTTATGAAGGGTGTAGAAATATGAGTTTGCCCTAGGGAAGTTATTGATTTTATGTTAGAAGGATAGATAGAGGACCCTGCACCAGACCAGGTTA